>NC_136709.1:16065911-16498818 GCF_947650265.1 Symphodus melops | reverse complement strand
GCCTAGCGCCAACGCTGACACCATCTGTTCACTTGTAAACCTATAGATTTACTGTGCGACTGCTGTGTGTAATGAGTGTGGATGTGTGTCTCCCTCTCATGCTCCGTGGGATTCAAGGTGTGTTATTATTGTGTAATAGGCAATCAGTGCAGAGCACCTGAAAAGATTAAGCCTCTTTATGTTTTCTATTGATTCTAAGGCAAACTGGTTAATAGAAGAGGGACACTAGCTGCAGGGTGTGCGTGTGTGTGTGTGTGTGTGTGTGTGTGTGTGTGTGTGTGTGTGTGTGTGTGTGTGTGTGTGTGTGTGTGTGTGTGTGTGTGTGTGTGTGTGTGTGTGTGTGTGTGTGTGTGTGTGTGTGTGTGTGTGTGTGTGTGTGTGTGTGTGTGTGTGTGTGTGTGTGTGTGTGTGTGTGTGTGTGTGTGTGTGTGTGTGTTGAGGGTGTCAATGGACACAGTCTAACAACGCGAGAGGAAAATAACGCTATTAACCGTTGCTCCTGGAACATTTCTTTTCTCAGAGATCATGAACCATATTGATGATCTGAGGTGGAATGCATCTTCACTCGGGCTTCTCTCTTGATCGCACCTGTGATGGCGGGCAAGCGGAGTGGGCTATTGATCTTCACTCACCCCAATGTGATTTTGATTGTTGTTATCAAAAATTGAACAATAGAGGCAGCCAATAGAGCCTGAAGAGCTTGTATTGAGGGTTGCAAAACACAAACAAGCAATTATTTATGAGTGCAACAATGCCCTATGTATATACAGTGTGTGTATAATAAAAACATGTTACCCTGAGAAAGGCGCAAATACAGTGTGAGGGTACTTTGAATTGATTACTGCAATACTTGGGTTACAATAACACGTTTATTGATTATATATCACTGTTTTATAGCAATGAAACATCTTGGATTAGCCACATTGTTTTTTTACTTAAAGACATTCGTGCAAGATAACTTTTGTTGTCAGATTACTTTTTTCTTTGTCTCTTTTTTTCTGATCATTTGTAACAAATGCAGCTCTGAGCGGAGACGCCGTACAAAAATTCTCTGAGCGTGCATCTGTTTTTGAAAATACAGGGTTTTGCAATAAAAGATTAAATCGTGCATTGACCTTTTGAAACGTACTTCAGTTAAACTCAACCACTTGATTGAACTTAATTATTAAAGTTCCATATTTGGAAGATGTTTCCGTGTGGAATGTTGATGCCATTTTCTCCTAATGGTGAATCAGTTAAATTCAAATGGTTTCACGTGTAACTACACATCATAATGCTTCATTCCCATTTCAGTTTATACAAAGACATTCTGCCACTAACATTCAGTTTGTGAAAACCCTTCACTCACATTTTTCAAATCATCACCGTGCATATAGCGTTCAGTCTTTCAGCAGACATTTTTTCATACATACACAGTCAAAGCCATGCTTATAATATCACACCCTAATCATAGGCAATGTGAAGGCCTGTGGCAGTCACATTTTCTTTGGGTCTTTACCACTGTGTTTCCTCACAAAATGAATAAAGACAGGGTGACATTTAGTTTTCTCATGTGTTTCGTCAAATCTCAGTACACGACCAAGCTGACCTGCAACCGCTCTGCAAACAAACTGGCTGTTGTGGCTACCGTTGTCCTTTGTGCACAGTGTACCAGCCTGCGGCCCTTGTCATTGTGGCCTTGCACATGGATTTTAACTGTGTGTTCTTCCTCCAGGCTAACTAGGCTGATGTGTGTGACTCTGTTTCCCCACAGCAGTGAGCTACAGTAGGCGAGCAGGGCTCAGGAGCAGCCACGTTGCACAGGACGCCTCCTGACATTGTGATCTGTTTGCCTCAGTGAGTGTGGTTTTGTTTGTGTTCATGTTTGAATCCTTTATGTTTCATATTGTATTGTTTTCTTCAGATGACACAGTGAAAGCATGTCTGTATGGTTGCAGCACTGATTATATGAAACTTTGTCTTTTTACTTAACTGGCCTCTCACGCTATGCTATTGTGTGGTGTCTGCTGCCCTCTAGTGGTCATTATAAACAATGCAATTTTATAACATGCAAGCTAGATAGATATATACTTTATTGATCCCGAGGGAAATTCAAGCTGTCAACTTCTAATTTCCCACAAATATCTTAGTCCTCTTCTCTATTATCAATTTTGTTCGTAAATGTTTGCAATTGGAGGCCTTGCCCATTCTGATGGAGAAACAATTCAGCTATATGTCTTCACATCTTAACAGCTTTAGAAAAAAAAAATGTGGTTACACACTTTAAAATGATTTGTCATTCAATCTGCTTCAGCAAATATGTGTCTGTCATAAGTCTTGGATCCATATCTTCTGTTGTTAAACATGCCCTGTGTCACCTTGGTGCCTTCAAAGGCCAGGCTCTGATTCTGGTCCAGCATGATAAAGGTTTGGCTCACTACTGGTTCACTACTCTTTTGATCATTTAAGGAACCTCCCCAAACTTAGACCGGTTGTATCAAGAGCTGAACTAGATGATTGTCCATGCATTGGACTCTCAACTCTCTATTCATCTCTCTTAGAAACTGTTCTTTAAACCACCTACAAGAGTCTCAAAAGTGTGCTGCTCGGCTCCTGACTAAATCTTCTTGCAGGTCTCATGTCAAACCCATCCTCATGCATTTGCACTGGCTCCTGATTGAAATCCGAATCTAGTACTGTATATAACTCTTGTAAAAGTTTTTAAAACTTTCTTAGCATTCCAGCAACTTCCGAAACAAAACAACAACATCAAGACTCCGAGATTCTCTTCCTGTCCTCCCCGATCAAGGTTCGCTGGCGATTCCTTGTACAAGACTAGAACCTAAAGGAGACAGGATCTGCATTCAAAGCTCCTGAACTCTGAACCCATCTTCCACCAGAATAGAAAGCTGTAAACTCAGTGGACAATTTAAAAAAGCAGCTGAAGAACCATTTGTTCAGACTTGCCTTTGATCTGTTTCTACTAAACAATTTGTTACTGTAAAATAATGTTAAAGCTGTAGAATGTGGTCTTGACAGTTGAAGTTTTACATTTTCATGAAAACCCCTGAAAATTGCTCTGACAACATAAGAAATGTGTTGAAGCTGAGCATTCTTAGTATCCAAAAAAAGGGAGATTGGCCACATGAGGATTCAGCGTTGTTGCCTTTTTGTGGACCACCTTCCCCTGGCTAATACAAATACAAAGATTTAAATACACTTTACTTGTGGGTTTTAACTATGAAAAAATTGATTTTAAATTAAAAAAAATATCTTAAAAGATGTTAATTGTTTTCTTAACAGTGCAGCAATCGCTTTAAAATATTAAATACAAACAAAAAAGACATTTTGCTTGTTGGTTTTTAACTGTGAAAAAATTGCTTTTAAATTTAAAATTATATAGCTTAAAATATATTTAAAGAGTTTTTTAACAGAGCAAAAAAATATGTATAAACATTGACAAAATTTTTACTTTAGTTTTCAACATTTAGAGATTTTTTTTTTTTTTGGAAAAATAATAACAATACTACATACAACAATTCAGTACTTTTATTTTACTAGTTTCTTTTTGATATTATTATTATTAAGCAATGCCAACACCACCATGCTGGGCTTTCCATCCTCCCACTTTTCAATCACTTTTTCTGCCATTATTCATTTATGTGAGGGTCAAACAGATCATACACATGTGAATCAATTCAGTCCGAATAATGTCTCACCAATACGTTGGATGATTCATTACCGATCAAGGAGTGAAGGCCAAGCTTCTAGGCTCAACTAATTTGAGAGTCCGGGCCCTCCAATCTTAGATCCTTCGGATCGGCTTTGAATTCGGACCGTAGTGACCACACCCTAATTTCTAATTCACAGTGTATATCCCACTAGTTACCTATTACCACCTTTGTTCCCAATATAATTGACACACATGATATTTACACAAATTCGAGTCTTCCCTGGGAAGTCTCTACGATGTCAATATACACGTCAAAAAGTTGTCATTTGTGCGTCAATCTGCCACCCTTTAACACATTTCATGAAAAACAACACATCCTTACCTGTGCTGTAAGGGCCATCGCCCTTCTCTGGGTCTGACTGTCAGAAATATACCAGCTTAGATGAAATTTCCCATCCTCCTTTTACAGTTATGAGAGAGAGAGAGAGAAAGTGGAAAGATATGGATATCGGGAGAGAGAGAGGGGAATTTTATTTAGATTATCCAATAACAGAAATTCTTATATCAAAGGTTTTCTGCTCACCTTTTAGTTGGGGCCCCTCTGAAAGTCCGCCAACTCCACCGCACATGGTCCTAACTTCAGACTCGTCTTGTCAATCAGACATCACATCGGGGTCACCAGTTGAAAGATTTTTAGGCTGTGTCGTCTTATCTAAAAGGAAGATCGCGACCAAAACAAGAGTTTTAATAAAGACAGTTTCATGAAGGATAGTTTCAGGGGACTGTCTTCTGCTATCTGGGCAGTGGACTAATACAGAGAGGTACAACTGCTGATTGTTGTGCAAAAACAGGAGACGGAGGGGTACACAGTGCTGACTGTTTTGCCAAAACAGGAGAAGCAGTGACCTTGAGCAACGAGAACAAAGAAATATGTGATCAGTACACTAATAAAATATGAATGTGTGATTCTGTTTTATGTGTATTAAATCAAACAAAAACATTTGTTTTGCATTGAGAAAGAACACAAAACAGGATATACAGGTGTTTATAACTTAAAGGCCATGTATGATATAAAACACACATTACCATTATTTTCTTACTTTAATATTTGTCCCTTGTCGGTCAAAAAACCCCCAGTTGCTTTTAAAATATTTATGCAAATATAAAGATTTAAAGAAATGTTGACTTTACTTATTTTAACAGTGCAGTTGCTTTATCGTTTTATATTTTATATTTTTTTCACTTTCATCCCCGTCTTTTAATGATATATTTTGCATTCTTTCCTTAAGCTCTGTCTTAATGTTTTTCTGTTTCTATGTCTGTAAAGCACTGTGAATTGCCTTGTGTCTGAACAGTGCTATATAAATAAACTTGCCTTGCCTTTATAAGGCTAGATATTACACCCAGTTGGAAAAGTGTGTATTCATCCGTGCTTGTTAACAGTCCTATAGCAGCTCTTCAATGTTAGTGGGATCAAAATGTTTGATGAAACACTGAATATTCCAGAAAAGAATTTTGTATTTTTTGTTTATTGTGACACATGTATAAGAGTCTTGCACACCATCAATTATCACAGATGCAATTGTCAACCAACCCCCGTTATTAGAAAAGTCCATCCTCTCCATCTTCTGTTTACTGTGAGAAAGAGAAGACAAAAATAATAATTAAAAAAAATGAATTGAGAAATGCATCCACATAAAAGTAAGTACCTGTTCTTCTGCAAAGCCTCTCTGAAGCAACATCTCCTCTATTCTGAAGTCTCTGCTCTCCTCCAGCAACACACCTCTCATCTTTGCACCTTCTCTCACAACAATGTCACGCTCAACAATATTTGTTTTCCAGGGATTTTCGTGGAAAAATTTTTTAATTACAGATAGATCTTACCTGAAGCAGTTCGCCACCTGAGATCGTGGTCTACCAGGTCACTAGAGAGTTAACTATCAAGATTAGAACCAGTTTACACAAACATTCCTGAATTTGAAAGAGGAACGGAACATACGTGTTTTGTACCCGGGGACAAATTTCGCGACGTACCCGTCCAGGAAGTCAGTCGCACACGGCGCGTTTTGGTTGTGTACATGCGTAACCAGCGAAACTAATGTCGAAATATAAATAAAGCTTGGGAGCTTACATTATCATTTATTTACGTTACACTGACCTAAACAGTTACGTTATCACTAAAGGTAAGTTCTAAACTATCTCCTGAGTGCTTCTTTGTTATCTTACCTGATTACGACAATCAGCTAACATTAACTTGAGCTACTACTATACTGCTACTCTATATGAAAAGAAACTTACTGGAGGAAAATGAAGGACCTGTGTCAATGTAGTATAGGTTAAAAAAAAAACATTAAAAATTAGAATATTTGTAATCACAAACGTCCTCTGTGTTATCTGGTTGCTTCACATAGCGCGCTAACTTTCTTAGCTGTTTTTGTAGAGGTTTCACGTTAAAAACGGAAGTTAAAACCTTTTGTTTTTATCTGAATAAGTAGCTTTTTTTTGGTTTACAACCTTTTTACAATTCCTCTTTCTTCGTCTGACAGCCTTTGTAGTCATTGTTGCAGCCTGAGATGATGGCCACAGCAGAGAAAGAAACGCCGGCTAAAAAGGCTGCAGCGCCTTCAGTGTCCCAGATCAATGCAGAATATGTCACACAGGTAAGATGTGTTACTTAATCAGCTAAGAAATACCCATCTTGGTGATTATGGGGACAAGGACCCTCTGGAGAAACAGTCTATACAAACGTTGAGGCTTTTGGTTTGTTTCAAAGCCTGTTTTCTCTCATATGCCCATGTTGATGAAGTTATGAAATTACTGCAAAGCAGAATGAGGCCTTTACGTAAATAAGGATCCATCCTTATTGGGCTGGTGAAACATTTTACAGTAGGTGGGTTGAAGGGTGTCCAGCAGTTCCACATCAGACAGGTTTCATGTGAGGCAGGTTTTGTGATTTTATTGGAGGCGAGTGCTCCTTAAACGCTACAAGAACCGGTTTATAGTTTAGGAGAGAGAGAATCAAGAATGCTTCTTCACTTACTGGTATTTCACCTTGGATGAACATTCATGTTTCCAACCATTCACCAGCATGTAAGTTGAGTTGTAGAGTCGCTTATCTTTAAAACCAGACTGCCAGTGCCTTGAGAGGGCCTGGCAGATACAGAATTTTGGGGCCGATATCGTTATTGGGAAGAGAAAAAAAAGGGATACCTGAGATAGAGACCTATAGATATTTATTTTGTTGATCCCTCTAATGCAGTTATCCAACACTTGGAACAGATATACAGTTTAATGTAGTCAAAGGGTCAACCAACAAGAAAACCACTGCAAGAACATGCATCACTGCATCAATGTGGAGGGTCATGATGATACTTGTAATCTACGTAGCCTACTCTGCTGGTGACAGTCAGAATGAGAACTGCTGCTGTAATACAATGATACTTACATGACATGCTATGTGATGAGTGAATAAATTAATAGGTATATTAAAAAAAAAAATATATATATATATAGCCCCTACAGATACTGTAGTCACTAGACAAGCTAACACCGGCTGATAATATCACTTGGCCACGCTCGACCCTGAGCAGCTTCACGTGTATCCATGGAATCGTACAGTTGAGCATTTTAAGAAACCTCCTCTGCCATCAGTATCTGAACGGCAGAACGTGACACGAGTGGTTAGCAGACGAGGACAGCGCTGTGATTTACCATAATGTCGACCAGCTTTCTTGTTGCTCAGTGATCTCCTGTCGGTTCTCTTGTGTGTTTGGATGTGTGAACGTTTGTGTTTCATCTTTTCTTTATTCATCGTTTCAGTTGGCAAATAAATACTGGGCTCCTCATGCAAAGAACAAACTGCCCTTTGACCCTAAGGTGAGTCATCTTCTGGCTATTAAAACCGTACATTGGGTTGTTGCAGTACTGTAACAACTCATTAAGCGCATCTTTTTTTATCATCTGTATCAATTATAGTCTTAGTCAAAGTCAAAATGTGTTTTGATTCCAATCCAAATGTCTTTGAATCATTTCCTGTTATTATTTCCCCCAGGGGTTTTTTTGTTTGTTGTTGTTGCCTAATCCTCTTGTGATTTTGAACGTTCCTTGTGTGCTGCTTTAGGTGATGGAAGATGTTTATAAAAAAGAGATCATCATGTCCAAGTGAGTACATCCACACATCTTCAGCTCAGAGCTGCCGTGTTGTCTCATTTGGTTCCAGATGTTGCTAAATTGTTTGTGTTGTCTTAAAAACTTTCCATTTTCAGGTTTGCCATCAGAAAGATCATGCTGCTTGAGTTCAGGTAGGATGTTTGACTTCCTCTTGTTCTGTCATTTTATACCAAAAGTCATATACTGTACATCTTGAATTTCCCTCAGGATCAATAAAGTATCTATCTAAGAAGCTTCATAACCACTTTGTGGATATTCATACATCTTTATTCTACATTTTCAGCCAGTATCTTGAGAACTACCTTTGGGTGAACTACACTCCTGAGGTGTCCAGTAATGCCTTCCTCATGTCCATATGTTGCATCGTCAATGAAAAGTTCAGAGAGAATGTTCCAGCATGGGAGGTATGAGATACAAAAACCTGATCCAAGTCCGGTTTAGAAGACTGATCCTTCACCTCTTCAACACATTTAGCTCCCTTCATGTTTTTTATGTTGTTGTTGTTGTTGTTTGGTATCAGGTATTCAAGAGGGCGCCCAGCCACTTCCCGTTCTTCTTTAAATGTGTGATGGAGGCCGTGTTGGCGGGGGAAGATGCTGGTCTCACTCTGAAGGAACAAACCGTGCTGCTGGTTTTCTTGGATCACTGTTTCAACAGTCTGGCAAGTAGCACTACACTGAAGTTTGATGTTTTTGACTCAATGGAGAAGTATGTACTGTATCTCCCAGAATCCAAAGGTGTTCTGCTGCTGCTTGTTGAGTCGTTAAAGATGTTTGTTTTCATGTTCATACTGACATGACGGGAAGAAAATCAACTTGTATTTTGAACCGTTTGGGTTGTTCATTCAGGCTTCACTCGATTTAAGTTGGTTTATTTATACTGTGGTTTGTTCATGTGAACAACATCTGTGTCCAGGACGGAGAAGCGACGTCTGTCAAATAAGCCAAGAGAAGAAGTCTACATCCTAACGTTCTTTATTTTGATAAAACCTCCTGGAATTTACATGAAAATGTTCGATAACAAACCCTATTTTCCTAAATCTGCTTTAGATAAGTGTCTTCCCTTTTAATGTAGGTAATGCCTTGTTGGTCGTGATAAATGTTTCATGAAGTCACTTAACCCCTACGTCCACTAGGTGGCAGTAAAATATCAATCACTAGTGCTTGGGTCAGCTCCCAGCCCATCTGTATCATCCACAGCCGCATTAAACCACAGGGAAGCACTGCAGATGTCTCACTCGAAAATCTGCTGCGATAGCCTGCTGCACTTTGATTGCATCCTATAAAGGCCTCTAAATATTTTAGTTGCAGACTTTTATCATGGGAGGAAGTGTAATAAAAATCTGTCATGCACAGTGCATTTTGACAACTCACTCTCTCTCTCGCTCTCTCTCTCTCTCTCTCTCTCTCTCTCTCTCTCTCTCTCTCAGGAGGTGGATTTGATCAGAGAGCAGGTGCAGCAGCTCATCTCTCTTCCAATGTGGATGTGCCTCCTACCAGTAAGAAGTCAACCTATAATCTTTATTATGTTTTTTTTTCTGGTGATTATAAGGTATTATATGGTGATTACAATGTCAAAAAATTGACTCCTTGCTCGGACAATACTTCGAAATTTGGCTAACCCTTTTTTCCTTTTTTTTTTTTTTGTCCCGTTTACAGTCCAGACTCCAACATGAGCTGAAAAAAGTCCCAAAGCTGCAGAAGTTCTGGAATCTAATCAAGAAGAAATTTGATCAGATGGATGCTGACGCAGCTGAGCAGTAATACAATCGTCTAAGCTCACATTTTCAAAATATATATATACAGACAGACAAGTACATTTTTGTTTTGTTTAATCGATTTCTTTCTAAGATTTTTTATTTATTTATTTTTTTCCATATGTGTTTTTTCCTCAGGGCGAAAAAAGAAAGGACTTTCCTCTCAGCTCTCATTAAAAAGTTTCTTGGAGTTCTAATGTCGATTCCGCCATCAGGTAAACAGAGAAAAATACATTTATTTCCCCCAGGGATTTTATAATGTGGTCGTGTACACCATGGAACTGCTTTGAAAAAAAAATCTAATCCGCTGATCTTGATCCTATTTTAATGAAAAATGTGCGCCTCTATAATGGGACTGCTCAAAATACTGAGTAAGAACCTACAGGACTGTCATATGCTCTCTACCTTCCCATATATAATGAATGTAGTTAAACTCTCCAGAGCTTGCACATGAAAACCTAAACCCCCCCCCCCCCCCCCCCCCCCCCTCTTTTCATCCCTTTAAGTTTCACTGCTCCCTCTTTTTTTTTCTTTTTATTAAATCCTGAGTCGTGCAGATGCCGAAGGAGCATGTGCTCCAGCTGCTACACAGCCACCGGCACTGACTTCTGTGCTGTAATGCAGTCCGACATAGAGGCCTGCCCACCTGAATGCTAAAAACAGAACATGTGTGTTTAGGTGGAATTCAAACCTGACAGAGAAGATTACGATCTAAAGCCCAGCACGATCCGCATCACTCTTAATACGTGCTGCAATCCTTAACTTTACAAACACACTCACATGCCTAATGAGGGCTGAGGACCCAGCATGCCGCCGTGCCGGCTATGCAGTGTCTTATCGTGACACTCTACATTCACAGCATGGCACCTCGGCGGTGTCCATAGGCGTTTGCTTGTCCTCTTCTTTTTCGGTGGTCATGACAGATTCAACCGTCCCGACGTATCTCACATTCCCCTTTTCTGTGTGGTCATTTCTGCAGGTCTGTCAGGTTGAAATATTCGCTGACATCATTTCCTTATCTGTTAAGTGCTCACTTCTGTCTTCACCTTCTTCCTTTTCCACAGGGGCTGTAACCATGGACAAAATACACTACTGCGAGAGATTCATTGAGCTCATGATTGATTTGGAGGTAAGGCACATCTGTCTAATCTGGTCCTATTCTCACCTTGTCTCTGGATGGGATTGCGTCATTTGGAATTTTGCCGTTTAAGATCAGAATTGGAAATACTTCATTTCACCTCAGGGGGAAATTCAGTAACGATGACCCACTCAGTCTTAACACCGTCTCATCAGACATTCATTTCCACCTCGCATGCACACTACAAGTGTGTAGGGCTTCAGTGGATTTGCTTACTCAAGTCATCCTGATGAAGGAAGCCGTGTAGACAACCTTTTTCTGCAGAGCTCATTTGCCTTTTTTTGTGTCCTTCACATTTATAGCCAACTCAGGTCAACAGACAGCACATAAATGTTGAGTCTCAGCTCCACCCACTGTGTTGCTGTCTCTGCCGTCTGCAGAGCCGGGCCGCTTATGAAACTGTAGTCCTTGAAAGGAAGATGGCTTCTGAGATTAAAAGGTGAAACTAAAGAGTCTGTTGACCTTAAACCCAGTTCCCCTCTGTTCAAAAACACCCAACTTTAATTAAAGCAGCAATTCAAAAAGTACTGTTGCTTTATTTTATTATCCATTTTTAATTTAAATCTAAAACCATGGACCAATGGATTACTTCTCAGGCGGCACACTTTTAGTTCATTTGTCTGCTGATGTATAAACATGTGAGACAAATGTCTTGTAGGTGCAGTGCACAGCAGCAAAGGTGATAAATAATAATAAAAGACAAACAGCTTTCTGGTTGCTTTTCTCTTTAAAATAAGTAGACAATAAAACCTAACTGTTTGACTTCTTGCAGTCACATACTGTCATCTAATCACAAAGATTTTTCAAAACTCTGTTAAAGGTAGAACGTGCGACTTTTTTGATCCAGTCGACGTCACCTTTGAGCACCGGCATGTAACCAAAACAAAGTGCTGTTTGGCGACACCTCCGCCAAGATGGTTGACCAGCAAAGCTGCGATGGCGAGCACGGAGAGCAAACGCGACTGTTGACGTTTTTTTGAAATTGGTTGATCGATACAGTTTTGTGCGGCGCCTAGTCGAGCGTCACAGCAGATACTAAAGTCCAGGTGGCTGTTATGGTGGAACCTGGAGATCTGAACATTTGTGAATAGTTTGAGAACCATCGTAAGACGTTACTTATGCATGGTCCAAAATCTGCAGCGAAGAAACCCATTGAGGGGAAAATAGAATCTTGGCAGTGAGGTTGTCTTTCTGAGTGAAGACACAATGTCACATTGGAGATTCTCTCTTGCTGCCTGTGCAGATCTCCGGTTACTAACGGGGAAGCTCAATAGATTTCATCTGGCTGCCTGCTGACAGGCCAGCCTGGCTGTTCCTGGCAGCGGCGAGTGGGCCCGGCCAGCTGACGGTCTCTGGAGACATCTCCTGTCCTTCAGCGCTATCCTCTTCCAAAACCTCCGTTGCCTGAAATCCATACCTCCACTCTGTGATGAATGCAGGGAAAACAGAGCCCCGTTTATCAGGCCCGTTTCACGCAGCCTGTCACGACTGTGTTCAGATCAAAGATGGCCGCTGGATATGACGGTATCCGTTATCCCTGTTTAGGTTTCACTTGCTGCCCCAGCTGTCTTTGAAGAGCAGCGTCCTTTGAGTGAAATAATACATATTGCATTATGTGGGTGTTTTGCGATTTAGTATTCCATTTCATACTCACAATGCGCCTCGTAGCTCTTCTCTTTCAGCCTTTAAATGTGATAGATTAAACTCTGCTCAAGTCATTCTCTCACGCTGGCTGTCAGTTCACAAACACGTCCAGGATTTTCTTTCTTATATTCTGAGTAAAGCAGCCCTGTTATCTCCTTTTGACAGGTTTCCTCTCCGCTGCCATGTCATGTTCGTGCGCTGCAACAAGCAAATAATTAACAGCTATAGAACATGAACCCTGTTTTAGTTTTTTTCTTTCCCCTGCCTGTCTTCCCTACATCTCCCAGTTTGCCGTTCTATCGTGTTTCAAAACAACCGTAAGACCAAAAAAAGACCATGCATCAATACTGTGTATGGGCAGTTGTGGTCCAGATGCTGGGAAATGTAACGAGTGATTGATTCTTGGGACCCCCGTGAGGTGTTTGTTCATACATATCAAATTCCTTTGAATCAATGGTGAAGAAGTATCGGACAGTTGTATTGAGAACTGTAAGAGTTTGTAATGTAGCCACAGCTGTGAGCATCTGATCTCCTGCTAAAAAAAAAACCCAACCTGTTGTCCTTTTGTGCGTAGGCCCTGCTGCCCACCAGGCGGTGGTTCAACACAGTGTTAGACGACTCTCACCTGATGGTGCGCTGCCACCTGTCCAGCCTCACCCAGAGAGAGAAGGAGGGACACCTCTTCTGTCAGGTACCCAACGCACGAGAAAACACGAGGGAGCGAATGAAAACACACGAGGATGCCTCTGTTCTCTTTTGTCACTTCATGGATTTCTTATCGTATCATTCCTGCAGTTGCTGGACATGCTGAAGTTTTACACAGGCTTTGAGATCAGTGACCAGACAGGAAATGCACTGACGGAGAAGGAGATGACAACTCTGCACTATGACAGAATCCTCTCCCTGCAGGCAAAACACTTAACATTTCCAAACCCATCATCATGTTTTTATTTTTTTCCCCCCAAAAAATGATTGAAGTGAGTTGTTCAAAATGAAATGTTTGCTGGATCTTGGTGTGAGTGTCTTCTTTCCGTCTTGCAGAGGGCGGCGTTCGCTCATTTCCCAGAGTTGCAAGACTTCGCTCTGGCCAACGTGGCAGCCGTGGACACTCGAGACTCCCTCACCAAACACTTTGGGCACCTCAGGTATATCGCAGCCTCCCGAATGAATCATCATTGAACAAGTGTACGTGCAGCTTTTGATGCACAGACGGAGGTGGTGCAAAGTGAAGAATGGCTGGGGTTGAATTAACGTGACCTGTTAATTCTCAGATTCTGTAGCACCATAGGTTTTTTTATGCTAACTGGACTACTTCCCTTTAAGCATAAACATAAAAAAAAAACCTACAGAAAGCTGACTCACCCTTTTTTTTGCTTTTTACCGTTCTGGGTCACAAACTAGTATTTACTGTATTTCAAGGTGTGCAGACGGTCTGTGTTCCCGTGTAGCGTCAGCAGCGCCGTTGCTGCCTGACTTCCCTGCTAAATGGCAGCTAGCGAGCCCTTGAACAGGCAGCTGGTAGCAGCCAGAGAGAGAAGCACGCCTCATTAATTTAATCGATTTGCAGTGGCTTGAGAATAAACTCTTTGAACAGCTGTGTTTGTCAGATCATATTAGCTTGCCAAAGAGCCAAAAGCACCCACACTTTGATGAATGGCCTGTGTGTGGATTTTTAGCTTGTACACACGTGTGAAGGCAATAAAAAGGCATTGATTTGCTTGCAGTTTGTAATTACTTCAAGGTTTGTAGCCTTGCTTGGCAGTTGATATCATAATGTAAACACTTAAATTATTGACCCAGACTTGTAGAAGGTCATTAAAACATATTGTGTTGGCCCCTTCACACCCTCAAATGTTGTTAGCAGGTAATTATCTGTTTGTTTAAAGAATCATCATTTGTCAAGCTTGCTTTGAGGTGCCGCGTTGGAACAACATGAATTTCTTCTTTGCAGTTGATTTTGATATATTCATCATCACCTCTTTTTAGCTCTTCAAGTGGATTATAAATGCTTTAAAAGCCACTCTTAAGTTTCTTTGAGTCAGGCAGAGGCAAGCTGAGCTCAATCAGGTAAAGATATAGCTGAACCATTTCATGTTTTCCTGAAGCTCGGCTTCTTTCCCCAGAATTAGAGGTTTTGAATATAGCAGGAACTGTATTGTTCCCTACTCTGAACTGTCACCAAAGCAGCTCCTGGGTAACTCCAAATATGCCGATCAGATTTAACGAGGCACTTCTCATCCAAACAACTCGCGCTAATGCCAGTTTATTCCAGCTGCGCTACCCACGGGCTAAGCTCCCAGTCACCCGCCGCTCTGAATTTATCTGCTAAGTCCCCCCAAACACACAAACGTAGCATTATTGCATAGCTTGCCCACACATATACGCACCCACTCTCTCTCTCTCACACACACACACACACACACTTTCAGTTACATAAAACGTGTTGAGTGTCATTCCGGGCCAAATAATGAATTGACTCCAAGATCAAAGGGTTTGCAGAGACTTTGTGAAATGCAAGCAAAAATGAAAGAAAGGCATCACTACTGGAGATGTCAAAATAATGGGTGTAATTAGTTCTGTGGATTAGTCCTTCTGCGCTGGCCTGTCACTGGAAAGGGTGTTAAGATTTTATCAAATCAAATTTTCTGTGAATTATTCTTTTTTTTTTTTTTCTTTTTTTTTTTACAATATAATTTGATTGGATAAAAGGATAAAATATGATTAAGCTTAAAGAACCTGCTTTTCATCTGATTTGGGTGTTTGTTCCTTTAATGCAAGAGAAAAATATTGGGCTCGTGATGTTTCATCTTTTGGTTGGTCTACACAAATTTAGCCCAAGTAATTAGGTCACACGTGAGCATAATGAACGGCTGTTTCAGAGGACACGACCGCCGTCATGCTTTTCAGTAAACTTACTGTAGACTAGCTACTAGAGTCCTCATCCTTACCTTCCCCTGTCAGTCATGACCTGCTCCAGTCATCTTCATTACTCAGAGTGAGTTGTTGTGCTGCTTTTATTTTGTTGCTAAGGGAAGAAACGTCCACATGACCAATGCCAGGTCATCCACTGGGCCACCAGACTGCAGAATTAGCAGAATCGCCCCCCCCCCCCCCCAACCCACCCCACTGCCCAAGTGAAGCATCACAAGTAGCAGAATGCATGCACAGGCACAGGCGCGGTCAGTCAGCACCACGTGTGGCTGTCCAGGCTCGTCACCGCGTGTCCCAGTCGCTGTCCTTGGTTGTGTACAGGAGCCTGCCTTTGTCACAGTGTGTCAACCTGATTAAAACAGGTCTGTATGCAGAGAGCCGTGCCTCAGCTTTCTCAGACGAAGACGTGCTTTGATTTTCATAATCCTGTCGCATCAGTGCCCCTCAGCACACACATGCTGACAGCGCAGGAGTGCCGCGTCAAAGCAAACAGAAGTATTGCTTTGTGCTGCAGTGCTAACAAGAGCAAAGAATTTGACAGGGCCGTGTATCTTCACACATTTGGGGGAGTTGCCGTTGATGTATGAGAAATCTTCTCAGAAGGGAGGTAGTGTCCCAGAAAAGAAGCTGGACCCACACACTCTGTCTCTCTATAATTACAATGCACCAGAGTCATAATATACAGTATGATTCAAGCTTTAGATATCATTGTGATAGGAGTAAACATCAACATTGTCACTTTAAGATTCTTAATCTCAGCCATTTAAGTCACTGGAGCTGTGCTCTGTAGACAAGTGACAGCTGATTTTATTTTATTTTTTTTATTTTGCAGCTTGATTAATCACAGTTCTCGTTTTTATCTGCAGTCCCAATACCCTCCACCGGGTGGCCTCGTACTTGTGTCTGCTGCCAGAGCTCTCCGAAGGCCAAGACACCACCTATGAGAAGGAGGTTCTCCTTGAGCTGCTGGTGAGTAAAATCTTACTTTTTATTTTTGTCATAGACATTTAAAAAGTGAAATCCCGATTGTAGAAATGTAGTTTGATTTAAATAGTCGAGTAACATCCCCTTTAGGTAACTGATCACATCCTGTAAATATAGTCTCCAGACAGGCTCGTTTTTATATACATTATATATATTCAGTTATATATCCCAGACTCTATTCAACGCAGGAGACTTCTGAATTTTTTGGATAACATCTGTGAAGTTTTATACAATACTGAGAGCACTTTGTTCACTATACTCAATGAGCTATAATTATTAGTGTTGCACCTTTGCACACATTGGAAGAAAACAGTTAATTGCCCTGGACAATAACAGCCAAGTCAGCATTACTGCATGAACGCTTTTTGTGTCTTCTCATTTTAAAGCCATTCATTGGACCTTGACCTTGAAATAGATTTAGCATCCTTCAGTCCCCTTCCCTCTTGAATTTGCCTTCTAATCCAATTACTGGATTGTGGGACTCGGGCGGAATTGAACGCAATGCTGATGAGACAGAGGACCCTCAAACCCCCCCCCCCCATGTCTGTTTTTTAATGTGTCTCTTGAAAAGCTAAGAGAAGCTTGATTGTGCTCCCAGGTGCTCCTTCCCTTGTTCTCCAAATGTTTTTTTTTTTAAACCCCTCCAGCAAACTACAGGACCCTTGACTCAGCTGTCTCCCCCAATACACACTCATACATGTGCAGTAGACCTCTTCATCAAAGTGGTTGTTGCATGGCGACCCAGCAGTTACTTACAATTACCCACTCAGACCCTCCCCAGGTCCTCTAAAAGAAGCGAAGGGGAAGAACTGTTTCATAACTATCACATGATATGAAGGCAGGAGACCATATCAGGGGACTCATTTGTTTGGGCCTGAGGTTTCCCCCCAACAACCAACATGCCTGACCAGCTCCTAGTCCATCATTAGATGGCCTGAAAGTTAGGGTGGGACATGATTTCCAGCACGGCGGCCGCCGCCGATGAGACCCCAGAATCCCCTGCAGTAACAGATGGGTGACGTCACTCAGACTTTGAGTCTTAATATTTACAGTCTATGTTTTTTAACCCATGACCATCGGTTGAACAAATCAATATGGTGATATATTTTCATTTTGACTCATGTGATGCGCCCAATCAGACATCGTGATGTATCATTGGAACATTTGTTTTGCACGTTAACAATGAGAGCAGTAAGCTTATAATGTCGATATCATGGGCCTTATATTATATCTTAAGGTCCCCATTGATTCGCAGCCTTACTGTTGAAGCTTCTTTTTTTTTACCGGGATGTTTATCTCTAGAATGTTCTTTGTATTTGCACAACTAGATGAATAAATAAGACATTTGAAAGTGTCACACGTGGCACTTTGAAGTGATGCTGGCCTTTTTTACGAATTCCAGATATAATACACTGAGGAGGCCATCCATTTGTTCATTAACTGAACTCCTCTTTGTCTGTGTCTTCTCTCTCTCTCTCTCTCTCCCTCTCTCTCTCTCTCACACACACACAGGTGTCCCGCCATGAACGCAGAATCTCTCAGATTGAGCAACTTAACCAGATGCCCCTTTATCCAACAGAGAAGATAATCTGGGATGAGAACATTGTTCCGACGGAGTACTATTCAGGGGAAGGTGGGTCTTGCTTGTGTGGAATGTGATTGTCTTGGCTTTGTGAGGCGATGTGCGCTGGACAAAAATCTCGTTCTAATTTCAGTGTCTAGACTGTGTCTCATCATCGTAAGTATACACCCTCAGCTGTTATCCTTATGTCCTAAGGGCACTCATCTGGCACTGCAGATACTCTCTCTCTCTCTCTCTCTCTCTAAGGGAATCCTCTTAAGTCTGCAAGGACACCTTAAACAGCTCTCAAAACGTTTTCTGTTCAAGCAGCATTCCTTTAGCGTGTTACTCTTTGGCTGTAAGAGAGAAGAGCTGCAACACAGAGCTCATGTAACTTCACCCGATAATCCGTCTTCTGAAATTGTGTGCTAATGGTGACCTTTGGTTGACAAATCATTATCGCGCGTGTGTGTGTGTGTTTAGATTATTATACTAACACCTTCTTTCTTTGTCTTGTTACATTTCAGGCTGCCTCGCACTACCCAAGCTGAACCTCCAGTTCCTGACCCTCCATGACTACCTGCTGAGGAACTTCAACCTCTTCCGTCTGGAGTCCACCTATGAGATCAGACAGGACATAGAAGACGTGGTGTGGCGGATGAAGCCATGGTGAGATGTCTTCAAGTCTGTAAAACTGGAAGAACCTTGAAAAAGGATCTGAAATTCTTTCCATATAAAATCTCTTTTTTTTTGTCCTTAGGTGCAACAGTGAAAATTACTTATTTTTAATTTGTGACAACATCAAAAATCTGTTTCTTGACATATAAAGGATTTTCAAGACCCATACAAATCTGATTTAAGAAATGAAAATAAACATGAACGCTCACTGATTTGACAAGGACACGACTCTGCAAAGGCACTCAAATTCATTTTTGAACTTATTACTTAATGAAGAATATGAAATATACATTGTTTACATGAGACCTGATTTCTAAGCCGTGCCAGACACGGTTTAGATTGAAGTGAGTTGTTCACGGACACAGTTTTAACCATTATATACTCCATCAGAAAGTATCTATATTTTCTACATCATAAAAAACATGAAGGCCAAAGCAGATGGCTCTATCTCCTGATAATCAGGTGTTGCTCAGTTGGTAGAGTCGGTCGTCTCAGGTGTCGGAAAAGTCGGGGGTTCAATTCCCAGCTCCTGCAGCACATGTCCAATGTGTGTGGACACTTCTCCTGCTGCTTCGTCGGCGGCGCATGAGTGTGTATGAATGGGATTAGCATTTTCTGATGGTAACTTTGCATAGCAGCCTCTGCCATCGGGGCGTGAAGAAGATGTGAGAAAAATCCCTTTTTTGAGATGGAGCCATCAAAGTGTTATAATTACAGTGGAGTGTGTGGATGCATGCACACTCATTAGGAACAAGTTAGAGACCTGTGTGTAATAGGAAGCTGAAACAGCGGAGATGCTTATTATCACAAAGAGCATACAGGTTCTAGTTTGAACTGAGGTTCCTGCTTCATGCTGATTATCATCTCGGATCTACTTTCTGCCACAGCGGAACAAATTTCCACCATTAACACACTTAGATTTTTCCTTCTTTTTTTTTTACTTCGATAAACAAAGATCCTTATCCTCTGTGTTGCGCTCACAATGATATTTTATTCAAAGACTGTGACACTTGGCACACCACATTTGGAAACCCATTGCTTAACATAATAAGTGCTCCCATTATGTCAAGTGATGTTGCTACTTGCTTGTTGTTTCTCCACATGTAAATAAGTAAGCAGTAGTGCCATGTGCTGCCCTAAATCCAACTGATTTCAATCTTGACAACAGCCCACAGCGCTTGTCTTACTTATTGTTGTGTCTTGTCTGTTTTGCACAGGCAATCGGAGTACGGCGGCGCCGTGTTCGGCGGCTGGGCCAGGATGGCTCAGAACATCACCTCTTTCTCTATAGTGGAGGTTGCCAAGCCAAACATCGGAGAGAGCTGGCCCGCTCGCGTGCGAGCTGATGTTACTGTTAACCTCAATGTTCAAGATCATATCAAGCATGAGTGGGAAGGTAATTACGTGTCTGTAAATCACATCACCCACTATATTATGAATACCAATCTAGCTTTTCTGCATCCTCTTCTTGTTTTCCTTACAAGGCAAGTCTGACAATGGGGAAACTAAGCAAACTGAATTTGCTGCATACACATTTTCTTTCCTTTTGTTTCTGCGTTTTCTTTTTTTCCCCCCCTCTCTTCTTCCAACAGTCCTTAAAGTAAGCAGTTTATAACCTCCATAAAATCTTCCCTCACCGTCCCACTGAGCCTTGACTCATGACCCTTACCCGCCGTGTGCTTCTGTGAAGACGTGCCATTTCTGTGTAGCCGCTACCAGCCTCTTTGTTTTATCCTCCGATCGTTTTTCTTTCCGTCTCTCTGTGTGGCTGATAAGGACACTGTATGTAATGTTAACAGGAGCTTGTCAGCCTTGAAAGACATTGATTCACTGGGAGCATGGAACACACGACGAAGCCCTCTGCAGGGCTGAATGCCATCGCTCTCCAGAGAAAGATATAGGACATGCCAATTTACGCCATTGGTCGATTGTGCTATTTAATATAAATGGAATGGTCCCTTTTAGAGGGCTGCTGCTGTAGAAGCACTGTAAGGGATCATTGGATAATTAAAAAAAGGATATTAAATATTTCCCAAATTGACACCTCCCCTTTTTATATACATCTACTTTTATAGTCTTTCTTTTTTTTTTTTCTTGTAATTCAGTGGAGATATGAAGCATTACTTCCTTCCATCTTCTAGCCGTTTCCCCAAAGTGTAATTAGAGCCTCATGTTTTAAAGATCAGGCAAAAGCTGACAGAGCGGTTTTGTTCACATCTCCAAACTCTGGCTCTCTACCGCTCAGTCTCACTACTCCATCACCTTCCCTAATCCCTGTGCTTTCCTCTATCCTACTCCTCCTCTGTCTCTCTTTCCTGTCTCTAAAAATCTTTATTTGTCTTCCTTTTTCTCTCTAATATATTCCCTAATCCTTTTTTCCCCTACAGGCCTGCGGAAGCATGACGTTTGCTTTCTGATCACGGTGCGGCCCAACCTGCTCTACGGCACGCGCTTTGACCGCCGCCAGCCTTTTGTGGAGCAGACTGGCCTGGTGTACGTGAGAGGCTGCGAGGTGCAGGGCATGCTGGATGACAAGGGACGTGTCATTGAAGAAGGTAGACTCATGTGTGCTGCTGCTTTTACACACACACACACACACACACACACACACACACACACACGCACACACACACACAGCATATGACATCCCTCCACCCATCATACCTCCTATACGAAAAATTCTCCTCAAAGACAGATCCACGAGTATTGGTCAGGCTGGTGTTGTCATGGCGACGGGCGTAGTGAGACCTGACCTGTTCTCATTAACATTCCATTAACCTGAGGTCGACAACAACACCTGGGAGCTCAGTGCCCTGCCCTCTGCTTTATTTATTGGATTCGACTGAGGGGACGATTGGCTATATTTGGATGGATGTGCTTCTGTAAGAGAACACCATATGTGTTTGTCCTGCTCGGCACAGAAAGGGAGGCTGGGATTTGACTGTGTAAGTCAGTGCGCATGAGCAGTTAGCATACAGTAAAGGCGATGAGTGTTGCTTTATTTAGCATACATTAATCCGTCTTTATGCTATTCCTGAATGTATGATAAACAACAGTGGTTTTATAATGTAATGTAGTGCCCTTAAAATAGCTTCAAACAAAACTCCATGTGGAGAGAGAGAGAGAGAGAGAGAAGTTCAACCTTAAAGTCCAGTTCATTTGGCCAGTGTGGCCGCTCCCTCAGTCTGACATAATGTGTCCCTAGCAACCATGGTTTGTGGCTTTAAATATTTGTTACATTTTAGCACAGCTTGAAAATTAATTTGAAGGCTATGATATATTGTCAAACGGAAAGAATTTGCTTTGGTCAAAATAAGGCGTTTAGAGCTTATTTAAAGCGTCTGTCTGGATGCTGTAAATCCTCTCAGACAAAATTCTAATCTCTGATCCGGTCTGGCCTTTTCTAAAAAAAAAAAGTATGGTATGCTTTACAGTAACAGGATCTCCTCATCTGTGTCATGTTTTTCCCCCTACTGCCAGAAGCAATCCCTCTGAGGGGTGGGTTCACCTGAGTTAGTCTGCAGCCATGGTGCTGTGAGCGCTTCCCTTGAGGGAACATGTGACTAAGCACTGAAGCTCCAATCCCCCTCCCCCCTCTCTGTCTCATCTGTTTGGATTAAATATACAGCGGGCAGGGCATACTAAATAGACATGCTGCCGGGAAACATGCCCTGCCAATGTAGGCTTGGTTAAACTTTCAGATCCCCAACGGGGCTGAGAGGTACTCTGGCTGCCTGGGTGAGGGGGTGATGTCGCGTACATCACCCGACACATGGTGAAGGTGAGAGGATACACAAGCCGAGGGTTGCATTTTGAGACAAGGGAGCTGCTTTTCCAGACAGCAGGATCCTGTTTTAACTGGATTTACTTGTATTCTACTAATAGCAGCACTTTGTCTGCACTGTTTTCCATTGCAGACGTTACCTGCTTTTTATTTATAGCAACACTGTGTTAATGCATTAAACACAACAAAAGCAGACGTGTTTAAATGCTCACACACCTCACCCAGCTGTCCACATTGTTATCTAACGGTTATCAGGGTGTGGCCTGCACTATTAAGCGTTGACCACACAGGCCAACAGGATTGACTTGAACTTTTCAAAGGATATTTCACAGTTTTGAGGTAATCAGATCTTGGGATTTATCATCACTTGATTGTCTTGCAATACATCACCTAGCAAAATTGCTGCGTCATGCTATCATTATCGTGGGCCACATGTCACATATGAAATCATGAGTTTTCCTGATACTCCCACTCCAAGTGAACGGGATTTGAAATTGGTCACACACTTGGAGCTCGAGGCTATCACTGTTACCCCGCTGTAACACCTGTTCTCGCCAAAAACTCTGGTCCAGGACCTGATCCAAAACCTAAGCTGCGAGGAGACGCCCGAACCTTCCGTGTGTGGCTGGACCCGAACCAGTATCAACAGGACATGACGAGCAGCATTCAGAGCGGCACTGAAGACCCGTATGAGACTTTCAACGTCATCATGAGACGCAAACCCAAGGAGAATAATTTCAAGGTTTGGACTACCCTGCCGCACACACACGCACACACACACACACACACACACACACACACACACACACACAGCTTATATCAGCCCTCACTGTAGATTGTTTTGAGTGCTTTATCCGCGGGCCTTGAGCTCTGATCCTACCAACACAACCCCAGAGTGATGCATCGCACATATTATACTCTCCTGCGTATTGCAGCTGTAAGGTTGGGGCCAGGGCAACTCTGAGATTACCCTCCATTCAAGGCCCATCACGATGAGTCCAATGAAAGACACATCTCACTGGATATTCATGCAACATGTTCCCCCCCCCCCCTTTCTCTCGCCTCCTAAGAATGTCCTTTTGGCAGCCGGAGTGCATTGTGGGATTTAGTGTTGTTGAACGCTTTTTATAGATGTTGGTGCCCTCTGCAGAACTCTGCATTGTTTTTAACAAGGTCAAAGAAAAGTTTTCTGTGGAATGTGTGAAACTTATGTTGAAAATACTTTTTTTTTTTTTTTTTTTTTTTTTTACAAGTTTTGCTACAATTTGTTCATCTTTTTTTTTTTTTTTTTTTTTATGTTTGCACGTACATGCACCCTTTGATTTTTCACATCTTTTATTGAAGAGCTTCTCATTCCTGCTGTGTCGAAACTGCTTTCCTAATTCTGCGCCCCCACATCTGTCTTTCACAGCCAGAGTGATGACAGGTGATTTTTTTTTTTTTTTGATGAATTTTAAAAGTGCAGGAACTAATGGGTATTCAGGAAACATTCTTTCCATCTTTGATGTGAGACAAAGATAAAAGTAAACATGACTCCCGTTCCCAGCGTTTGATGTTCAGGGTATTAGACAGGTTGCAGCTTATTAAAATATAATTGACAGACAGACAAATTACCTGCTGTCCCAACAGCCCACAACAAAGCTATTCTTATCCAGTTGAACCCCCTCACGTGGGATTGATATGCTTTATTCAGTTAGATACTTGTGTATTTGTTCAGTATCCGTTACTTATTTATCTGCTTCTCTGGTTTAGGCGGTGCTAGAGACCATCAGAAACCTGATGAACACGGAGTGTGTGGTCCCAGACTGGCTTCACGACATTATCCTTGGTTACGGTGACCCAGGCAGTGCCCACTACTCCAAAATGCCGAACCAGATCTCCACATTGGACTTCAATGACACCTTTCTGTCCCTGGACCATTTACGTTCCTGTTTCCCAGGTTACACCATTAAAGTGACAGAGGAGAACCTTGATCTGCAGGTTTTCCCTTTCAGGTGACATTGAATTTCCAACGATACAACAATGAATAGGTCTTTTGACTTATCGTAATAGAAGTATAGACATACGTGTTGATATTTAGTTGCTGTTTAAGAATGTGCATGAAACGCAAAACATCATCTTGTATAAAATTACAATATACAATGTTTGGTCATACATTTTTCATGTTTTGCTTCTTCCAGAATCAAGTTTCCCATCTCAAAGAAAACAGACAAAGGAAAGAAAAGAAAGGCAGATGAGGAGGTGGAAAAGAAAGAGGAAGACATGACGTTGATTGTTGAACCCTATGTCCCCCCAAACCGTGGGCCGTACCCCTACAACCAGCCCAAACGGTACGACGTCAAGGCTAAGACTCGTTTTCACAAATTAGAAATTACAGGACAAAAAGTTGTACAGACTTGGCTTTAACCCACTTTTTTTTCTCTCTTAAGTGCATTCACATCTTTAAAGTAGTTTCACCAGAAGTAGCACTCAACCCAAAGAGCATGATTCTTAAATACATATCCATGTTTGAATACTTTAGTCTCGATCCAAACCCCCTTTTCAGTTCACAGGCTTATTGAAGGTACCCTACTGTGAGTTGGACTATTTTACATGAGTATTTCTCGTGCTTCTGCCCAAGGCATCTCCTCTGACCTGATCAACATGTCTTGTTGTGTTGCTATGTTTGCTGTTGTTAAGGCCACAATTAGAGATGGAAATGTTTTAATGCGATTAAAGGTGAGGGAAAAGGCTTAAATATTCTGCTTCTAATTATAAGACCACAAAATAAACATCCTTTGTGAAAATTCATAATGACACTGCATTCCTACTTTGCACTTTGATATTTAAATCTTGATAACAACAACACTTCCCCTGAGGAAGCCTTGGCTTAAAAAGCTTTAGAGATGGTCTCAAAAACATTTAATAAGGAACATTAAGTGTTTTTTCCACTAATGAAGCTTTGACACAGATCTGTTTATCTGTCATGGCTATAGTATCTAGAACTGATTTTGGATTTATTCACATCTTCAATATTCACTTCTTACAGGAATACAATTCAGTTCACTCCGACTCAGATCGAAGCCATTCGAGCAGGGATGCAGCCAGGACTCACCATGGTAAGGACTTCATGTTGAATCATATATGTTTCTCACATGAGCTTTTAAGGTCTCATATTATGCAAAACACACATTACCCACCTTTAAAAATACTAATTTGTTTCCCTAGTCTGTCTACAAACCCCCATTATGAGAAAAGCCCTCTCTGTCTATTAACTGCTCTACTTTAAAAAGAATGTGAGCTCAAACAGGCCGTTTGTAGATTTTCCCTTCATGACATCACAAAGGGCAGTAGCCCCTCCCCCAGATGGGTGACATTCCCACAGTTAAATGTTTATTCTGCCTTCTCACAGTAAACTATAGGGCATTGAGTGAGAGAGCCCCCAAACCCCTGCAGAAAGGGGCGTGGTCAGACACAGCTCATTTACATTTAAAGCTACAGACACAAAAACGGCCTGTTCTGAGCACAGCTGAAACAGAGGGGCTTATCTGCATGATCAAATACAGGATCAGAGTGGGTTTGGAACAACAAACTCCACAGACATTTTTTGGGGAGCTCAGGGACTTATTTAAACTGGTTGAAAGAAGAATATTATGTGACCTTTTTAAGGCTTAATGTAAGCAACCAAAAAAAGAATCAGGAAGATCAAATTGACCTAAAAATACCTCCACAGTACAGACTCCAGCATAAATTTATCACGGATGTCTAACTTTTATGGAACATATGCTTAGTCACCTTATTTATTTCAGTTGTTAGTTTGCTTTGACAGCAGTACAACAATAAGCAAAACTTTGAACTTATACACCACCACAACCCTGGGTTGCATTTTCTTGTACTTACTAACCTTTAAGCTGCCTGGAGCTCCAGTGAGTGCTGATACTGCAGGTGCATAACGCTCCTGCTTGCTGTTATGAAGCCAAAGATTTGTAGCTATTAATCTTAGTAATGCACACCAAGGGAATTCCCACACTGTAAATATGCTACAGTTCAATGTCCTTATCTCCATCACTCATGTAGAGTGATGACAAAAAAAAAACCCTGAAACCCTCTCTGAAAATGTATCAGTGCTGATGAAACAGTCCTCAACACATAAAATAGCATATTACAGCTAAGTATGTGTGTACAGCTACAGCCAGCGCTCTTCCTTCCAGCCCACTATTGTCATTTCAAGAGAAATATAACGCACAACTTTGACTGAAGTGCTATTCTGATGTGGTGATCGGGCGCTGGCAGTGGGGTTTGAGTTATTTATCGTGCTGCCAGCCGAGGCAAATATGGCAAGTAGGCTCTCAGCAGCGTCGTAAAACAGCTCTGCATGCTCTGCGCTCCTCGTACCTCCTCCCAGTCTTCCTGGCCTCGGCTTTCATGTCAGGAAACCAAGGAACTGATTACTAATTTATGCAGGAATGTCTAATTGTGCTGACTATTTTAGCCAAATGTATTCACCCGAGGTACACAAGCTAATACCAACCTGTTTCATGAATATTTATTTAGTCAGTTGAATGTGCAAAATCTCATGATCAAGTAGATGTGAGGCTTATTATCTCGGTAACTTGGCAAGCCTTGTGGGACCTCAGCCTTGTTGCATTGTGTATGTCTTTGCCTGGCTAATGGTGGGACACCAGCGTAGCCCGTTCTGACCTGCCCATGGCCAAGCTTTTTTTTAAAATATACTTTACATATATTTGTTTGTATCTGCCGTCCTCACCTCTCCCTGCTGTGTCTCCAGGTTGTTGGGCCGCCAGGAACTGGAAAGACGGACGTTGCTGTCCAGATCATCTCAAACCTCTATCACAACTTTCCAGAGCAGAGGACCCTCATAGTGACACACTCCAACCAGGTAACCTGGCCGCATCGCATTACTGTTCATGAACTCTTCATGCACTTTTCTCCCCCCTTAAAAAACCCCCCAAAAAACCCCAAACTCGACTTTCTGGTGAATTAAGAGCTTGTTCTCAGATCTGCCCATTCATCAGCCGATAGTCATATTTAAATCATGGAGGAAAAATTAAAATCTAAGCTCCCCTGTGCCCCTGTCTACTCCCCTCAGTATTTAATCATAAAGTAATCTGCTGCTGTTTTATTCCAGTGGAAGCCTGCCAAAAAGAACTTTACCCACAAGACGAAGAACTGAATAGAGCAAAAAAGCCTTACTCTGTGGAATAGTTTCTTTTTCAATTCATGTTTTTAATGCAGAAAAGGACTACAGCTGCAAATATAATACAGATAAAACTATGGTTATATTGAGATGACATGAGAATTGAATCAGAAACAGAGTAAAGAAAAAGCAGGTGAATACGCAGGCCCAGTTAATTGATGACAAAATAAACGTGTTGATCCGTTCTGATTCTTTTCTACACCAGGCTCTGAATCAGCTGTTTGAAAAGATCATGGCGCTGGATATCGATGAGCGCCACCTCCTGCGTCTGGGCCACGGAGAAGAGGAGCTGGAGACGGAGAAGGATTTTAGCAGGTGAGGACAGATGGAGAGGGAAAACTCCCACTCAGATGTACAAAAAAAAAAAAAAAAAAAAGAAAACGTGCAGGAAGGAAAGTGCATCCCACAAATGGTTCCATGCTTCTAATGCGTTAACACTTCAGTTAAATCAAAGCATACAACGCACAATCCCACTCACAGCTATGTTTAGCCAAGAATCTCAGCTGCTCATGTGAATAGTTGCATGTAGTATGATCCAGCACAGTGATAGGACTACCCGACACTCCCATGTGCCAGGCCAAAGAGCTGTTTTATCTTCATTAGACATCATGACCTCTGAGAGGGAATCATGACCTCTGAGAGGGAATCTCTCCCGACAGCTCTGGACTCAAGAGCCACTATCTGATGAAGCCTTTCATCACGGCTCTGGACATCATGGACTAACCCATACCCACTCTTAGAAGCCACTCTGACAAGGGGAAAAAAAGTCCCTTAAGAGGAGATTGACACAAAGATAAATAAAGACGAAGGAAGATTTACAGTAGGGGGGGAAAAAACTTGAAAAGTTAACGGTTGAGATTTTTTTTCCTTCCACGGCTTCAGATGAATTTCCTTAAAATTTAAATATAAATCATGAAATGTGGATGTGGAGGGGAAAGAAAAACCCAAATGCCTCTCTCCTGAAGTGTATGCCTTGATCTCGTATCACCATGGTTACCTTGGCTGCACAAATTACAATAATATGAAACACAACTTAAACATTTTAAAACTAGGAATAGTTGTTGCGTATTCATTAAATGTAATGCACACATATTGAAATACAAAAAATGTGTTGAACTGAGATGAACCTTTATATTTCCACATTTTCCCTACTGGGGCGTACATTAGGGCTTTGAATGAATAATGAATTCACATAAATATGACTCGATTATTAAATGAATAAATACATGAAAGCACCCATTATTTCTTGAGTAAATGCTTTTATTAACAGAGGAATAAACATTCAGTTGAAAAAAAGCTGAGGTGACTGAACTCTGACATCAAACACACAGCACAGGGGGGCAGGACAAATGGACTCGGACTTAAAACCACTCGAGTCCTTTTAAGGAAGCCCCAGTTGTTCCCCTTGCTCTCTCTAACCTCTGTCTTTGTGTGAACCTGCACCTTGTGTGTGTGTCTGTGTATTGTAGTGCCTTGAAGGATAGTGACTCAGCCCTTACTACTGAGACACATTGAAATGGGGGAAAAAAGGGACTTTGGTGGGGAGTGCACTCAGCATTCATGACTGATTTGAGGGAGTGAGATTATCTCAAGATACCCAAAACAACTTTGGTTCTACATGACTGCAGCTATATTTGACACCGGAATGAAATGAATCAGCTTGGACATTTTCGCTTTTTACCAGCAAGGCTTGTTCACCAGCTCCCGAGTATAACTCGCTCGGTGTTATTTAATATTAATTAAGTTTTCTATTTAAAGTTTTCATACAGCCTACATTTTTAATTACCACCTTATCCATCTGTGGCGCTGAGCAAATTACACCTCATAACTTTTAGCTTCCATTTCGAGGGAAGAAGGGAGGGGATGATGCATGTCCCTCATTTTCTTGTACTCTCTGTACGACCGCTGCTCAGTGCGCGTGTGCCCGTCGTATGGACGGCTGTGTGCAGAAACTGGGGGTCTGCACACAGAGGCAGTTAATTCTTAAAATATGCAGCAACACAGACATGAAAGAAAAGAGCTTTTGCTTGCAGCATTTAATATGTTCCCGCCTCCTTGGCTGCCTGAAAACAACATGCAGACTCCACACTCCTTCCGCCCCGCTGACACCAGCGAGAGGAGAGAGCCGGAGAGTTTTTAATTAACGCCGTATAGGAGATGACAAAATGGAAGGCAGTGCTCCTCGGAAAATGCCTAACAAAGGCAGAGCTACGGCACCATTAATTAACAATGCCTCCCTGCATTTCAGGAGGAATTTTGTGCTGATTTAATGAGGTCTTGAGGGGTGAAAATTGGTGGCAGCATCGGGTAGATTCTCTGAAACATCCAAGATGTTTGTCCAGTTCAGGCACAGTTACTGCCACTGTGTGCACGTTTTTTTATTTTTTTATTTTTGGGGGGGATTTTCCTGCACACAAGAAAAAAGAAGAAAAAAAAAAGGAAAGCGACATCATCCTCTCGATAAATGCTGTTGTTCACACCTGTGTATTTATCAAGTCGTCATCCTGGGAACAAGGTCACTACCTGTTTTTTTTTTATTCAGGCCAAACAGGCACAGCACCGTGATTGTCTTTGAGTCATCTGCTGACTGAGGATCTTTGCAGAGGGTTTTAAAAATAGAGTTCACCTCTAGTATTACCCTGTGGCCCCTCCCACTTCCTGTCGTCCTGTGCTGTGCGTGCTGCGCGTCTCGGTGTCACTTGATAATTGCTTTGAAGCTGTATTGTTTTGGCTGCACAACAGGATGCATGATGAACTTAAATAAACCTAATGCAAAGTCAAGGACAGTCATTGCCCTCCTTCAGCATCTGTACTCTATCAGGAGATGCTAACAATATATTTGACATATTTGAGTTCTTCTTTGTTCTGCAGGTCCTTCAACGACCGGGCCTTTCATCGCTGCTCAAAGCAAAGAGCACAAATACAAGCCCCTCTCCTCAAATCATCCTACTAACCTGTTATACGTCTCTCACTCCTCGTTTCTTGTATGTCTCCAGATATGGCAGGGTCAACTATGTCCTAGCTAGAAGACTGGAGCTCCTCAGGGAGGTGGGGAGGCTGCAGGAGAGCTTGGATGTTCCAGGAGATGTTTCATACACCTGCGAGACTGCAGGACACTTCTACCTCTACCAGGTGAATCTATGACGAGGTTTCTAAAACGTCCTGTCGTGCAGAGGAAAAGAGTTATAACTTGTAATTATCTGACCAAATTTACAAAGGTTTCTCTTCGTTCTGGTGTTACAGTTCACATCTGATCTGATTGTGCCCACGATGCCAACGTTACGCCTTGCCTGAACTGGCAGTTGTAACTCTTGCGCATACACAACTGTTGTTCCTTATGAATTTGTTGCTGCATGCAGATTGGATTCTCCGCCCACGCTTCATTTTAGCTGAGTTCTCTTGTTTATTCGAGCTCTGCAAACTCGCTGACTGCGTGGTTCTGAAACATTTCAAGATGTCAAAGTCAAGAAGATGTAAGTGTGGAGAATCTGTCGCTTTGAGCGGAGTATCCTGGCAGTGATAGGAATACCAGGCTCAAAGGGCCAGTACTTACGGTCATTGGTACCGATTCCTGATTGGTCAGTATTAAAATATTGATATGCTCCCTGACAAAGGGTGCTCCTGATGTTTTTTTAATTTATTATTTATTGTCCGTAAATGATGACAGATCCTGCCAGTTTCTTGACTATGCTAAGAGTTTATATTCCAGATGTCCGACAAGGAGAAACAATCAAAAGTGTGGGCTCTGTTTAGAAAACCCAATAAATGTAAAGACAGAGTTGGTCATTTTTAAACTGTTTAATTATTAAATTAGTTATTTTGGATAAAAATTGTCTCTCGGTCCTGACAGATATTACAAAAATTATTTTCTCTGAAAAAGGAACAAAGAAAATCCGTCATCTGTAGCAGTTGCAGTAAGCCTGTAAGTTTGTCTGCCGCGAGGTACCAATCTGATGAACCAAGTGGGTGAAGACGGAGCACTGAAAGAATACTACTTTCAAAAACATGCTAGTTTTCCATAATGACCAACCCTGCCTTTTAACCTAAACACAATCTGTGTAAAAAGTAGTTGTGTCTTCAAGTGCTCACACGAGCTAACTCACAAAGATAAACAACTTCATTCAAATGTAAAGAGGGGCAGCGGGACTTTAGTGGAAGCTGAAATACCTCCTTGTACATTTTCTGTATGGAATCATTATGGATACCCAAGCAGTATAAATATTAGTGTTAATGAAATCTTATGAATATATCTCTAAAATGTACATATATATATATATATGTACATTTTGCAATGTACATATATATATATATTGACCTGCTCAAGGGTTTGTCGGTTGAATTAATAATCCATGCAGACAGATACTAAGCATGTCATTAAGGAAAGTCCTCCAGCAGACTCATTAATGTTAAAGTTTGTTTTTTTTTCCACAGGAGTATTTATAGAATGAGGCCCCCCTGCTGTGTAGTGTAGCTGCTTTATTAGGTGCTCAGCAGGGGCACCTGTACACAAGTGAGACTTTCTATTTCCATCATGAATGTGTAATGTTTGTGATGGTCACATAGGTAATGACAAAGTACAGCAGGCATCATTGAGGCTGCAGGACACCCGCTGGGTGATCAAACAGCATGTTTTGTAGAATCCAGATAAAGGAGGTGGAGCCTCACTGGGCGTCCAATAAAATGCCTTCATGATGTTCTTCATGCAGCGGCGATATAAAACAGTGAATTAACTGTGTTTGTTTAGATGTTGCCTGTGATTAAACACCTCAGTGCCGCAGCAGTCCTTTAGTGTGAACAGGTATGACTTGGCCATCAATATCTTTTAATTACTACCAATAAAACGTGTCAGCCTGCGCCGCCTTTCCTGCAGTAAGAAAGTGCTGAATACGTCTGAAACATGTAAAAAAAAAAAAAAATTAAAATGTGATTGCACAAAGACACACAGGCGCTGAAGTTGAACAGGACACACGTGTTTTTGATTCTCTACTACACACCAAACCCTGTGATTCAGCATCCTAACATGGCACGTCTTCTCTTTCCCCTTCTTCAGGTGATCTCCCGCTGGGAGGAGTACATGAGTAAAGTCCGTCCCAAACAGGGCAAGATGGTGGACGTGCAAGCTGTTGCTGCACATTTTCCCTTCCACAAGTACTTCTCCAACGCCCCGCAGCCCGTGTTCAGAGGCCGCTCGTATGAGGAGGACATGGACATCGCAGAGGGCTGCTACCGCCACGTCAAGAAAATATTCACCCAGCTGGAGGTAAGAATGGAACACAAACACAATAAATACAATAAATAGGTATTTAAACCAAACAACTTAAATTCATTCATCATTAGATTTTGAGCCCCTGGTTTCACCCGCAGCCTTTCCCCCTGTGTTACTGTCTCAGAGTGACACGCCTGCTGCACACAGGATGATGATTCCTCATTGATATTTATGCTCGTGGTCTCAACTCAGCCTCGATCCCTAAAATGTCTCAGTTTTTTTCCCCCGCCCTCGGAGCACTCCGGTCTCGGGTACGTCCTGGTCTAGGTTCGCGTCGTCTTGACGACAACACTACCGCAAACTCCACATGCCGAAAAAAAGCAAGCGACGCCACAAAGAGCTGCACACAAACGGCATGTTGTAGAATTTGGGGAAACATCACGCAGGGTGACAGTGAGAACATTTTTTCTTTCCTCTGGAAGACCCTCACAAACAGACCGCCTCTTCTAAAGCTGTGCGACTTCTCATCTGGCTTTTATGGTTGTTGACATCTCAAAAGGACTGGGGTCTGGTGTCAACTTGTCATTTCCACACCTTTTCCTCTGGTCATTAATTTCTAATTACCCTATCATCTTTATCATATTGACCAGTTATCATTTCAAACATGAATATCATTTTAATTATAAACATTTGACTTACAGATGTTTTGCCTGAACAAAAAAAAGCGAGGCTTCATTGTCAACTGCTTTTTTTTGTGATCATTTTTTTTGTTCAGAAAAGTACAACGAAATTTCATCTTACATCCCCACACACACACACACACACACACACACACACACACACACACACACACACACACACACACACCAGAACAAAATTTACAGCTCAATGCAAACATCAGCCAATCAAAAACGTCAAAACATCAGTCCCCCCTACCCTTAAAACTTCCCAAGGCGACCCCACATACCTCCTCCTGGATATTGTCAGCTGCTTTTAATGACATTAACTGTTTGCCAGTTTCCAGGTGTTGCACAATCCCCCATCCGTGACTAACCGTGCCTTCCTGACCACCACACTGACCGGTTGTTGGACATTAACAGCAGTTTGTCCCTTCGTGGATCTGTGGGCTTTTGAGCAGCTGCTCTGCCTTGTTTTCATCTCTCCACCTCTCTCTGCTTCAGTGGAAAAAGTGAATCCTTATATAAGAAACTTAACAGTGTATTTTTTAGCAAGGATTGCTGACCCTTTTGAAAAGATAAGTGCTTCAACAAAGTGATCGAGGCTATTACTGCTTATCTTTTTTACTCTCTCTGTCAGTCTCTTTGCACACTTTAGCACTCACCTGCACACAGCTGAGCGCGGCATCATTCCTCCTCAGCCCATCTCGTGTTTCTATAGGGCGAACAATAACATTTCAGATTTATGGGAACACCAAGAAGGTCTCAAAAAAGCAATAAAGAAGATATTGGCTCGAGGTAATATCCCAACACGTGTGGTGACCTTGATTTATCTGGCTGGCCTCTGTATCACTGCATCACGGCACCTCTCTCCCTCCCTCCTCCCTCAGCCTCACCCATGCTGCAGTGAAATCTGTACGCCCATTAAGAGCTATCACTGTCTGCTGCAGGATAGACAAAGCAACAATCTGCAGAGTTTGTACATCTTTCATCCCTTTTCAAAATGCAAAAGCAGGTGAGATAGTCAGGCACAGGAATGCCCTGATAATGAATTGCGAAACAGACAGATGGACAGGTACATGGTGCGTCTCGTGGGCTCCTCCTGTAAACATCTCCTGTTTCCTCCTCTGCAGTCCCACCACATCTCTCTCTCTCTCTCCCTCTCTTCCTCTCTTCCTCCCTCCCTTTCTGTCTGTGAAACCCAAGTATCTTGATTTCATCCATCAAGTGCTCTGGAGCCACCAGGGGTTAAAAATAGAACTCATCAATATTGCATGTTTTGATTGGTTTAATATTTATGCTAAAATAGTAACACATTAAATATTTATATACCCCAGTGCTGTCCGAGTCGTACTTCTCCCTCCCCTTCCTTACCCCTGCACAGCTAGTGTGGCAGTTTAATGAGAAGCCTGTCTGTTTACCCATAGTTCTTCTCTGCACTCCAATCCCCCCATGCTGTGGGAATATATTAGTGCCATGATATCGACACACTGAAAGAAGTTCGTTTTTTTTTCTTCTTCTTCTTCTTCTTTTCCCTTCCCTGCGAAAACTGGCCTCAAAGATTCAAAGCCATGCCAGAAAATCTGTGCTGAAGTGCTCTCCAAGCTTCGGTTATCGAACAGATATCTACACCCAATATCCTTTCCACAGAGCGGCCCTGACTCATATCTGTTTCACTGTTATTCATTTATTTTTGTTTTGGATAATACAAATCATCACTTTATCCTCTTGATCGAAGACCTTTGTGCTTTTATTTCCTCTCGCTCGGATTACTGCAACGCTGTTTTTACCTGTTAAAGCCAGACCTCCTTAAACCGTCTCCGAAATGCCCAAAACGCTGCAGCTCAGCTTTTAACAGGAAATGATAAGAGATCACATATCATCAACATGTTATGTTCTCTGCATAGGCTCCCCATTAAGCCACACACACACTTTAAAATCCTTGTGCTGACGTTTAGAGTCCTACATTAAATCCCCAGTATATTGCAGAGCTCCTCCTCCCAGACACTCCCTACATCCCTGTTTTTAAAGACGTGGTGACCGTGCTTTCTAAGCTGATGCTCCTATTCTCATTGTCTCTACAGGCCTGAGACTCCTGTAACACTTGTTTTTCAAGTGTTTTGTTAATGAATCTGTGAAAGAGAGCAGATTAAATAAGATTCTATCTGCTCCTTTTCATTAAAAAAATGTGAGGATTTATGTTGTGTTAAATTGTATTGTTTGTTTGAATTAAATACACTAATACAAAATACTTTCTTGAAGCAGCTGAAAACGTTTCCTTCTTTAATGGGACAAGCATTTGGTTAACTTATGTGTGTGTTGGCCCCACTCTCGTTACTGCATCGATGGTTTGATTTGTTCTGCTTTTATTTCTCAGTGGTGTTTGCTGTTTATGCATCACTGATCCCTGATGTGATTTCTAAGTGTTCTCCCCTGTGCTTTTTATTGTATCTGCTTTTTTTTATTTTGTTTTATTCTGGACTTGTTTGAATGGAAAGCACTGAAAGGTGTCATACAAATAAACTTTACTTAGTTACTCTTGTTGGTTACTAATGGTTCATATTCAAGGAAAATAAAAGGGTCTTTTATTTTGATAGGTTAAAGCCACTGAGTGTGTTTTTCACAATCATCTTTAAAATGTGGTTGGCAAAGATGTATTGGTTGTGTATCAGATAATTGAACAGTGCAATTTCTTTCATTTAGAGGTGTGATTATTTTACCCTCAGTAATCCTCTTATCCATCATCTGTTGACAGTCATCGTCCATCATTTTGTCAATATATCATCAAAGTTCCCCCTCATGACCCCGCAGAACGAAACACAAAACTTAGCATAGCATTTTAAGACCAAACTTGCCAAATTGTTCCCAGAGGTGAATAAACAGGTTGTCCTTTTTCTTGTTTCTTGTTTCGAGTCATCATTTTACAAAACATTCCTTCTAACCCCTCGTCTTCTTTATTGCCCACTCATGAAGGAGTTCAGAGCCTTTGAGCTGCTCAGGAGTGGACTGGACCGCTCCAAGTACCTGCTGGTGAAGGAGGCCAAAATCATCGCTATGACCTGCACACATGCTGCGCTCAAACGCCATGACCTGGTGGAGCTGGGATTCAAGGTAGATTCTTTAAAAGAAGACCGAAAAACATTAAAGTGATTACGATACGATGAAATGAAGTCACCTAATTAGTCTGGATGTTTTGATTATTTTAGTATGACAACATCCTGATGGAAGAAGCTGCTCAGATTCTGGAGATTGAGACCTTCATCCCCCTCCTGTTACAGGTAACACTATCCAGAGTGAAAAAAGAACAATCGTATTCATGATGTGCAAGCTGTCACTGCATGGATTGACGTCTCTTAAAAGTTCTGACGTCCGGCCGAGTTAATCCAGCTACATCTACTCGAGTCTCGTCCGTCTACATCCTGAATTTCCCTCTTAGGGTCTGAACGATGGGCCCCAAATACAGTAATGGCGCTTCTCTTCGGTAGTTGTGCCTAATTGTCCGAGATAGTGCTAATGTCTGTTTACAGATGAGGTCATTAAACACATCAGCCCATCTAACAACCTCGCAAGAGCTCTTTACCTCTCTTGTTTAGGGAGCGACAGCGAGGTGTACGTCACAGTTAAACTGTAAAATCCTCCTTCTCGCCTCGCCTTTCGCTGTAGTTACTTGAGCTTTATCAGTGATTTAAAGTGATCACATCAGCAATTAGTACTGCAATGGTTTGTGTATCAGATCTGTCTGAGGTCAGGTTCCAAATTATCTTAATCTAATTGGAAAAAATCAGGCAACATGACGTAGGCATGAGGAGAAAAAGTGCACAGGCCATTCATCTTTAAATGCCCACTTAGATATACATCTGGTTCTGTGCTGAAGATCTCCTTTAACACAAGACAAAACAACACAAGATTGAATCAACTTTAACAACATGGTATATTTGTAGGGCACTGGGATTGTCCATGTGCACACTTCATGTCCAAAGATATCATTAGACTAGTCTCGTGTTATTGTAGTGTTTTCTCTGTTAAAGGCATTGTTCTTACTTACTTTTCCCTGTCGTCCCTGCAGAATCCAGAGGATGGCTACAGCAGGCTAAAGCGTTGGATCATGATAGGAGACCACCATCAGTTGCCTCCGGTCATCAAGAACATGGCCTTCCAGAAGTACTCCAACATGGAGCAGTCTCTCTTTACCCGATTTGTGCGGCTGGGAGTGCCCACCATAGACCTGGATGCACAGGGTCGAGCACGAGCAAGGTGTGTAACACTTGACAGGACATGAAACTAGTCAGTATAGACAGTATACTTATGTCACAATGGTTGCAAGAATTTGATCTGTCCCCTAATGAAAAAAAGGTTACAGACAATTGTGACTCTTGTTTGTTTCTTTCTTCCTGCCCACAGCCTTTGTAACCTGTACAACTGGCGTTACAAACACCTTGGTAACCTGCCTCATGTCCAGCAACTGCCTGAGTTCCAGGTCCCCAACCCTGGCCTGACCTTTGACTTCCAGCTGATTAATGTGGAGGACTTCAATGGGGTGGGAGAATCGGAGCCCAACCCTTACTTCTACCAGGTTAGTTTAAGAAGAAACCTCAAGAAAAAAAAATACAAAAACTACAAGACTCTTGTTGTTACTGATAAAAACATGCTAAAATGACTTCTCTCAGTCCACCAGCTACATGAGACATTCAAATGTCCTCTTTATTGAGGATGTAAGCGACTGATACAGACTAGTCAGCTAGTCCAAGAAAGGACTCATTTAAAATAGAGCACAAATGATTACCATGGGATCACTGTGTCTGCGGGTCAACCGCAGATACACACTGTGAACGTAGTCAAGTGTAGCTAACGTAAACAGAGCTAGTAGTTTGCAGCTTATCGTCCTGTGCTGGCTGTGCCTTGCTCCGGCCAGTTTATCCTAACACAGCCTACATACAAACTTCATCTCCGCTACAAGAGGCTGTCCATTCACTGTGCTGGTTTACATCCTGGTAGGAGAGCACCATGTTAGTATGGCTACAATCCAGAGCTACAGCCTGGCTAGTGGCGGGCAGATTTGACCAGCTTTTAGGGCCTGAATGAATAAAAACACAACAAATACTTTAACAGATTAGTAATTCAGGTATGAGGGAGTTAGGGTGGCAACATTTATTTGCAGACTCGCTTCATGTCACTAATTTTTGGTTTGGAACAGAAGAATAAGATTGTTTAAGAAAATCATGCCAATTTCCAAGCTCAGTTTATGCACTCTACACAGATACACAATTAGTTCCACCAGAGCAGATAACGACATAACTCCCCTGCCTCCGTTTCCCCTGAATCGCTTGTTGTACAGCAGTTCATTCAGTTCAATTCATTTTTTAAATTGAAATGATTCAGCCACCAGCGCATATGATATATTCATAACCCTGCTTAGTCTGCAGCTAACTCTGACCGCCCAGCGCAGACCAGTGGGTTTGTCCTTCACACAAGGAGCCACATTGTGTTTCATCGTGTCATGCCGAGGCACTCAAGACTGTCTGTGTGTGTGGGCGCGGCGGGCTGTAAAAGTGTTTGCACATCACCAACAAAGTAGACCATATTTCATTGAAAGGAGCGCTCTATGATCGGCCACTTTTACTGGATTTAAAAATTATTTTTGGTGGGGGGGGGCAGTTTTAGGGTAAAAAAATAACCTGGCTCAAGGTCCTTGACAAATATGAGCAGAGGACAATATTTTAATGATTTATTTATTGTAAACAGTTTAAAGGTTCATTGCAAACTTGAGTGTGTCCTTCAGTAAAGTCAGTAGTGCAAATGATTGAATGGAAGAGTCCAGGTGGAATGAGAGGAACAATAGAGACTGAACATTAGGAGAAGTCTGAGCGTTAAAGGTAAGGCTGTGACCGTCACAAAACGGGCTTTTGATTTCAGCTTCGAAACAACCTGTCTGAAACAGAGTAAAGACATTTAAAGAGTTTAAACTCTAAAAGCTGCATGGACATCGACTTAGTTTCAGTGCTTCATGAATGTTACTGCAGCGGTCAGCACTGTTTGCTCATGTCCCTGAAGCTCCTTATTGTTTTTTAATCCAGACCATGTGCTCTTCTCGAGGCACCAGGTCACATGAACCTCAACTCCATTTGCCTGTTGCCATTTTCAAGCTCCTCAAGGGAATTGCCAGTATTACTCACTCTGTCTGACACACACACACACACACACACACACACACACACACACACACACTTAATCTGCGCACACACACTCTCACTCACATGCATGCACTTTCCCAGGAACCAGAAGGGATAAATTGGACACTAGAGAAGCAAATGTATCCACTGCACGCTGAATGCCTGTCACAGCTGAACAAACACTGCCACAAGCCTGCTTTGCACTTAACGGGGAGCCGTGCACCCGTCACACACACACACACACACACACACACACACACACACACACACACACACACACACACACACACACACACAACACAAGTGTGTGCGTGCACTCGCACTCCACACGCCAAAGGTCTGTTCTGCTTCCTCGCCTCATTTGTTAAAGCACTTTCCATATTGAGTCTCAGCCTCATTGGTAGTATTTCCCAAGTTGTCAGATGGCTCATATAAGATGCTTATCTAAATCCACAGCTTCTGTTGTTAGAAAATGGCTTTTGTCAGCCACTCGGCTTGTTAGGCGATGCTTTTCTGCTTCACAAGCTCCATTTTCAAATAACGTAAGAGCAGAAAGCTTTGAGGGCGTCACTCTCAGCTCGTCTGGATTTATACCTCCTATTACCTTGTCTTTGTACCTGCAACCTAAAAGCCTCTCATCTTCTGTTTTGTCTGATTCTTTTTTTTTCTTTTTTTTACTCCACCCTCTCCAGGGTCCTCGTTTAGCTTCAGGCCATTAGCTCAAGCTGCATGGGTTAGGTCTGACCTTGTTGATATGATGACCAGTTTCTCTTGAGTGTTGTGGCATGAGATCACACTCGTATAAAATATGCATATGAGGGAAGCGAAGGGAGAAAGGCCAACCGCATGTCTGCTTAGATATTACTCCTCTGTGAGCGTGTGGGTTCCCTGCATGTGCTGATGACCATTGAGACATGGCAACCAAACACTGAAGTTACCTTTGGAGTATTTATTTATTTATTTTTCAATAAAATGAAAAATTGTACTCAGATAATTTTTTTTGTAGAAAAAGAAGACGCTCAGCTGCTAATGAGCTTGAATATTTACTCCCTCAACAAAATGAGTTCCAGTTCCTTTTCAAGCGTGTTTATAATGTTGAATATTTTCCTTGCTCACTCACCGAAACGTTTATTCATGTGGCCATTAAAGGTATGAATTTGTGCCATTTGGCGACAGGTAACAGGGGAGGAAGAACAAAGGCAGTCACTGTTTTTTGAAGTGTTGACTTCAGTGCAGCAGGATGGGAAACTGTTGATGAAGCAGCATAAATTATTATCAAGGATGTGAGGCTGCCGTCCGGGCTTAATTGAAACTGGATGAATAATGCATACTGTTGGCCTTCGTATGAATTTTGTTCTCTCTTTTTTGTGGTCACACTTGAAGGGCAGAGTTTAGCCTTGGAGCCAGGATGCACATGCTGAGGATGTAGTTGACTGTAAAGTAGATGAACGATGCATGGTAGCTCTTTAAACAGTCTCATTGAAGGGGACATTGTCCAGAGGGAGGGCTGGAAGTTTACATAAGAGATCTATATTAAAAACAACTCAGTGTTTTGTTTTGGTTTTTTTTGTCAGGGTTAAGTGTCTTGCGCAAGGACACATCGGACATGTTCCCGCTGGAGCTGGGGATCGAACCCTCGACCTTCTGGTTTAAGGACTAGCACTGAACCACAGCCGGTGTTTCTGGATTCTTCTTTAGAATCTTTTTTTTTTTTTTTTTTTTTTTTTAAAGTCTGATTTGCTTTTTTGCTTGTCCCAGTCTTCCTACTGTTGATGTTGCTCTCCGGCTGAGGCAATTAATTCCAACCCAAATCAGATGGCTGCTCGTGTGGAAGTGTGTGGAGCTTTAATCTGGCTGTGACGTTAAACACTTGAGAGGCAAGAAAGGGCAAGAGACAGATATGAAAGTGCCACAAACAGGGGAAACAAAGAATACACCTTTGCTGTGGGTAAACGGAGAACAAGATGTATCTCTGGGTTATTGGCCCGAATGCTCAATGGCCTTGACAATCTTATGAACTGACAAACACCAATTTAGGGTCGTAACCATGTTGGACCATGTTGAGAGATGTCACATAAAAACGTTAACCGTGCACTTGTTTTTTTCTTCTTGTGTAGAACCTGGGGGAGGCCGAGTACTGTGTGGCTTTGTACATGTATATGCGTCTGTTGGGTTACCCCGCTGACCGCATCAGCATCCTCACCACCTACAACGGACAGAAACACCTGATCAGAGACGTCATCAAACAGCGCTGTGCCGCAAACCCCTTCTTCAGTCAGCCAAATAAGGTAAGTGCGCACACACCACCTGACCATGACCACAGTGAACAGTCCACAAAGATGCATTTGATGATGTTTATATGAAACTCAAATCTCATGAGGAAAACTATCTTAGAAAATCCACTCAATCAGGCGCATTAGTCTAATACATTATTGTGTGGTAGTTGGTTACTGTAATATCTGCTGTAAAGGACTCACTTCAATTGTTATTTTTTCCATCTGGAAAGTTGGCTGCGTACTGTATACCAGTGTGACCAATATACTGGTTTAAAAGGCTCCGTCATTACAGAGAGCGCAGCCACCGTCAGCACACACTGTGACGTACAAAAAAGTTCCCCTCCATTCATTGATGCTTGCAAGCTGTTCAGATACACAGCACACTCGGACGAGGCTGGAAGCGCCTCTTTCTAAAACCTCATCAGCTCAAAGCTCCAGCATTGGAAGAACACAGTGTCATATTCTTGAATAAATAAAGCGTGCCGGACTCCTCGATTTAAAGTCAAAGAGTCACCAGGTGAAGGTGGACAGCGCCTTGGATTTTACGGCATATAACATCATTAGCAGGTTACCCTTTATTGGAATGTTATGTTCGTCTGCTATCAAGCCAATCTGACATCTCCACACCTCCACGCCATTGTTTTGCAATGATTACACATTTCGAGTTTAGAGATTCCCCACTAACCACATCTCCAGTTAACTCAAAGAGAGGGAATGAAAACGGTAATTCACTCTTCATTAACTGGCATGTAAAGTGTATTCAAGTCATTTCTGGACATTTACATATTCAATGTCGTGTTCTACAACATAATCTGCACACACTCGAAATATCAATGAAGGGTGACACATTCCTTCTCTCCTGTCAGGGTGGAAATCATAGTCCCAGCAGACGTGTTTTCACCTCATATTAGAAGTGAAGGACTCAGACTCGAGACGACCCATACATGACACACAGAACATGCGCATGCTTCTTCACACCTCAACCTGTCAGCTGGAGTCAGTGCAGCAGCTTTAGAGGCTCCGCTGCGACGACGGAGAAATTCACAGGTCGCAATTCTCACGAGGCTTTTTTTTTTTTTTTTTTTTTTTTTCCCGCCTCCCATTCACGCGCTCGTCTTCAGCGCTCTTCCTCCTTGTGGAATTCATGCCGCTTTGTACAGTTTAACTACATGCATTCCCTGCAGCTCCCGCCATGGGACTAACAAGAACTCCTCGCATTAAAGGAGGATCTGCACGATTCCCGCATCCTGCGAAATGAAAGAGCAGACTTCATTCATCTGTATAGGCAAGGAGTAGACAATAAGACGAACTCTTCTGTCAAAGCATCATTGTCTAAATCGAATATATAAATATAGCATAGCTGTGGATATACAATTTTAAAAGGTCACACAAGACGCCTCCTCCTTCTTTAGGTGTTCACAAATCTCCTCACCGAGCACGTAAGCTGGATTCATAAATTCACTCTATAATCTCCAGATCACATGAGACTTTTTCAATCATGAGAAAAGCTCTCCTGTCGACGCTATTAATGCTTTTGTCGATTCTCTACTGGTTGACATTTTCTACCATTTCACGGTGTAAACTATCCCACCTCTCAGGCCGAGCATAGAGTCTGTTTGTTCTCCACACTTCTCTTTATTGTCTCCGTCAAATCACGAGAGCATGAAAAAAGACTGCTGCAGGTCATACGACCCAAAGTAGATCAGGTCACGCGGCGGCACTATCTGTCCCTAACAGCCTGCGTAGCAGAACACTGCTTACCTCCGTGTATTTCGCTCTCTGAGGTGTGTAGTGGAGTTAAAGATTTAAGAGTGCATAATTTTAGAGTGGGCGTAAACTCACTGTTGTGTTCATCCCTGAAGGATTGCATTAGGTTGTCTTCACCCAGCCCACGGTAGTCCCCCCCCCCCCACCCCCCCCACCCCCCCACCCACCTACCCAATGTCTTTGTGTCTTTTCTCTCTTGTCTCCCCTCACACTGTGTTCAGTCAGCAGCCCGTTGGCACAGTTTTCCATCCACTGTCTGTTTGCTCCGCTAAATGCTTTTACCCGCTAGCCTCGGGTTATGCTTTTACTCATTCTACCATTCTTTTTTTCTTTTTTTTTCCCTTACACACATACGCACACCTTTCTTGAGTCTCTGTTCTTTCAGGCTTTCACACACTTTACTATAACAGAGGCTGCTCAGGCACGCCAAAGAAAGCGGCGAGAATGGAAGCATCTGTCGGGTCAGCTCGGATGGTTCTCGAGCCGCAGCAGCGTCTGCCGCATTATGTTGTTGTTCAAATATTTTGTTGTTGTTGTTCTCGTGTGGTTTGACTGGCCAGGGAAGTGGTTTTCCCCTGTGGCCAATTAAATGTCAGTATCCCAGGTCTATTGTTTGTCCCAGCATACTGTATATAAACCCAAATCCCTTTTTCAAATCTTTAGGGGATTTAATAAAAGAGAGAGAATGTTATTCCCTTTTCTTCTTCATGGCAACAAATATCAGTTTGTGTTGTCTCATGGTACTCAGCATTTAATTTACATTTATATATAACATGTTAAATCATTTCTTAAAGTGAAGCTTTTCTGAAGAATAAAACGTTCATTTCTTGGTTTATGACATGACCTGGAAAAAGACATGTTTAGTGCAGTAGTGAGAGTTTACAGAAGCCTGGAGATTTTTTTTTTTTTTTTGGAGCCGAATCTAAACTTAGAGACCCATTACTAATGTAGTAGAGGAACAGTTTGACCCACTTATTTCTTTTTAATCATGTTTTTTACCACCAAATGGAGATAAAAAGAGCCTTATCCAGTGTTGTTAGCGGAAGCGTCTGAGTCTTGTTTTTGCCATGTGCTGACAGTAGCATTAAACACGACATCACCTGACCTATCATTTCACACTCAAACAATCAAAAACATAAAAAAAAAAAAAAAAAAAAGAAACTTTTCTGCTTATTCATTTTCTTTTCTTTCTATTATCTGTGCATGGCAATGATGTCGACGTGTCTGTCTTTCGTGCTGCGCCATGCTACCACGTCGCTTCGTCTTCAAGTGTATGTCACATTCTGACAACTCGCCAGAAATTGTGCTTGGTCATGTAAAACGTCCTGAAATGTTAAGACATGAAGCGTCAGTCATTGTTGCTCATGGGCTTAGTCAGATTGCATGCCAAGTGATAAAGTGACCGGCATGACAGGCTGCAGAAAAGGAAGAAGAAGCCCCGGAGAGAGAGAGAGAGAGAGAGAGAGAGCGATGAAAAAGAAAGAGGGGCTCTTGTGGGTAAAATGCGGAGCAGCTGAAAGGTCATGGCGCCGAGCACCAAGTCCACAGTGTGTCTGACAATATGCCACAATGGCTGAAACCAAGCAGATGTCAGCAGCCAGACCATTTGACTGTGATTATGGTAATTAGACAGAAAAGGCGTCAGTCCAGTTAGTACCAGCCAGCTTTTCAAAACACAACAATACATACTAAATCAGTACATGTGCTATTAGTATGATAAGATCTTTTGTGTGTTAAACCTGCGAGTTTTATAGAGAAGGTACATTTAGGTTTTTTTCAGGTCAGAAAAAAGACCACCAGCTCAGAGACACCGTTTCATTGTCTACATGACGTCGAGGACGAGAAGGGCAAAATGATAGGAAATCCGATTTGTGAAACTGTTTCCACAAGCAGTAAAGCGACGTGTTTCTGTGTGGACAAATACGTGGCTTTCAGCTCATTCTCATAATAAATATGTGTTTCTTTGTATCCGCAGACGTGCATGTGTCACAATGACACGACCTCTGTAATTCACTCCCTGGAAGATTTCTCATAAATAACTAAACACCATGCAAAATGCCGCGCCTCGGGGAGACTCTCCATCAGGGCTTCATTGTCACTGTCTGCAGGCTAAGAATAACTCCCTCACTCTGAAGCACCCCCCATTCCCTGCAAACACAACTTCCACTATTTCTCTTCAAACTTAACATTTAAAGCCTCCTTCTTACATCCGTTGGTGGATTTGAAGAAAAAGGAAGGATGAGTGTGTCTCGTGTGTTTGTGAACATGTGCATGCATGCATAGCACTGCTGTTCAACTTGAACGTACAGCCTGCGAAGCCTCATGCTATTGTGAAAGCGACATATTGTTGCCTCTGGTGCTGCACCTGTTCTACATAGCAACAGGGAGACGTGAATAAATATTGGTCTACTCCATTGTTAGCTACATCTCTCCCTCATTTGCACGTTCACATTTCTACACACTCGCACCATCTTAAGCCCAAAATGGGTTTTTGTGAAGGGGTTGAGAAAATGGCACACTTTACGTTTGCATTAGCTTAAAGGAAGTAACCACAGCATGATTTATTAAGCATGGCAGGTCCAAAGGTTGGTTGCTGTAGTCCTGGGTCGGTGTGGCCTCTCTGTGGTAGCTGATGCCCTATTGATCGGCTCCAGAGAGAGAATCCATAGAGGAAAGTCCAACCTCCTTCTACACTTCATTCATCACGTAATCTATAAAACAGAAAAGTAACAAAACTCCAAATCTGAATTAGTGATGGCCTGCTTTGTTTGTGTACTCTCTGTTTTCATGCAGTCTTTCTTTCCCTCGCTTTGTAACACTTGTCTTCTTCTGACATGCCGTCACTGAGTGGGTGGACACGCTGGATCTTTATTCCCTTTTCTGTTTGAAAATATGTCCTCAATGTTAGTTGTAGTGGACTCTCGCTCGATGATGATGCAATCCTGAGGATCCAAGGTTTAAAAGATGAAGTTTTAAAAGATGTACCTTTCAGAAGACTTTTTTTTTTTTTCTATGGTCCGAAAACGTCCACTCGTCTGAAGTGGGGCAGACGAGGGGTGACGACACTGTTTTATAGTCTGTACATGTATAAAATGAGCAGGAGTGAACCTGTGACTCAAACCTCCTTGAGAAACACTCTCCATCAGGACGCTCCGCACCATGCCAGGGGTTGTGTACAGATGTTGAAGGCCCAATATGCATAATATATCGTGCACCATAACAGTGTAAGTGTAGGTTTGACTTTGTCTCATCTCATCACTTAGTATCAAGTTCCAAGTGCAGTGTGATGTTTTTATTACGTAAGGTGTAACGGCGCTAACGAAGTCCAAACACAGCTTTGTTCTTCATGTACGGGAATAAGTACACTTCTCAACCAGACAGGATTACCGGGGCATAAAAGCAAATCGGCTGACAAGAGTTTTCACACTTTTCCTTTCTCTGTTTCGCTGAAATAATCTGTGATCCAGTCAAGCCAGGTGGCCCCTCAAGTACCTTGGCCCTGAGCCTCGGAGGGGAGGGGAGGGGAGGGGGGGGCCCAGGTAAGAGGTTAGTGACAGCAAATGCCCTCTAAGCTGTATAAGCCCCTGCAGGCTGCCCATGTGGCCCAAAGTGATAACAGCAATAACAAGAAAACACACACGGCATCGTTTGCAACCTTGCCTCAGAAATAAGTGTCCAAAAAAAAAAGAGAGAATTTAAGACGGAGAGCGGCCCCGCTCATGTCTCCAAACATTTCAGCTAAATCCCTCCGCCCACCTTAAAAGTACTCACTCATGTACTCTGTTAAATACATCAGCTTCCATAACTGGGTTAGCATATTTCTTTGTGTATTATTATGTGTGTGTGTTTTTGTTGTTGATAACCAGCATGTTTGTGCGTCCGTGCAGGTGACGACAGTGGACAGGTTCCAGGGCCAGCAGAATGACTACATCATCCTCTCTCTGGTCCGCACCAAAGCCGTTGGACATCTGAGGTAACCAATTGACTGCATGCCGAGCAGAAAAAGAAAAAAAAACTCCCACCAGAGACACCATCAGCTGCTCGTCCTCGACAAAACATACACGTTTAATCAGGATCTTAAAACTTGGATACACATCTACCAGAGAAACAACAAGAGAAATGTAAGCTCTTAACTCTCCGGAGACGGCTGCTCTCAAGCGGCTCTCTCCTTCTTGTCGCGTGTAACTACTGACAGAAGTTTTGCCGAAGGAAAAAAAAAAAAAAAACCCCGACAATAACAGTGCGGCTGTCTTAAAGTATGTATGAGCCTAATTTGAAGCAGGCAGGATCAGGGGAGCGAGCGTCAGGACAAGCGTGAGCATGCCAGCGGAGCTCACTTCACTCTCTGCGCTGTTTAAGAGAAGCCATTGTGCGCCGATGATTGGGGCGAGACTTTCGAACAAAGAGCTCTGCACTGATCAAAGGCACGCCATATAACAGTCATTAAGAGGCGTGATGGTTAACCAAACCGTCTTTTCAATTCCACGTCCCATCGCTACCCTCAAAACTGCACATGCAGGGCTCTGTCGTCTTATCTCTGCGCTCCCTCGCCTCCTCACTGTCACCTCCTACCTCCTTCCTTCCATTCCCCCCCCCCCCTCCCCATACTAGAATGGCCTTTCCTCTCTCAGCTTGCCATTACACCCCTATGGGCTCTTCACACTTAATGCGCTGCATGTTTTATAACAGACAATTTAGGCCGAACTCTGCCACAGTACTTAAACATGTCATGCTGTCCTCTGGCTGTGATGTACAGTAGCTGCTGTTAGGATTGAACCCCTCACAGCTTCATCAAAGCTCCCCCCCCCCCCCCCCCCCCCCCTTCAATTTCACATCGGTACATTGGAACCCTGGCGTTAACAATCAATTATTCCTTATGGAGCTAAATTCATGCCTTCCTAACACACCCCACTCTTTAGCGTGGTCATTTTCAATTGACAGTACATACACTTAACAGTTTCTCTTTTCCCTTCCTCATCTCACTGATAAAGCGATGGGTTCATGTAGTTGGAATGAGAAGTACAGCAGGCAACATGAAGTGGTACTCTGTCTTGCTGGCAGCGCCCTGCTCTCCTCTCACTATCATTCTTTTTGATCTTGTCTTACACTGGATATTGCACAGTGAGGAGGTTGTTCCAGGGACACCATCTGATAACCTTCAACAATGTGCTACTACTTCACTTATCTGGTGGGGAAGAATACTATCAGAAGAGTGTTCGTTCTTTTTCGTCGAGTGCATTTCGGCTCGTTGTTTGTTTGAACACTGTGACTAGAGGGCGCTGGTAGCCTAGCGGTCAGTGTGCTCGCCCCATGAACAGAGGTTTAAGTCCATGAGAGCGGGGCGGCCCGGTTTCAAATCCAACCTGTGGCTCCCTTCCAGCATGTTATTCCCCACTCTCTCTCTTTCTTTCTCTCGCTCCCTGATTTCTGACTCTATCCCCTCTCCTAAAATAGAAACTTAAAAAAAAAAGAGAGAGAGAGAGAAATAACCCACGGCACCTACATTACCCAAAATGTAGCTGAAGTAGCTTCAGAGTAAAATGCTAGCATGTGGGAAGATGAGATGTGCTCATCACCTTATGCAATGCTCACCCAAGACTTTTGTGGCTGTGTTTGAATTTATTTTATTTTTTTAATGAATGTCTATTTGTATTTCTCTCGACCTATAAGTGAGAGATGACTGATGTGTAAAATCAACACTCTTTCCATTTTAACAGAGCACTTAAGATAAACCACAATGCTTCTTTATCTGTTTTTAATACAGTTTTGGTTTAGCTTTATCTTCATTCATGACTTTGTGACACTTCTCAATGGTCGGCCGCGTGGTTGAAAGAGCAGTGGTTCATGGGAAAAATCTTGTGCAGTACATAGTGTTTTCCACATACTGGGATCCCTGTGGTGTACCACTGAGTTCTACCTCACAGTCCTCCTCCTCCTCCTCCTGTACTCTCTCCTCTTCCTGCATCCCTCCTCGTGGCACTCCGCTGCCGTGACAACCACAGGGGACACAGCTGACCATATGACGAGCTGACCCTCGCTTTGACAGGAGAAGCATTCCTGCTGATGCACACAGGCACGGTCGCATCCAGGAGCACACTCTTTGACAGATCCAGACACGCTCCGACATGGACACACACGCACACACACACACACACACACACACACACACACACACACACACACACACTCACATATGGGAACACACACGAACGGCATTCAGCCCACTTTGCCCTGTCGTGTCACAGCATAGCCCAGGTGGGCGTCTCTCAGTAGTACCATGGCCACGGGCTATAATGCTTCCTGATTGGTTCATCTCTTCTTGAACTCTGTGCTCATTGGTGGTTGGCTGTTGTAGTTTGTCTCTGTGGAAATGTTGCTCTTTCAAGTTTTGTTTCAGCCTTGGAATCTGCAGTTAGTTGCAGATTCATATGAATGGTCGGCACACGTTAACTCTCGTAAATCCTGCACAATTGTTCCCATAAGCCTTTTCCCCTTCTGCATATTCATGGGCCCATCGTGCATATTGGAAGGATTAATCCTCTTAATCTCATGAAGTGCTCAGGTGGACACATTCCCCGTTTTTGGCTGCATTTCAGCATCGGTATGTGTCGATGTATTTTTGGTAAGTGCATGCATACAAACGTGCGCCAAATCCGTTAACGTTAAACTCCAGATTGTTTGCAGGCGCAAACCAGAGCTGCTCGAGTGAGCGGAAACACTTCTCCCCCCTTATTTTCACATGGCTCCATTACTGCCTCAAACACACAATGTGAAGATCAAAACACACAATGAAATTGTTAAATTGTTTCCCCGCCCTCTTTATAATGGCTGACCTGTGTAAAAAAAAAAAAAAAAAAATTTTATTTCTTTAAGAGACTGTTGTCTCTCATCAACTACAGTTTGTGCAAAATATGTTTTATCTACTAATTCAACAAGATGGGAATAAAATAACCTACCGCTGCCCTCTCTTGTCAGCTCCCCCCTCTCTCTCTCTCTTTGTTTCCATCATTTATTCCTGCCCTTTGCCTCACACTTTTTTTTTCTTTCTCTGCTATATTTGTCGCCCTCACCTACTGCTTCTTCTCCCTATCTAAACCTCTCTCCTCCTACTCACGTTCATTTCTCTTCCTTCAAATCTTCCCTTGCTTCCCTCCACTTTGATCCCTTTACTGAAATTGATTTTTGTTTTTGCCTCTACACATGGCTTCTACTCGTACAATTTCACACCCACCCCAACCCTCACCCGTCTCTTTGATTTTTTTTTTCTTCCCCCCACCCCTCGTGTCAAATCAATTCTCAACTTCATTTTTTTTTTCTATCTCTCTGCAGGGATGTGAGGCGTCTGGTGGTCGCCATGTCGAGAGCCAGACTGGGTCTGTACATCTTTGCGCGGGTGTCGCTGTTCCAAAACTGCTTCGAGCTGACTCCTGCCTTCAACCAGCTCACTGCCAGGCCTCTGCAGCTGCACATCAGACCGCACGAGTACTACAGCCAGGAGCAGCCTGTACGTACACGCACTGCACACGGCACATTCTTAAAGCACAATAACCTTCCACTCCATTTACTTTTGCCTGGTAAAGAAAGCACACAAGCTACAGCACCAGTTTGTTCAAAACAGCTGCACCCTGCCAACATCCCTCCACTCATCACTACCTCCGCCACCTGACTCTGTCTAATCCCGCCTTCATATTTTGAATGGCACCGTTCAAAATATCCCATTCCCTCCCTAGTCCCTCATCTTAGTGAAGATTTACCCAAAGACCCTGGTCTGTTAGCAGCCTTCTGTGTGTGCTGTCTGCAAGAATGGAAACCACAGACCTGGCTATAATTAACCCTTAAAGGTCAGAAGGCACGGGCAGTATCCCAAAACCCGCCAGGCCGGCACGGGACGGCTGTTGTCTGGTCACTCTATCTAGCTGACTGGCGTGTGTGGCAACAGTTGTTTCTAAAATACCCCACAGCCTCTGACACTTTCTCTGACTCTGGAGTGTTCATCTCCAGGGGGGACAGGCCTCTCAGGCACACACATGTGGCCTCTGCGTCTCTCTCTGCAGTAAGCGAACCTCCAGCGCCTGCATGCAGATGCAGATTAGAGTCGTGTTTGTGTGTGGTAACACTGGAGTAGAGCTTAAACAGTCTGTTAAACAATGCTGAGCCAGAAGCGAAGATAAAAATAAAATCTAACATTGTCACCTAATGTTGCGTATAGATGAACACATAAATACAGCACTATGGGATAGGATGAGACAGACACTAAAGCCTGATGTCTAATCACTGGGAAACACATTAACACCCTGGTGTTTTTTACTGATGGTTAAAAAGCAATAAAGCACACACAGTTAAGTTTTATTCCAGAGAAGCCTTCGATGCATTCACTCTGGCAGGATACCCAAAGGGCCTCTGAGAGCACAACCCCTAAATTTAGGAGGAAGCAGCCCTGTAGATTGAATATTCCGCTGGTCTCACTCCTCAGTTTATCCTGTAGGACTCCGTCTGCATACTAATGCTATCAAATTACAAACTCTGCAACCTCAAATCCTCGGGTAGGACGTGAGCAGTTAAAGCTGGGGGCACTCTGGAGTTTGCTTTCCCATAATAAGGAGGTGGCGGCAGGTGGAGAATGAATTTCCCTGCAAATTTGCATCAGATCAGTAGTGTGTACCACGGGGTGCCTGAGAGAATACATGCTAACAAGACGAATTGAATTCTTCATTATCATTCCAATCACATTCTTTCCTGGATTCAAAACTCTTTTCTTTTCTTTCCTTTCCTCAGAGAGATGCTTCTGGACAGCCTGACCAAATCATCAAGAACATGCCAGAGATGGCCAATCTGGTGTATAATATGTACATGCACATGATCCAGACCTCCCAGAAGCACAGACAGGTAAACACCTTTGTGATGAAACTGTCATCAGTGCAGGACCGAGGCTGTCTCCAGTGTTATAGGATAACACCACACATGATTAGAACAAGCTGTATCTGACTTAGTTTAAAACTATCCTGACATAGTTTAAATGTTATTAGGAATTACAGATCTGCTAATCAGTGTCTGTCTCACTTGTATTTTTAACCTTTGACCTTGAATTGAGGACTGCCAGGTATGTGAAGACAGGAGCTCACCAGATTTTTTTATTATTGTTTTCTATCTTGTGCGTTCTTGACTTAAAACAAGAATATTTGAGCAACAAAAATTCCCGAGAAAAATCACATTAGCACCGTATCCTGGCAGAATGCACCAAGATTGAATATTTAGTGATTCTAAACAAAGGGGTGGAAATGAACTCTGAACATTTTGAATTTGTTTCCTCACCTTATTTTCCGCTTAGCAACAACAGCAGCAACTGGCTCAGCCTCCGCAACAAGGCAAGACAGAAGCAGCGGCGGACAGAGTGGCAGCCAGCTCTGAGGAACCGCAGGAAGAAACCCCCATGGAACAGGAAGCCCCAGAAGGAGAGGCAAAACCGGAACCAAAGCCTGAGGACATCAGTGACGTCAAAGAAAGTCAAGACACAGAGGAGCGTGCAAAGATGCCCGAGCATCCCGGCAGAGACAGCGACAGCGACAGTGGAGAGGAGAAGTAGGACATCTAGATATGGGACTGATTTCAAGTTAAAGCTTCACTCATAAAGGGGACCAGGTTGAATGTCCCTCAGAAAGTGGAAAACTTAGTATGGAGTCCATGAAGTTGTTTTCTACTGACAGGCGATAATGGTGTAACTGTTTCATAAATTTTTCTAGATGATTTGAATTTTGTAACCACAAGTCCTTTTTTATTAAAAAAATAAAAGTCCTTCATTGTCTGTAACATCGTTTACATCACAGTGGCTGCACCAATCCAGAGCTCATAATACTCTTATCTGTATTCCTCTCACATGCAAACGTTGATAGACAAATAACCCGTATATATTCAACATGTTTAAGCCTTGTTCAAATCTCTCTGTCATGATACGTTCATCCATTCATCTGTTTCTCTCCTCTGCTTTAAGCACAGCTGAAATCTGGTTGGCTCAGCCGATACGAGCAGCACAAGCCGCGACTAAGCTGCGTTTGTAGGTCAGTCACTTCACCCAAGGGCCAGTGTGCATGCTGGGGGATTTCAACTCACCCTCTGGATGTACACAGTCACTCAACCAGCAAGCCCTTAAATCCTCTGCCATTCATAACTTTGCGTGGAGTGCTCACAGCATACGCCTCTGCTGAATATGACATATTGAAAAGATCGCTGTTGAGGTTTCGCAACCAAATTCAAGCAAATAACTCGAGGTTTTATGCCGCGTCAAAACAAACGTTCAAAAGCGAAGTTCAAGCAGTCTAAGTACTTAAATCCAGCTAAAATCAAGAGGTCAAGGCAGTCCTCAGCCCTGCAGGCAAAAAAAAAAAAAACAGACTGGAAGTTTATTCATTATCATGCACCAGAGGTTGGCTGTTGTTACATCATATCACAGGCAGACCGAGAGAACAGGTCAGAAGCACAGCTGCTCCAGCCTGGGCCCGTCTGAAGACCTGATGGAGAACCATGTGTTGATAGATGCGGAGAGACGCATATTCTGCCTTCAGTCAAGTGTGGGGCAATGAAATGTCTGTTGTTTTCCATCATGTGAGAGAGGGGCACTCCGGGTCGCAGTAAGCATGAGAATTTTTCGGAGTCGACGGCTAAGAACGTGATTAGATTACGAGGTTAGGGGAGATAATCTCTGTCTGCTCTGTGTCTATGAATAACAGAGCATAGAAAAACAAAACAAGAATATCAACATACTGTGTTGTCTAACGCTGAAATATTGCTGCGTTCGCGTTATTACTTGTGGACACATCCTCAAAAATAGCCTTTCATGCAGAAATCGTCCAATTGTACATGTCATTCTATCATGTGTTTCCAACCTCCCCCTCTCCAAACCCATGACAGCAAGCACACACTCTTGAGTCACATGAATGTCTGCATTGGGTAATATCCTCCCCGTCCTCAAGAAGACTTCCAGTTACCAACTTTCTGTTTTCTCCCAGCTGGCCTCTCAAGAATCCAGTTGCCTGTGGTGCCTCGTTTTAGTCAATTAGAGCTAACTGGTGGGAAGTGGCTACTGCTGTTCACACAACATTTTCTGGAAGTCTAAAGCAAGATCTGGGAGACTGGACGGAAGAGCTACGAGCGAGCAGGAGATCAGGAGCGCACACTTCCTCCACAACCTTTTATCTGCTGAAGGTGAACATGTCTTTTATACTCACACGACAGGTATTCATTAGGTTAATTGCTACTTTGCAAAGCTTTTCCTTCTAACCTCTGCTACCGGGCTGATGTGTCACTGAGCTAACAGCATGCAGTAAAACTGTTAATGTACTTCTGGTTATGAGCACAGATGCTGTGTTAATGGTCTCTGTAGAGTAGTCTGTCATTTGTCACAACTTTTGTAGCAGCACATTTCAGGAAAAAAAAGTGTATACAAGGTGCAAGGGGAAGAATTGGGATGGCAATCAAATAGAGCGAGCTAAAGGGTTTTATTAGAGGTTCGAGGCTATTACAGAGGTCAGTCCAGCAAAGACACCCTGCCCTTAAAATAATTACCCTTTTAGGGGGCTTGTGTGGTTTTTGTTTTTTCTTATAATGTTAAGGCGTTTGCCAAAAGCACGGTATCCACTGTGGGACACGCTCTTGTTGAATGTGAAAATTATTTCCCAACCCTACATGACAGTGGTGTCACAACAGGAAATCACACATTATGCAGTCAAGACAGAAGAGCCTGCAGGGGGAGGAGGGGGGGGAAAAGGATCTGACCGTGGCTTCTTAAAGCTAAAACAGGCTTAGGGAATCTGACAGCAAACAACACTTTCACACTCACTAAAACCATCAGTTCTACAATCTGAACTTCAAGGCTGAGCCTCAGGGCGGATTGTTCTGGTGGAACCCCTCCCACACACCACCACCATCACCACCACCACACACAGACACACAAAAGCCCCTCTTGCTTCATATTTCTTAGAAAATTGTCTTGTTTTAAAGTCTCCAAGCACATCATCAGATGGGGATGGTTCATAAATTGCACAGCATTCCAATGAGCAATTTTTTCACCATGGATTTAGCAGCAGGCATGTTAATAGCTCAAATTAGCTGCACATGATACTCCTGGCTGCTGTTTATCTGCACTGACAGATGAGGTAATGCTCATTACCAAAGTTATGCATGATCTCTGCTGATCTGCTATTAGTGGGTGACTAATGTGCCAGTGCTGGTATTCAGCGTCACGTATGGGTGGCATGCTGACTACGACAGGGTGGCTGGTGGTTACTGCTTGGCGTTGCTAGCTTATCATGCTTTGTCAAGGCCAGTGCCTAATCCCGACAAGTACATCCAGATCATCAACAGGGTATGTTTCAATCCGATAATCTCCAATCATCACTGAAGAGACTAGGACACTCAAAGTAACACTTTGATGCGGTTGTAACGACTGACCAACACACACGCACGAAAAACTCCCAAAAATGTCCCACATTTTTCAGGGTGAGCTGCATGTGTGAACGCAAAAGGTCAATTTTTTTCTCCTCGAATTTCTGACTGTATGTGTGTGCCTGAGAGGCCTGTCCCCCCTGGAGAATTTCCGGTCAGCAACCAGTGCAATGATTCTGTTTAATGTTTGCTTCATAATTATATTTGCTTAGTATTTTCTTGACCACTCACTGATTGATAGTTTGGAAGACCTATCCTCAATTCTTCAAGGTTTTTTCCAGAGCACAGTCAAAAAGGCTTTTTTGAGTGTACTGACACGTTGATATCAACTTTTAGCTGTTGAAGCGTTTGGCTATGCAAAGCCTGCAGAAGTCCACTGTGATATTAAACGTTTATCTTCTTTCTTTCCTCAGTCTAGGATGGCCAGTTGCGGGTCTTGTTTCTGGTGCATAATCTGGCTGGTGGTTCTGCTTTGCATTGGCTGGCCCCTCGCTATCATCTTGGGGGGCCTCTACGGCCTTGTCAGCCCCCTCACCACCTGCCTCGGCCTGAACCAACTCTCCGATCTGCTCCTGGAGGGGGCCAACCTGGGCCGAACCTGCGCCAATAACATGAGGCACGGCAAGCCTTTGTGCTGAGATCAATCCGGAGAGACCATGGCAAGAGACGGAAGGCTGACAGTGGCCCTTCTACAGAGAAAATCCCTTCACTTTGAGGAGGAATTTATTATGTGGAGGTATCTGGAGATGATTAAAAATAAAGTGAGAAACTTTTTTTTTATGTTTAGCAGTTTATGTAACAATAAGGTCCGGAAGGTCTGGAAAATGGATTCCACTCGTTCTGTTAACACATAATTAACCATGGATTTCAAATTTGTGTGGGTTTGTCAGGAAGGGAACAGGCTTTGTGTTCATGGTCTGTGTTTGGTGTTTAATTCATGATGACACTGCAAGAAGAAGATAAGAGTTAAAAAAGGCAATTTAACAATGGAAATGCTTAGACTTGTAAATGACTGTATGGAAACTTTTAATGCGATTAAAACCGCTTTTGAACTTGCCCTCAGTGTTTGTCGACTGACTTATTGTACGCAGTAATTCCACGTTTTAAGTGAAGGTAAATAGAGACAGGACTGAGGAGATATGGGTACATGAATTTCCGATTTCCCTCAAAAATTTGTTTACCTGCTTGTTCCCATAAAAGAGGAATCAAGGAAGGCGGTGATATTATTCCCCGACAGTGAGTCCTTTCTACCCAGTAATATACCACCCACATGAAGGCATCAAACGTTTAAAGCTGCATTACAATGTTCAGTTGGCCGAACATGCAATCATCTGTTGTGTTTTACAGTGATTGAAATTAAGTTTCAAACCGCAAATTATGACAAAAAGTCCTACTCTTTTAACTGTGTTTTGTTGAGAGAACAAGCTGGCTATAGTGGCTAAAGGCTCCCATAGGCTATGTTTGCTAGCTAGATGCTTCATTTGGCAAACAGTGTTTTGGGGCCGTGCAGGTGCTCTGCAGTCAACATTGATGTGATTCTTCTGGATTTTCCAACTTGAGATGTTGACCCACAAGACTGTAATAATGTGTGACTGTGTGTCTCATAGGTGGCTTTAAACTTCACTTGGGCTGCGTGCCTAGTATAGTTTATCAAAGTGCATGTTCAACGGTTTTAGATCTTTATTTTTATGTGTAAAATATTTGAGGTTGCTAACTACAGGACGAACTGCAATCGCTTACTTCGCTCAACCATGTGTGGCGACTTGAGTCAATATGCTCTGCAGGTGAGAAAAAAAAGAGAGCTGGTGGACCAATGCTACGTTCCTTCTAAAAAGACTGAGGTCAACATCTCATGTGAAATATGAACCTTTTAATAGGTTTTTTCATTGTTTTGTGTGGCATGTTGTGCCCAATTAAAAAAACCGTTGAATTTCTTCTCTCTCTTTAAAACACAACAAAAGAAAGCTGAATCTCTTCTGTCTGCTCTGAAAACCATATCTGAGTGTTGGCACAAGTTTTTTTTTTTTTGTGGAAACAAAAAGAATCCTTTTCCAGGATGAAACTCTTCTAAAATAAGGTATATTCTTTAGTATGTATCTCTCTCTCTCTCTCTCTCTATATATATATATATATATATATAAATATATATATATATATATATATATATATATGTTTATGTTTACTGGAACCAAACTTAGAGAGATAGTTTGACAAAGTTTAGGGGTGCTTCTGTCAGCAGTCAGCCAAAGATTGAAAAGCACTCAGAAAACAGTGTGAAAGTGAAACGACTGAGCTGACTCTGGGATATGGAGTGCCAAGTCCTTGAAACTTACAGAGTGTCTTGAATGGTGGGACCCTGTGTCTCGACTGGTTTTAATGCTACTTGTTTTTTAGTCTTTGTATGAAGTGGTTAAAGACTGGAGCTGGGCTTTAAACTTCTGATGAAATTTTTAACTTCTGGACTGAAAGGTTGAGCCTGTTTTTACCCTGAGACTTGAACCTTTGAAAGCAAGCTTCTTAAGAAGAGATTGAAAAGTTTTGACACCAAAAAAATGTTCTGAAGAAGTTTGATGCTGTGGCTCAAAGGGCCGTAATGCTGTACTGAAGTTTTGACATTATGGGTTTCATGCATGCATGAGTTCCAAAGTTTTGAAAGCAAACACCCAGAGGAGAGGGTGAAAAGTTCTCAGCGAAAAGCTTGAATGTTTAACTTTTACGCAGCACTATATGCAGAAAGCTAATTAATCAGATCATTTTTACTGGGCATGGAAGGAGGAGGATAGAGGCACAGTGATGACAAATATGCCAGAGGATGGGCAGTTTAACTGAGAGCAATAATACGCCAAATGGATCCATCGAGATGAATGAGGTGTTGTTGGAACAAAATACCACCTTAAGGCAGGTGAGGTCTATGCTAGCATGCCATGCAGCATGTCAGAGGAAGATCAGGCTCAGTTTATTTTTATTGTTTTAAAACTTGTTATTAGTTTCAACCTCTGTGACTCACATGACTGTGCTCGGAGCCAAACAGGGGAGGGAGGGGGAAAGGCTTGTGTTTACCAGATATTTGAGAAGCATATCAAGGTGAATTACTTTTTGCATCTGGCTCTAATTAAGCAACATTAGGTCACCTTTTGTTGCAGTGTTTCAGACCGGGTTCACGTGGCTTCAGTATACTGTACATGCAGACATGGTTCGCTTTCTGAAAACTGTTTTTGAACAGTTCCACTAAAAAAATGTTAAAATAATTGTTGTGCTCTGCAATAATAAAGTATTCTTAGATTCACATTTCTAAAAGGTTTTTGGACAAATAAAACATATTATATTTTATTTGAATACACTTTCATTTAATACAGAGTATCTATAACATAGTTCAAATGTAACTTTTACTTTATGGTTGGATGGATGAGAAACAAACTTTTGATATCTTTTGATTCTTACTTTACAAGTTCAGTGTGTTCCCTTCGAACATGCTGCTGAAATGTGCAGCCGAAGCACCTTCAGTTCTTTTATCTTGTAGCAAACTTTTGAAGCTGCTGAGACGAAAAGGAAAACTTGAAACACATTGAAAGTTCAATGGGAAAGGCAGAAGACCTGAAGAGGTCAGACAGGGACATGCTACAGAGCAGGAACTGGATGGCACATTGTTGAACAGCTGAGGTGTTTACTGGAGGCAAACTGTGCAACACTTAAAAAATGACTTTATTGAACCCTAAGCAGGGATTCTTTTTGAAGCAGATTTGACTTCCTAACAGCAGGGTGAATGAATATTGCAAAAATAAATAAATTATAAAAGCCATCGTGTTGGACTTACTCATGTTGTACTGCTTAAAAAGCTCAGCTGAACTGTTTGAATATATGCAAGGCGATCAGAGACCAGAGCCTATTTAGCTGAAGGTATTTGGGTATTTTGCCTAAAACTCTCCCATCAGTCCTGACTGGTTCTGTGCTTTCCCAGACACCACCAAAATAGCTCCACATTCATAAATACTTTCCAAAATACTCTTGCTGAGCAGCCTACCTATAAATCTGGGTAGCTGTCTATTTTGTAGCTTATTCAAATTTGATTCATGAATATTTCATTTCCAATCCAAAAGCGCTTTTTAACCTCATTTTCTACCCCTCTCAGAGAAGTGATGCACATAGTGACAAAAACTCATTCCAATGCAGGCTGTAATCTGAGACAAATCCATTTTTTATAAAATGAGGTGGCCAATGCCCGAATGTGTGTTGCAATATTTATTCGAGGGTCATATGAGACCTAGTTAGATTGCTTTTTTTGTCAGCCGAGCTCTGTTCCCAAACATCCTGAGGATAGACGCCACTTGCCAAAAAAAGAAAGGGGAAAAAGGAATTGCCTGATTTTAGTTCAACTTTCTCTGTTTTTTTCCTCCCAGAAGTCTTGGCACAGGAGCACAGCAGGCGATAGGCCTTGAAGCCAAGCTGACAGTGTGGCACTGAGGGGGAGAGAGAGAGAGAGAGAGAGGGGAGAGAGGGGAGAGAGGGGAGAGAGGCCTGGCGTTGGAAAAAGTCTGGTCCTATTGGCTGCAAGGAGACCTGGGAGGCAGAAGAAGAAGGTAGGGGGGAGCAAGATGGAGCAAAAGTATAGGCCTCCCTGTTCAATTAACCACATACTGCTCTGTAATTTCACCCTCACACACACACAGACACGCAAGGTGGGTGGGTACACTGTTAAATGGCTGTGTGAGGAAATCACAGTTTGCAAAGCCTCAAAATGGGCCACTTCACCAGTGTGCAAGAGGAAGATCTGGTTTCCTCAGAAGACTCATTTAATTTTGTTTTTGTCGAGGGGTTAAGGCTCGGCTAATTTAGTGATTCCAGTCATAGTTTATTGAAGTAAGCATCAAGGCCACTGAGGTCCCGCCCACTTTAGTTTTGGGGGGATGAAATCTGGGGCTCACGTTTTTTAAGAGAAGTTCATGTTTGACATTAACATCTCCAACATGACAGACACTTGAGAAGCTTGTTTCAGTCAGTGTGTTTAGACTATATGCACTACATTAGGTTGTTTTACTATGCATCATATGATGTGTTAGAGTTATGATTATTTCAACTGCATATTACCACTGAGACTTTTAGCTTGCAGTGGTGTTGAACTGTCTGGAAATGAAATGTATGTCTGGGTTGAGAAAGTTTGTAGACGAAAAAAAAAAGATCTGATTGAAGTATTAAGTAGCTTTTTTTTTTTTTTTAAACATTTGTAGTTTTAAAGTCAAATATAAATGATAAACAAAACGACTGAATTAAAGAATTATTGTTTGTTGCAGCCCTTGTGTTGCATGAAGCTTAATTAAAAGGCTTGGGACTTATTTCCTTTTCTTGAATATTGATGTTGTTGCATTTTGTTTGAGTGAATTTCATCATTCTCTAAGTAAAATAATGAACATAAAAAAAAAAATAAAAAAAAAACATCTTCTTGACCCGCTTGTGAGCCTGAACTCTAAAATCAGAGCCTGTCTCTTTAGTGAAGTCTTGACACGTGTTGCCCTGGAGCCATTTTCATAACAGACTCATAACACACAAAACAACTGTGAAATGTAGGAAAGTGAGACTTACTGACCAAAGTATCAGTGGTAATGAATGAGCACAGGATATCTGAAGCCATACTGACAGTGATCCAGCTCTGTGCTGCTTTGAGGTGCTAACGGGGGACTTCAACCTAAGCCAGAGGGTTGTCACTCAGTATTCAACACCGCGGGCAGAGAGAGAACACCCAATTTTCACAGAGCAATAAGTCTTCTCTTTGCTCTGCCCTTTAAATGGCCTCTGACGCGCTAGCACAGAAAAATGCACCATGTTGGATGAAACAAAGCGCTTTCAGACGGTTTGTATTGAGCGAGTTTGTGATGAACAGCTAAAATGCTACATTCCAGTGCAGGAACATCCTATATATGTACACATTATTGATTAGGGTACAAAACCATGCCTGCATCAGGCAAAGACTCCCCTCAGGGTTCTGTTAAAGGGGTTGTTCTATTTTTATGATGTGAAATTCCCACAAAAAAAATCAATAGTTTTTTTTGTGTGTGCTGGGCAGTTTTGTCCTTATTATTTCATTTCTACAGCTGAATAATGAGGTAAAGCTCCTGAGGGGTTGGGTCGTAGGTAGGCCATGATGATTTCATCTCAGTGAAGTGAAAGTCACACTACAGGGCTGTTTGAGCAACCTCCAAGTGTCTCTGTGTCTAATCTAAGCACTGGCATGAGCCTCTCGCACCTGTGGGTGCCATAAGAATGAACTGAACAAATATTTCAGAGCTTAACAATACCCTTAAATACATCCTTACCCCTTATGCTAGCAGCGACGGCACCTGAAACACGATGAAAAAGGGCACTGAAAAGCCAGATTTGATGGGAATCAAATATCCTGGCACAGGAGCAAAGTCGTGTTGAAAGCAGCTGCCCACCTTTCCCTCGTGTTCCTCACAGTTGCTCTCTGGGCAGACAGACTTTGCTAAGCTCCGGTCATAAAATGTTAGCATTATTTGAATACTGGGGCAAAAGGATGCTTAAAGCAGGACCTCAGCCTACCATTCATTACATAAGAGCCCAACAAAGAGTCACACAGTGAAGGGTCATGGCTCGGGGTCGGGTGACAGCAGCATATGATTCATGGCTTGCTGTGCCCTTTTGTCTTGTCCTCCTTGTGGTGGGACCATCCACTGCTCTTAGCTAGTGTTGTTTCACAGCCTTCAGAGCTCAGTCGTCGTCCCTTTCAAGCAAACGCCCGCTTTCATTCCCTGAGTCTTCTGCTTTCCTCTGTGCAGACAGAACATGGCATGTGTCACAGCAGGAGATGTTCCTTTTCGCTTATTGTTTGGATGTAAGGAACAACACATCGTATTAACATTGCTCTGGATGCATCTGTAAAGGTTTTCTTACAGGGAAGAATACATTACCTTGACTTTGGTTGCATAAAAAGATCATTACCAGACCAGTGGCTGATGTTTGAGGTAATATGTGTTCAGACAGAGGAAAAGAAATGTGCAAGGGAGAAAAAATACAATATATTGCTATAAACGTTGCTATTGTCCTGAAGCAAATGTACAAGTTGGCCTGCATATTGTGTGCATTAGTTCAATGTTCTGCTAAATATAAACATTCAAAGCAACCTTGAGCTAAAGCAGGATTATTTTTTTTTTCATTTTTCCTTAAGTGGACACAGCACAATATATATTCTTTTGCCATATGTGCAGTCCAGTTGTTTTTTGTTAATGAGAATGTGTCCAGGCTTGTCAGGAAATTTAATAACATGGCTTTGAATGTAAGGGGGAGGGGGGCTGGCTCTATTAGGTATACTAACATGGGAATGTTTGGTCTGCAGTGGAGGCTTCCCCCTCTCAGACATGGAGCTTCTAATGGAGTCAAACAGCAGCTGACATCAGCTGTGTGACACAAGTACCTCTCCATTTGCTCCTGTTGAGACCTACAAGTGTCCTGCCAGTCTAAACTCATGTGTCTTCCAGAGACCTTTACAGAAACACAGACAATATAGAGAAATGATTTTTTTTTTTTTTTTTTTAAAGATAATTAAATAGATGTGTACTTTCATGATGGTAAACTAAAGGATGGGGGGGAGGGGGGGGACTGGTAATATCATTGTGATTTATCAATGGAGAAGAGATCAAAAGGAAGCCTGCCGTCGTCTGTCCTCCACGCATGCGCAGCAGGCACAGCTGTGCGCGCGGGAGTTCCCGGTCCTTTTGATGCCATTCATGGAGCTGCTGTTGTCAATGACCGGCCAAATATGGAGAAGGGGTCGCACTGCTTGGCCCCTTCTGACGCACACTTATCAGGGTATAAATTGGTCAGAGGTGACACTTCACCACCCTAGGTTAACACACTCAACATTCGCCCGGTGCTGATCTGGTGAGTACAAGGACTAAAGAAAAGAAAGAAAAAAAACAACCTGTGGATATATCACTTGATGATGGAAAAGCATGTTTAACTCAGTTGGAAATGACTTGTCATCTTTGCCAAATAAAGTGTCTACATCTAACTGAGAGGAATCCTCTAACCCATTTCATCAACTCCTTGTGTTTTTCCAGCTGTACCATATTTGAATATTTAAAAAGAATAATAATAACACATGCAACTTTTGTAGCATTTATTATTTACATTATTCATAGGCACAACTGATCACCATTATCTGGGTAGTTTGTCCACTAATATGACCAATGTGTTTGAGTTTCCTGTGAGAAGACTAATTTTTAATCACCCTATCTATACAAACAGTTACATTTCATGATCTACTTGCGCGCGCTGACAGAGCTGATATCATGTGCGACGATGATGAAACCACCGCTCTGGTGTGTGATAACGGCTCCGGCCTGGTAAAGGCTGGGTTCGCCGGCGATGACGCACCTCGCGCCGTGTTTCCCTCCATCGTTGGTCGCCCTCGTCACCAGGTACAGTACAACCTTCTGAATTCTGCAAATAATAAGGACGAATATCATTTGGGGTTGTTTATATTACATCTAAACAAGATTCGGGTGTAGGTTAGGGCCCGACTCTGTGCGTAATTACGCACGTAAATTCACATCTACATTTCAATTGATGACTAAGTAAAACCGATCATTTTCAGATTCATTCTGTATACAGAATAAGTTATGCTATTTTATGTCAATGAGCAGCCTTCCATTTCATCACTGACTTCTTGTTTTAATTGTTACCAGGGTGTCATGGTTGGTATGGGCCAGAAGGACTCTTACGTCGGTGACGAAGCCCAGAGCAAAAGAGGCATCCTGACCCTGAAGTACCCCATCGAGCACGGCATCATCACCAACTGGGACGACATGGAGAAGATCTGGCACCACACCTTCTACAACGAGCTGCGTGTTGCCCCAGAGGAGCATCCCACTCTGCTGACAGAGGCCCCCCTCAACCCAAAGGCCAACAGAGAGAAGATGACTCAAATCATGTTCGAGACTTTTAATGTCCCTGCAATGTACGTTGCTATCCAGGCCGTTCTTTCACTGTACGCTTCGGGTCGCACCACAGGTATGGCAGCTTCCTCAGGTCTGTAAATAATTAGATGAGTTTATATGTAACTGAAATGTTCACGTGCTTCTAGGTATTGTGCTGGACTCCGGCGACGGTGTGACCCATAACGTGCCCATCTATGAAGGTTATGCTCTTCCTCACGCCATCATGCGTCTGGATCTGGCTGGTCGTGACCTCACAGATTACCTCATGAAGATCCTGACCGAGCGTGGGTACTCATTCGTCACAACTGGTGAGAAATCAGAGCTTGGATTGGCTCTATGTCATCTATCTGGACAATACAATCTAAAGAAACTGTCGCTTTACTTGTGGCGCACGTGATTATCTTTACGCATTTTCTGACACTACAATAACAAACATTTCATAATCCTGTTCTATCCCAGCTGAGCGCGAGATCGTGCGTGACATCAAGGAGAAGCTGTGTTACGTGGCTCTGGACTTTGAGAACGAGATGGCCACCGCAGCCTCCTCCTCCTCTCTGGAGAAGAGCTACGAGCTGCCAGACGGTCAGGTCATCACCATCGGGAACGAGCGTTTCCGCTGCCCAGAGACCGTCTTCCAGCCCTCCTTCATTGGTGCGTAAAGGCGACAAGACATCGCCATGTATACTGCAAACTTAAACGTAAACTGTAACTTCAAATCTTCACGAACTCATCAAAATATAATGATGGCCAAAATAACAATAAAAGAAATATTTATAACTTAGGTGGATCTATTCACCCACACATTGAGATAAGTGCTTAAGGATGTTAAAATGCAATTATATCACTTAAACCATCATTGGAGAAAGTAAACTACTATTCCAAAAGTTTCAGGCAAACACTGATAAATCTACTGTATGATAATCGAGTACACTGCAGATGTTTGTAGTTTTATTTTTTTCTAAATAGAAGTGCAACTTAATTACATTTGTTGTTGTCTGTCTACTTATGCTGTTTCACCGGCCAGTGGCTGATAAACAGTTGTGGATACTCTAAACGAGGGGCTGATTGTTCCCATTTGTGCTGCAGCTTGCGTAAATGTTGGCGGAGCTGTCAGTTTCAGCACCTGTTAGGACAGCTGACGTAGGTGCCACCGTGACATTTGATTGTGTTGCTACTATGAAGGTGGAAGGTGTAAAAGTTGCCCTCTGTGTTGGCACAGGCATGGAATCTGCTGGCATTCACGAAACTACTTACAACAGTATCATGAAGTGTGACATTGACATCAGGAAGGACCTGTACGCCAACAACGTGCTGTCCGGCGGCACCACCATGTACCCCGGTATCGCTGACCGCATGCAGAAGGAGATCACGGCTCTAGCTCCCAGCACCATGAAGATAAAGGTATTTTTAACTCCTTGCTGGACTGTCTGTCAGACTCCTGAGCGCAGAGCCAAATAAACACGTTTTTTTTTCTGTTTTAGATAATCGCTCCTCCTGAGAGGAAGTACTCCGTGTGGATCGGCGGTTCCATCCTCGCCTCTCTCTCCACCTTCCAGCAGATGTGGATCAGCAAGCAGGAGTATGACGAGGCCGGACCTTCAATCGTTCACAGGAAGTGCTTCTAAGAACCATACTGCCACCCCCCAACTCACTCTCCTCCCTACAGTACGTCTGTCCCACCATTCCAACTCGGTCCTTTTTGTGTATTGTCGTCAAATAATTTGTTTTCACACTCAAGTGCAATTATTACGATTTGTATAGGTTTATTAATAAAACGTAAGATCTGAGAGTTGGTGAAGCTGCATCGTTTAATGTTTATTTTGAGTGCAAATCGAGGAAGAATAACGTTGACTCGAAGCATCTGTTAAACGCTATTCCTCTTCTTTCGTTTAAATCTCTCTTTGTCTCTCAAAAGCAGCCCGACCCTGTCCTGTTGTCACGTGGGTGCATGGGTAGAGGTTATTAAAGATTTGAATTAGAAAAGATTACAGTGAGCGGAGAGGATAAGCCACCTCATGAGAAATTAACAGCACAAAGTTTCATTGATTGGAAACACCGCGGTCACGTGATCGGTAATCCCCTTTTGTCAGGTTGGACAAAGCTCACTGTGAATTTGGATGATGCTCAAAACCACAACAAAACAACTCCAAAGACAACAACAAAAATAATAATGTCTGGCCCATCTATAATCAAAATTAAATTATTTAATAAAATCATATCTTCCAGTCATAGTAATAGCAACAATACAATGCTTTACTGCTAATCTATATATGGATTTTTCTTTGTACGTCTAAAATTAAAAACAAAAGGAAGTCGATATTTAAGGTGCATCTTTATTTCAGGGGATGGGGGGAGATATTAATTTACCGATTCTTATTCTGATTAATTTCATAAACAGGAACAAATGCAATCGTGTCACACCACACAATAGTCTAATTTTAGTGCACACACAATGCAGAGCACTGAGTTGATCACATCTCACAGCAATACAGGGCGGGGCCTCATATTTTGCTTCTATTTTTAACCTTCCACACAGACAGACAGACAGAGAGACAGACAGAGAGAGAGAGAGAGAGGGAGCGAGACAGGCAGGTTGCTTTGTAAAGCGATTAGACACTCGGTGGTATTTTCACTCTGTCACTGTATTCAGAACATCATCTGAGCCCGAGGTGGAGACAAAAGCTCGACCAGCCGGGCCAGCAGCCCGAGGTACTTGGAGGGATGCCTGTGGGCTGCGAGGCTATCCAGACGTGATCTATTAATGAAACAGTATATTCTATAGATATGATATCCATATATGGTATATTTTTTATTTAAATAGCGACATATGCTGCAAGTAGGCTGTCACGTCTGTGTATCAAACTGAAATTAAAAACACAGGAAGCCACCCTGACCCTTCAGCCCTGAACTGTGTTCGCTCACGAGGATGAGTATTGTTCCATGTAGTGCCCATGTGCTTCTCTAGCTAAGTGAATTAGCCACAACTCTCATGTGAAGCCACATAATAAGTCAATGCTTTAAAGGCTGTTATAAACTGAGGCACAAGCGTCAACTTCATTGACCACCAAACGGTGCATGCTGTATCCAAAAGTGAAATATTGAAAATCAGAAACCCTGACACTCCTGGCTGCGCTCCACCGACCTGTCTGCACGTACGTGACGCATGGGAGGGGGGAGACTACTTAAAGGCGGATTAACGCTGGCAAGACATTAAATCCAACCTCCCTCCATCCAGGCGAAGCGCACAGCCCATCAACATGATCTGAAGATCGAAAATAGGAGGACTTATAGTAATCAGCCTTTTAGACTCTCATGACAAGGAAAAGTGTGGCCACGTCGTGGGAGCGCTCGGCACACACAGCAGGACGCTCGCTGGCGCTGCGCGCTCAGCACATAACCAAGCAGATAGCGCGCAGACAGACGGAGAGGAGCGCGGACGGCGGCAGCATCCCGTGACGGATGCATTTTTTAGCTCAAACCGGTCGTTTTGGACACTGACTACAACGAGAGTCAGGGAGGAGCAGGATAGGGAATAACGCGCGTTTTTTTTTTGGAGGGATTTGATCAGAGTGCCGTTGTGCTCTAGTCTTCTCCGGATGCTCAGAAATGGGGGAATGGACTATACTAGAGAGGCTCCTGGAGGCTGCTGTCCAGCAGCACTCTACTATGATAGGAAGGTAAGATGATGAGCAAAAACCAAGACCAACCGAAGAATCGCAGCAGCCTCCAGGATCGTCTTTAGCATGGTTCCCAGTCCCCCGTTTCTGTCTTGTGAACCAAGGATCTTCTGTAGCATGGTGCCCAGTCTTCCGTGTCTGTGTTGTGGATTTTTTCTGTCTTGTTTCACAGATTCCCTTTTTTTCCTCCTCCTAAGCGAGTCAGCTAAGTAAACCAGTTGGCAGCTGTCCTTTTCTGCACCTGGGATGGTGCTCCAAACAGCTCAAACTACACAACAATTCATGTGTCAATTCATGTGTTCACCCATCCACCGTTTCCCATTTGATGTTTGTTCGTGAGTTTGAGTGGTGCTTGTGCAGAGATTGAGATGTCTTTCCATTAACAAAGCTCACACATTAAAAAAAAAAAAAAAAAGCAACGCCGATTGCTTACATGTCATTTCAGCCATTGAGTCAAGATACACAACACAACACAGACACAACACGGCACAAAAAATTCAAAATAACACAAAAACAGTAAAAAAAAACCACACATAGCCTCTGTAGAGCGTCCAATTTCAGCACTGGACAGCTCCCTAAATCCAACACACACCCTCAGATCTGGACTGAGCGCTACAGAGACAGAGGCAGCGCACAGCTGTGCAAAATTTGTATCAATTTGCGAACACATACATACACTTATTTTCACATTGTGTGTTTGTTTGCTTGCTTTTTAGGATCCTACTAACAGTGGTGGTCATCTTCCGGATTCTAATCGTAGCAATAGTTGGAGAGACTGTCTATGATGACGAGCAGACCATGTTTGTTTGTAACACCTTACAGCCGGGCTGCAACCAGGCATGCTACGACAAGGCATTCCCCATTTCACACATTAGATATTGGGTTTTTCAAATCATCATGGTTTGCACCCCGAGCCTTTGTTTCATCACGTACTCGGTGCATCAGTCGGCCAAGCAGAAGGAGCGGCGCTACTCGACGGTTTATCTGACGCTGGATAAGGATCAAGATTCACTGAAGCGAGACGAGAGCAAAAAGATAAAGAACACCATTGTTAATGGAGTACTTCAGAACACGGAGAACTCCACCAAAGAAGCCGAACCGGACTGTTTGGAAGTCAAAGAGATCCCTAATTCGGCAATGAGAACTTCAAAGTCCAAATTGCGGCGCCAGGAGGGCATCTCCAGGTTTTACATCATCCAAGTGGTGTTCAGAAACGCGCTGGAAATAGGCTTTTTGGTGGGTCAGTACTTCCTGTATGGATTCAACGTCCCGTCCGTGTACGAATGTGACCGCTACCCATGCATCAAAGACGTCGAGTGCTATGTGTCCAGACCCACGGAGAAGACCGTGTTCCTGGTCTTCATGTTCGCCGTGAGTGGGTTTTGCGTGGTGCTCAACCTGGCAGAACTCAATCACCTGGGGTGGAGGAAAATCAAAACGGCCGTGCGAGGTGTGCAGGCCCGGCGGAAGTCCATTTATGAGATCAGAAATAAGGACTTGCCAAGAATGAGTGTTCCCAATTTCGGACGCACTCAGTCCAGTGACTCTGCGTATGTGTAGCTCTAAAAACCTGTAAAGAAATATATCCATGATGGACATGATGGACAGCTCCGCACGCCTAATTCGAGTCATGACTTTAGAGTGGGCAGATTTTTTTCATTTGTGGTCTTTTGAGGACTTCATGGCGAGCGTGGCTTCCACGTTTGTTGACTTATTTATTATTGCACTGATGCAACTTTTTAGTAACGTTTATACTCTGTAAGATGTGTAATGGAGACCATGATATCGCGTGTTCACATATTTACTCTTTGTGGGCTGTTCTGCTGTACTTGAAGAGAGTAAAATGCAAAAATTGCACTAAGAGGTGAACACTTGAGAGCTTGATGACCTTATCAAAAATGTGCTACAGACTTGACGGTGTTTTTAAGACTTTTTCTTTCCATCTTTGTTTGGCACCAACCCAAATAAATGGCACCCTACACAGTTGTTAAAGGACGAATCCACCATCCAGATTTATATATGCTCATAGATATATAAATCCTACTTACCATGTTGGAAATAAATCAGCTAAGTAATTTATGTCTTTTTGTTGCCTGTGTTGCACCACTGACCTTAACATATGTAACCATTCCATTGCTTTATAGCTGACTTGCAAAACAGTACATGGTAAATTTGCTGCAAATGCTAACGTCTGTGACTTCCTTAATTTATGACACACCAAAGCGCCCACTGCTTTTATTTGTGAAGTGTTTTCTTGCTTTTTTGTGTAATCAAGTGCCATACTTGTATATAAACATGATATATATGTATACATATAAATATATAAATATATAATAACCATCATGAAAGCTGATTCCCTGCTTGGATTTATGCTAAATGCCGCCCAATTTTTTATTTGCTTTAAATGTATTTGTTGTGAGTTAAATGAAAAAGAAAAAAGTACAATATATACAGTTTTCTCTGTTTTATTTTGCAAATGACTGGAAAAAGAAATTAAGTGCTAGTTTTTTTATATACAAGAAATAAATGTTTCCCTGAATCAAAGCTGATCAAAACTGAAGAAATAGCACAAATTGACATTTATATCAAAGAATGGGCAATTTAAATCTGCTCTGGTGCTACAGTTTTTTCATGGAATGGTTTTAAATGTAACCGAAACAAACCAGAAAAAAAAAACATCTCTTTTTTTCTGTGGAAAATAAAAGTGGGATTCATGTACACCAGAATCGTGTGAGGTGCAGTACTTTGTGTCTGCTGACTGACCTATCACACAGATTTATCTCCAGTGGAAGTTTCGCCTTGGTGCAGTGAAGATGTTAGCCACACCCACTCTCAACAAAAAAAGAGAAGAGAAACACCGCAGGACACACCTTGTACAGGATCTGATCACTCTGCAATGTTGCAATACTGATGCTGCTGCCATGAGAAAAAAAAAATCTAGGCTCATTAACACACACATTTTACACGGCCTGCATTAAATCCACCAGCCCTTAGTCACAGAATTTGACTGTGAACTTTAAGTTTGTGACTTTCCGTGCACTCTGCAGGAATGACAAAGAGCTGATCATGATTCTAAGTTCTGAGGTAGCTGCCCTTTCTGCAGCTCTGCACATCCCTTCTTCTTTCATTTGAGAAAAGAATGTAAGAAAGCAGCAGCTGAACCGAGGGAGAAGGTTGAATGTTCATATGAAGGTCAAAATGAAAACAAAAAGATGGAGAGAGAGAAAAAAGAGAAAGTGCTCAGGTGTCTGCCCACACAAAGGGGAGAGAGGGGGGGGGGGGAGGAATAGACACACAAAGATTACGATGAGATATTTGCAGCTGGCCGTTGCAGGTGATCTGGAAAGGGCTGGTCTCTTCATGGTTCTCCTGCCGGGATGACTCTGCAAAGCTGTGAGAAATCTGAGAACACGGGCACTGGCACATCCATCTCCAACTCAGCGGGAACCCGCAGTTTCTCCCTTAGTCATGAAGATGAAAAAAGAAAAAGAAAAGACAAAAAAGACGCTTGTCAACTTGGCTCTGATGCAGCGCAGTGCATGCGAGTGAGCATCTTTGTTTCCTCTCTGTCTACTTCTGTTTATTTTTACAATTTTAGTCTTCTGATCAATCACAGAGAGCCATTCTATCATCCACTTGAATTTCCCTCAAGATCAATAACATATATTTCTATAAAAGCATTAAAAAAAACTGTAAAGATTTACTCTTAACAAAACCACAGAAATGAAAAAATACGAATAAACCTTTTAGGGTCATAATAGTAACTGATCCTACTTTGAGATCCTTTTTGTAGTTTTAATTTCTTTCAGTGAGGTTTTAATCTAAATGTCAAATTATTAGTGTAAGTTTCAGTGCAGTGATGCATGCTGTCATGAATTAACATAATGAGTGTTGCAGGGCTCAGCAGAGATGAAACTTTACCTTTGCATATGCATTTCTTGCTGTCATGACAAGCCAGCCAGTTGCAGGCTGTACAGAGAGTAATTGGCTTGGGGACTGTGTGTAAAATGTACATTTACACATCTTAGACTATGCATACCTATGTTAAATGGATAAGAAACACTCTAAAGAACCGGTGCATTTATTTAATGGCCGGTCCCTCTCTGACAACCACAGCAAGAACACACACGAGGTTGCACGTGAGCTATTTTGAGACTACAAAGCGAAAAACAGCGCAGGAACGCCTCCAATTTCTTCTGATTTCAGGTGCACAGGATGAGTGCAGGGATTTTCAGAGACTTATATCCCCCTTGAATGTGAGTCATTGACAGAGAGACACCCTGACATTAAAAAGATGGTCTTGTCTCTGAGAGAAGAGTGTGCGCTTAAAAAAAAGAAAAATCCCTTCCTCAAAATATTACACCTACTCTTCTGCCTTTCCTTCACCAGACGATTTGGTTCAAACAGTTCACATTTAAATGGCTGCACATTTCATTCAAACATATCTCCACTTGTAGAGAGAGCACAGCATGCATAAAAGCAAAACATATCACATAATTAAACACAAACGCCAGGCGGTACACAGCATAACTACATGAATATTCAATATTTACATGCGTGCACTAAGAAGAAAGGTCTGATTTTAAATGAGCATAATGTGATATAATATTCTGAGGTCAGCAGGAGGGCTGCCTTTGCTCTGCTTTTATTGCTGCTGTATGAAACATTGAGTTCAAAGAGAAATTATGATGGGTCGAAATCTGACTGTTGCAGGTTTCAGAGAAGCAGAAGGAGCCAAATTTAAACTTGAAAAAAAAAGAGGGTCTTTCATTTCCTCACATTATTTCCTTCATATGATGTGTAATGTTCAAAACTTATATCAAAAAATGTAGAATGCTTTGTTTGAAGGCAACCTGATTCCAATTTCAGTGTTCGGCAGAGAAGTTTCAAATAATAATGCCTGAGTCCAAACTTCAAAGGGTGAACTATTCGTAGATGATTCTTAAATATTCCTCTTTTTAAACATGAAACAAGGTGAATGTAATATGAGTCAATTAGGAATCTGTGTTTATCAGTCAGAAACATTTGCAAGAAAACATGAAACTTTAGATGATGGACTTCATAGTACATAGGTTTTAGAAGAGCTCGTAAAGAAATATATATTTCAGTTAGTTGCATATCATTTCAGTTGAAGCGTGCGTCTGTTATGCAGGTCCAGGGGAGGTGGAGTGAGTGTTCGGGGTTTGATAAGCTGATCTTTATGTTTCATGGTTCTGTGTTTTCTTTTTTTTTCATGATTGAACAAAGAGAGTACATTCAGTGGGTTTTAGAATTGCAGATGTGCTCTGTTCTGTGACCAGGGTGCGCTTTCATTTGAGGGACAAGGCCAGACTGGCTCATGTGAGTGATGGAGCGGGAGTGCTGACACCTTTATTAACAATCATGGCAGCCACCTTACATCATGGTGACATCTCCCCCTGGGAGTAAGGTGTAAGACGGGGACATGTCACACAGCTTACGAAATGCAATTAAATCATTCTTAACAGCACAAGGGAGAACTGAAGCACTTTAATGGTTGTGAGCAACTGATTTTTTCACAACTTATATTTCTTTAGACGGTCACCTTATATTTAAAAATAGAGACAGTAAGTTAAAAGGAGCACAGGTTAATGCACATGCTGCACATTTTCCAGCAGGGTTGTACAGAAATAGGAACCAAATAAACCAGAACTTTCACCTGAGAGTAAATCCTGCAATCCTGCCCAACCCCCGCTGAACAAGCATGTCCTCCTTGTGTCTCCTCTTTAACCAATCTGAAAAGAGAGGGCTTGCTCCGGGGGGCGCTGCTTGAATTCTTCCCCTTTGCACAGATTACTGCATGAAAGGGGGAGAGCAAACAGAAGAAGAAACGGTGAATGTGGCTCTTTTTGATCCACCCAGCCAGAAGCAATGAAATTAGCCTGGTTTCTGCAGCACATATGCACGGCATAGCATGGCACAGGAAGATATGGCAGACGCTGAGACAAAACGCTCTTGATGTTTGCACCCATGTGGGGGAAGCAGCGGTAAAGCATTTGCACAGTGTGATCAAGTTTCAAACTTTCTCTCCGCCAGGGGAGCAAAAGCAGCCGCTGTTTTCTGTCTGTAAAGTCGTTGTCTGTCTCCAGCCCACAATGCATTCTCTCCCTCTTAACTGCTCTGCTTTCCAGCAGTTCAAAACACCAAAGTTTAGTTATGTATCCACACTTTGGGTCTTTTTTTTTTTGCCTTCAAACTTCACTGACTTGAACGAAATCTTCCTGTACAAGGACAAAAGGACAGAGAACATTTACAGACTTTTCACAGATGGATTTTGCTGGCTGGTTGCTGGTTGAGCTGTATTTGCCCAAACAGACGGCTTTGGTTGAAAATAAGCACTGGCACTGACAAAATATACCTGACAGACCTGAAAGCAGATTATTCCTCATCCATTTTTTTTAATGTGACCCCAGGATTAAGAACATTAGGGGATTATACACAGATTTGTCAACTGGAGGATCATGGTGGGACAGACAGCACCTGGGTGAGGACACAATGCACCCAAAAACCTGATGTGATCCTCGTCTTTCACAGCAGGTAGGTCAGGTGCAGATAGAGTTAGTCCAGGTGAAGTTGGAACTTTTTAGAAAACATATCCTCTCTGCAATTTACTAATTATTTTCTCTACATTCAGCATTTTTCTGCTAGCGTGGCTCGAGCATTTGGAAGCAGCAACCTTCTGCAGCTTTTCGCCACATTGCACCAACTTGCCCTGGTAAAGTAGTTAGTCATTAATGCAAAACAGCAACACTGCAGCAAAAACAAAATGCTCAACAAAGCCCTTATTGTGACATCTTTAATTTCCCACCAGAGATGACAGTTCAGTCTGACACCTCTTGCTTTTTCTAAATTTCTACGCCTGCTAGTCTCCTTTGCATCCCCTAATAGCTTGTACTACACACAGCCCATCGACCCTGATAAATGTTTAGGTTCTGCACCATTACGCAGCCAATAAAAATCAGCGGCTGGCAACTCCTAATCGGACACAGAAGCATTCGCCGGCCAATTGGACTCGTAACGATATATAGGAGGTGCAGAATGGCAGAGTGTTCAGGAAGATGGAAGAGACACAGGGGCGGAGGTATGGAGATATTAATTTACAGCTACACACTCGGGAATGCAATCACACGCACACAGGGAAGAATATGAATCACTTGTGTGTATTACAGAAGCACACAGGGAAAGAAGTTAATACCCATCTTGTAAGATTTGCGGCAGCAGAACAAAAGGACCACCTTCTTACTTGTAAGAGAGGAAGCTTCTGCAATCAAAAGGAAGGCACACTGTGAGAAAGAGAAACAAAAAAAATGACACAACTGTCATGACTTGGATGTGAGTTTAGTTGATTGGTAATCCGAGGGGAGGAATGAGATTACACAATGTGGGATGGACTCAGCGACTCTGCAGCTGCTCTGGTTTGTTCATCATCTACTCCACCTGACTGTGGTTTACCTTTGCACTCTGCATGAACCACGCTGCTGCCTGATGTTTCTAGGTTGATTTACTGATCTTCATTGTTTCCTTCCTCCACTCCTTTCCTTCCTCAGAGCTTTATCCTCCTCCTCAGGAATCCACCTCTTTTTCTCCCACTCGCTGTTTTATTCAGCTGATTCCTTCACCACCTCTCTCATCTCTTTCTTCCACCTCAGAGTGTGTCTGTTCTCTCCCTTCCTACCTCCACCACTCATTCACCCATCCCCCCACTCGCTCGTTCTGATGTGATGCCACTTTGTTGCAGAATCACGTCGTTGTTGTTTTACTGAGAGAGATACGAGATCACACTATCCACAACAGCTTCCTTTCAGTCTTATTTATGCAGAACTATAAAAAACACCATGATCAGGTTTTGATCAAAGGCCTGAAAAAGTATTCAGGCTAAATCTGGCTATGTGTTTGCTGTTATAGCAAATATGAAAACCCAATCCAAACATACCTATTATAGAGGGAAGATCTGCTACAAGAACATATTAACCGTAAAACAAAAATATGCCCTATGAATAGAAATTATTTATTTTTTAGTTTTTTGTAAAAATGTACATAAAGGAAGGACGTGTGACTAGCTGATCCAGTAAATTAAAACATACTGCTGGTTGGCGACATTTCCGCTGTAGCCAACACACCTCCATCCCCCTTCCTCTCGAGCTGCATGAAGGAGTTAAGCGCAAGCTGTGGACAAAAATGTCCTTTGCTTGAGCTGCAATTGCCCGTGGGCTGCATTGTGTTGTGAGCAAGCTAAGGTTAGCACTCTTTAGTTAGCTCGTAGCATACATTGAATATAAATTGAAACCGTGATCTAACTGACCGTGATCTAAAAACCCCTTAGTGAGATCAAAATAGGCAATTAGTATGTTATTCTTCTTTTCTCACCTTTAATGAAAGGAGGAGTTAGACATCCTGTCCATGTAAACACAAATGATGTAAACACAGCTCAGGCAACAACACAGCTAGCAGGACTCACGCTTCTCACTTACTGTCAACAGTCAGGACTCAGAGAGAAATCCTAACCAGGGCCCCCAAACTGATATACCGTAAGTTAAATAGACAAAGCTCAGATCAGTCTCTGCTGGAACTTGTCTTCATGTGAGCTTAAAGTTGAACACATAAAACTGACTCATTTTCACGCTGTGGTTTATTCAAGGAAATATTCTAACCTAGTAATTTTCTGACTTAAAGTTGGGGTAGGCTAACTTGGAAAAATCAACACTAGATGTTGTAAGTATCCATTCTGAATGTGTCCTCTTTGTTACTTCATTTACATATATCTCTTGTTTACATTCACTTCAGTTAATGAGGTAGATTATCTGTAGACTTGGCAATAAATACATTTATAGAATGAACAAATTCAAATGAAATCATTACCCACCCTATCATTGTGATGCAGATTCTTACATAAATCTTATCTGCTCGTCAGCTATGAACAAAGCATTTGCCCAAAATGACCTTCATGGGGACACTTACACCCACTTTTCCCATGAGCCTCCAAGCCCACATGCTGAGCTGCTCTCTTCTCAAATGAAGGCATGGCTGCTGGGAAATTGATGCAGAAACGTATGCTGGCATTCTTGTTGTCGAGGCGTTAATTAGACTGAGAAGTCTTGTCTAAGACTCTCCTTCCAAGCTGTCCAGTTACAGACACACACACATGCATACATCCCCCCTGACACTCTCACACTGACACACACACACACAGCTCTGCGTGCCAGAATATGTCTTAGCTGTAAGCAAACTGATATGTGGGCATGAAATTCCTGTTGATCAGAAAAGATCAATTGTAATCTTAGTGTCATTAATTTCTCAGAAGGAGCTTCTGTAAATTTGTGAGTTGGATGAGATTATAGCAGCCCGGCTTTGGCGTGCAGAGAGTGTTGGTTGTGCTAATGACTCTGGGCTTTCGCATGCCAGCTTTTTTCTGTGTTTTGTACAGCCAAAGGTAGCACTGCCACAATTGCAAATCAGAATCAACAAGATGGATTTGGAGGCTGAGAGAAAAAAAAAACTGTAGATACAATTTTAATGAACAAGCAACCAATACACACTCAACAAAACAAGCAGTATCCTTGTTAACTGATGTCAATAAATGACATTGTAAAGGGATTTATGTCAAACATAGTCTTTGAACATAAAACCTGATCGATTCAATTGTTGTGGGAACAGTTACGAGAAGAGAGTGAGCTGGTAGTATTATTAGCGGGGACACTTTCACGCTATAATGTGACAATTTGGTTGAACTTCGAACAAATGTGTAAACATTTAGGGTTGTTGCTAGCAAAGGTTGGGCCAGCCTTAGGCCTGCTAAATATTTAAATATACACCAATTATGGCGTGTGTTCACAGTTTTTATGTTGTTTTTAAACATACTTTCTGTTCTTAATGTGGATCTGCTGAGTAAGAAGTAACTGAGATGTCAAATAACCTGTAAAAAGTAAAACATGTCCCTCAGAACATTGTAGAGAAGAAGATAAAAAAAGAGCTCAAGGTGGAGATTGTTGAATGAATACAAGTATACCTAAAATGTTTACTACAGTACAGTGCTTGAGGAACCGTTCGAGTGTTGTTATGTTCCATCGATAGAGACGTAAGTCAAAAATCATTACAGGGTTGGAAGACCTATGTGGACCTGTAAGAGGCCGGTGAAGGCAGAGGAAGGTCCTGTGGCCTCAGGGTGCTGATGCAGTGGAATCTTTAAAAGAAATGCCTTAATGGTATTCTGGGATCAATACAGCAGCAGCAAACAGATGGGCTCTACCTGCTGAAGGTCTGTTTCTCCTGACATCAGCTGATTTATGTCTGCACGCTGCAAAAAGTGTCCGCTTTAACAAGTCGTTTACAACCTAAATGTGCGCCCGGGAGGTGAGATAATTCCATTTCTGTGTGCCACAGCTTCATGTGTCACGGAGAACATTGTTTGATTGAAAAAAATGGCAACTTTGCAGAATAAGGTCCATTTTTACAAAGAAGCCAAAAGTCTTTGTGTTTGTAACAAAGCTAACCCACACAGTGTAAGAGTATGTCTTACCCTGACACATTCTAACCTCTGTAGTTCCATCATTTGCTCCATCTTGTCAGCACAAAAAAAGAACTGTAGTCCCAGATGTGTTGTTAAATCATGTAGCCCTGGCCTATATTGCTTAGTTGTTAGCATAGTTAGCATCTGCAGAAAAGCTTGCTAACGAGCTAACAGCAGTCATTTAAGATTAGCTACCTTGTTTATTATTGGCAAAGAAATGATGATTAATTCAAATTAGGAATCAATTCAATACCTATTAATAAATGTATTTCATCAAATTGAAGTTAGCCAACATGTCATTGATTATTTAGAATTCAATGTACTCTGTAGTCGTACACTTTTAATAATAGTGGATGAAGCCTGAGTGATTTCAACCAGTGAAGCCCACTTACTGAAGTGCAAAGACCATTGCACTTGCTGTGCAGGAAATACTGTCTCGACTTAACTTTCTGTCAACATAATGTCAGGCAAAGAGCTGGAGCTGAGGCAGGTCTTAAGCTTCATGACAAACAGCTGCACCATGCCCGCTCACCAGTCAGGTTAGCCACACACCGGTGTAAGCAGCATACATTGTTTATAGGAAAACTGAACTATAAGAAAAACTCATTTTCACTGTTTTAAATCTATGCATTAAACAATAATAAAGATACTTTAATTTGCCATGAGGAGTTTGTTTAACCTCCTTCTGCCAATCCTTTACAGTGCTGAGTAGCACAGGACAACTGCATTTTTTCCACACTGACTGTGATTCAGTCACTGAATGATGATCAATTAAGCATTGAGTTATCACACCAACCACAAGACCATCTTCATTTACCATGTCTCCGCGTTAATGGGTATAATCATGCCTATGATCATGAGGAGTAAAATGCTTGAGCATTTATGTAGGTTCATCACGAATGTCTGAAGTACATTTCAATTAAGGAGTCAAATATATTAGCTTACAAGGTTCATTCAACAATTTTGTTTTGTTTAATAAACTATCTAGAGAAAACTGTCACCATATTTTGAGTGTTTTCTTTTACCAAAAGCTTTCAGATGTCCAAAGATGAAAACCAGCAAAAAATGGATTCCCCATTGTACTGGAGTCTTTTCTCTGTAGCTCCTTGTAATCTTTTAAATGCTCTGTAAAGCATGCTTGGTGCCATGTCTTTCCACTTAGATCTACTCAGACTCAGGCTGGTCTGGGAGGGAGCTCATGGCCTTAGGAGGCACAACTGGAGACAAGCTGGTCTCCCTCCAAACCGATATTTGGGTTCACATGACCTGAGCGAGCAGCTGTCGCCCACAGTCCTTCCCTGAAGCACCACTGCGCTGCAGAATGGAAATGTCCTCATGTGTGAGCCATGATTCAGACAAAGCAGTGCTCTCTCTGCCGAGCACATAAAACACACACACACACACACACACACACACACACACACACACACACACACAAAACTGCGCCCTGCCATCATAGATTGAATGCTTTGTACTCCTGCATGTTACGTACAGGACTAAAGAACGGTCACATGCAAATCATCATTATCACAGAGGAAGCCTTCAAAACATATCAAATCCTGTTTTTTATTGTAATTACATTGTCCTGAGTTAAAGTGTTCAGTGCAATAACACACAATGTACATCACACACAACTGTGTGAATGGAGAAGAATTTTTAAGACGAAAGAAACTAATAACGTTAATTTTACAAAATTAAGTCTTTTCTCCATAGATTTATAAACGCAAGACTATAAATACAATTATTATAAGTTAACATTATGCTGGTCAATTTAGTTAAAAATTTTTTTTTTTTTTTACCAAAGAAAGAACATATCTGAAACAGAGGCACAGTGTTCAATTATTATATATGTAAAAAACAAATGCCGCTTTTTGTATCGCAAATGACACTCATGGCTTATCCTGCTGATGCATCCACAGGATTTGTTGAAAATTAGAACATATGAAATATCAATATACTTTTTACTAAAATGAAGTTACACTCCAGAACATCATCAACACTGTGTGTCAAAGGTTTGATCATATTTGATTGACAGGAGAGTTTCACTGAAAATCAAAGTTGAGTTCTGATTGGACTTTAAAATACAGGTCTCAGGGAGACGGATAATAGTGATTAGGAAAAGAGTAAGATGCTGATTATGAAAATGTACAGGCCCTTTATGGCGGTTTCAGTCTGACAGTTTTCTAATTGGGTGTTGTAGAGAGACCCTGATGAGGTTGCCACAGAAGAGCAATTCTAGTCCTGCAGCTGTAGTTATTATTGAGTGTGTGTTTTATTAGTCTCATTGCCCTCCGAGTGTTCCCCTTTGTCCCTACTCTGAGTGAAGACTTATCCACCTCTTGTTCAGAGAAAGAATATCAAGCAAACAATATATTGTATATCTAAGTAAGCCCCTGTTTCCTTGTGGGCGCAAACATACATACAACAAAGAGCTTTAATTAGTGCAGCCTACTGTAGAAATGCTTTGAACACTTCTCTCGGTCCAGCAGTCCGTGGATAAGACGTGTTTCGTAGATAAAACCACTTTCCTCTTCTCTACTGTGTCCTCCTGCCCAGCTGATTCATGTGACAATCAAAACTTCAGCTGCAATCCCGCCTTGTGGCCGCTCTAATGCCACACTGAAAAAATGGCCACTGTCGGCATGTGAGAGACAGGAGTCATCAATTGTACAGTTTGTCATCTCAGCTATAGGCATGTTGTGCATGTGTGGGGATATAGTAGAGGCCTGAATAGGTTATCAATCAAAGCTTCCCCCCAACCCCCTTCTCCTTCTCTCTCTGTTTGATTGCCTGGGTATGAGGGAAGGTTTTAATTACGTTTTCTTTTATTCAAACGATTAATCCTGAAGCACAGTGCACCAGGGTCCCCCCCCCGGGAGACGACACACATCTGGCAAAGACTGTGCTGTTATCGTCACTCTCTGTCTCTGGGTTACTAGAGCTCCCTACTTTCTGCATGATTTTCTTTAAACACATTCAGACATAGAATAACCCCCCCCCCCCCACACACACACACACACACACACACACATGCACCCCCATTTTTGGGTAATATGTGACAATCCATATTTATTGATCATTATTTTCTCAATTCAATAAAAAATCCAAAGGCACTCTTTCAAAAAAAAAACTCTAAGACATTTAGTTGATAGTTTAATGACACATTTGAGGAGTAAACGTCAAGTATTATTTGCTTAATAAATTACCCAAAAGATATATGAATTATTCAAGCAGTGATAGGTTGATTATCAAACATATTTCAGCACTAAACAAATTATTTAAGTGACGATATGTAAATGTAAGTTAACGGTTGCAGTGAATACATGCGCAGTAAAGAACAACAGTAGATTTATAGCACCCTTCATATATTTAATGTTCTCCAAACGCAGTCATTATTCTGGCATTATTACTTATGCAATACAATTATGTGAGCGTTCATGTATCTTGGGTTATAGGAACTCTGTCGCATACAGGACAACACGCCATGCCCACAAACACAAACACACACACACACACACACACATAATCACAGACTACAAAAGGGTTAAGTCAATCCTGGCAGGGCACTCGCTCCTCACATGTCTGAAATAGAGTGTGAAATTTCTCCTCAAACATTCATGAGTGCAGACCTGCATTACATCACCTCTGTGCCTCATCATTTGTGGCGTGATTTAGAACAGAGGAAACGTGAGATGGGTAAATGGGGAAGCAAATTACGCTTAGATGAAAAAGGTGAAACAAGAGATGCAAAGTAACACGGTAAATGAAGAGTCGGGTGGGGGTGGGGGGTCGGGGGGGTGAACGGGGCCACACAAGTGTTCCATCACACCGCAGTCTCTTTGAGCTAGCCAGACATGACTTCACTGCTGCTTCACTGTGTGCAGATATGACCTCACTCATGCAGACACAGTCTATGTCATGCAGCATTAGCGAGCAGCAGCTGCATACTTTCATGTTAGTTGCTCCCTTTCTCTGCGGGAACCTGCAGCACTCACACAAGCTGTCTCCAGCCTTTGATAAATCATGCAGTGTTTACTACTACACAGGCTACTGACAAGAAATCCAAATCCCCAAAAACGTTTGGGATGATCCTGAGCTGCATAATTCATCAGGGCTGAGGTGCAACCGCGCTCGAGCAGGAAGATGTCTGGCTGAAGATATCTATATTTGCTCCTTCAGAGCTGAGCCTTGCCCTCCTGTACCAATCATAGTTTGAATCTTCTTTCCATCTTTTTACTTCTAAAACTGAAGGCTTATGGTTATTATTTTTAATAGTTTTAAATGTAATGCAATTCAGATGTGTTTTCATATTATTCAAAGCTGCAACTACTTGTGTTTCTCATCTTCTAATATTCTCCTGTATACCTTTCTTTTACTGTTAGTCACAGATAACTAAAGGTGTGATACACCAGAGCCCATGCAAAAAAACTGACAGTGAGATTTCTGTTCTGATGTGTCTGTTCTTGTGTATCTCACACAACATATATGTTTAAAGGACAACATATTCAATATCAACTGCATCACTCTTTTTTTAAAACATCCATTCTAGTCACCTCAAAAGGCCTTTATATAGTTTTGATGATGACACAGTTTGCCTGACCTTGTTTGTTGTCCCCATTCTGGCACGTCTTTCACCATTCTGGCCCTCTCCATCCACCCACCTCTGGGTGATCATGTCTGCCAACGGAACAAACACTCACTGTCAGTCATTTTTTTTTCTGTCAAAAAGCTGAGGGCGTTCTCTCAGGACTGATGTCTCCATTAGCCAACCAGTTTCCCCCCTCTCTCTCTCCCCATGTCCCAGTGTACACGTCCCACTTTGGGATTTCAAGTGACAGGAAACAAATGAGGGGTGGGGGCTGAGATTAAAAAAAAAAAAAACTGCAGTTGTTGGACGTTGCTGCCAAACAACTGGTGACGCAGGATGTCCTGAGGTCCATCTTTACAGAGATGGACGTGTGACATATGACAGTCATATAATATAGAAACTAACAGAAAGTATGTCTTGGCCCCATGAGTGATGATTCAAGAGTGTCTTCAATCAGGTGGGATCATTACCTTGCTCATCCATCGCTCACCTGGGATTCCAAACTTTCCCTCAGCTTGCCACATACTTGCTACTCATTACTCTTCGATTTTGTATATTAGCCAGCAGGAAAATAATTTTCAGAACCAACACTTATGTTGAGTATATTCAGGGCACAAGGGCAGCGACTTCTTTAAAGTTTAATTTGAATATTCTCTTCCAGAGGCGTTGACTGCAGCAGCCATGGATAAAAAAGGATTTAATGTGTCTGGCTGAAAGGCCAAAGGCCATCATAGGGATTATGTCTGTGACTCTCCAGCTACAGAAAGCTCAATCTGTCTGTCATAGCATCTATCTCAAGAAGATTTTTAATGACACAAAGGAATACTGTTCTACTTCTGCTGCAAATCTACAAGACATTCTAATCACCTCGTGCAGCTACTGTGAACAATTGCGGTGCTACGGGTCTATTTTTATGCCACATCTCAGCTAAAATGAAAACACAATTGTTTTACGTGACAATAATTGCAGGCTGTGAATTTTCCTCACCTCTCTATGTCTACCTATAGACAACAGATCAACAGCTGCTGCTACATGTGCAGCTCCTTAGCTCGTTCCAGGCGCTTTTAACACCTTCTGCATATTTAAGTGGCCAACACGTCTGAGTGAAAGCGTGTAACACTTGTCACGCTTGCATGGCGGACTCAGCTTGGTGTTTGGTGTGAGGAGGCTACAGTGCAATATACAGTGACCGGGTTTCCTGTTTACAGCAGGGAAAAGAAAGAGACACTTGCCTGCTTTCTCACACTACATTAGCTGAAGTGTGAGATTATAACTGCTCCTTTTTTCCACAGTTGTAGCATAAATCAGTTCAGGAGCACAAACATGCACGAACACCAGGCCTGATCGCAGTCCAGTAAAGCACTATTCCTGTCAGAATCAGAATTGGATCAGTTGAACCTATACAATGCTGTAAAAACACCAAAGAGTACCCTCCTCCCATCCGTCGTTAGATTCTTCCTATCACAAATCTAGAGCATTTCCTTTTCTCCATGTCTCTTTGATTACTTCTTTTCTCATCAGTGCCAGAGCTCAGCTGGGGCCAACGTGCCGTCTTCATCTCTCGTCCACGACTCTGTTTCTGGGAGACGCCAGAGGCCATTCAGGCTGCAAACATACTATACACAAACATGCAAGCGTTCAGAGAACACACACAGAAGCCACAAATGTTGTCATGAGCGTTTATGGATGACATACAAGGGCAGACAATACGTGTCCAATCCTGTGATTTACCACCACCATGAAGTGATATTAACTTTAAACACCCTTCCTTCTACATTTTTGAAAAACGATCATAAGTGACTGGTTCAACTCATTGTTGAGCATTCTCAACAAAAAACAAACATTATTTGCTTCACAAAGACTTAACTTAACCATCCATTGTTTGCAAACTCATTTAAAAAAATCTGCTACTAAAATCAAGCTATTCAAACAAAGTTATATTTCGGACTATTTTTGCCTTTATGAGAGCTGTCAGCTGAAGAGAGACAGGAAATATTGGATTGAGAGAATGAGGGGTGCAGCAAAGGGCTGCAGCACTTTTAATTTTCATACTGAACATGTTAGCTAACAGTTGCCTGATGCTCCCAAAGCACAATGGCATACATGTGGGTCAAGTTTGCAGTCACAGCACTCTCTCTTTCCAACTCATCATGAAGTAAAGGCCTCGTGGTCAAATTAGCAAGGATGATAATATCCCACATTCAGTTACATTTTCTTAATTACTACCAAAAAAAAGGAGTGGTGAGAGATATAATCAACATTTTATGACAAAATAATTTTGATATATGATGCATTATTTGTTTCCCTAAAAATGTCTTGAAATAACCAAGTCATGTTGTTGTAATGCCTAAAATTAGAAGAAACGTGACAAAATGTATCATAATGCACTTGGTTAGGTTTGAGTCAAAGGATTGAATTAAGTTTTAATGATGTATGTAAAGTATGTAACTTTGGCACAATATAATCAAAAAATAAATCAGCTTCTAAAAAAAAGTATAAAAAATCCTGTTTGTTTGACTCTTCTACCGCCCCAGGTCCCCACTCCAAGCAGGCTATGACTTCTTTCATTATGATACCTGACTTCAGCTGCATTCCAAATAATAAGCCAGAGCACAGCAAACAACACAAGTATACCCAGGAAGAGTATCTAAAGTGACATTTTTGACACACACTAACGAAGCTGATGTTTGTTTGGTTTTTTTTGGGGGGGGGGGTAGGAAGTGACAACAAGCTGTTGCAGTCAAACCCTCACTTTCTGTGAAGCTCGTGTAACGCCTCCACATTATTTAACGAGTGATTTTGTGTTTCTGCTTTTAATTATGGGCTTGACAGGCCGGATTTTGGGACTCAAACTCTCTTAGATGATTAATTGATTTGTAATTATGCTGTTCTGAGTGACATGGAGATTTTGCTTCATGGGTAAGGGGTTCCATAGTAACTCTTAAGGACTAAAAGAATGAAAACCCAGAATGACTAATGAGGGACTTATTATTAATGGGTCTGTTAAACTACATTGATAAAACCAGATTGCTGCTCGTTAATGGAACCGTGTATGATTGAGTGGTTGCCAATTTAGCTGTATTGTAATATGCAGTCCCTCCATATTCGCAGCAAGTTGCTATGGCTTCCATTCTGTAAAGAGCTTTTTTCCCCCCACTTAACCTTTGTTTCCCCCTCCTCCTCATGTCTGCTTGCTCTTTGTGCACCTGCTGAAGATTAAAGCACAGTTGACGGTCTGGGGCTCTTTTGAATGTGGCCGGCTGAGAAGGAGCCCGTTTCCATTAGTGGACATGGATTTGTGTGTTCAGGACTCGGTGTTCTTCGCCCTTTTTCAGTTCATGGTCCCTTTTTACCTCTCGACCTCTCCTCTGCTCTGCAGGGGAAATGTGTTTACACTCAAACCTGAAGATCTTCCCTTAAAAATCGCTTTGAATGTTTGTGTCTTCATGTAATTTTCCTTCAAATATGTTCAGTGTGAAACATCTCATTTGGATCTCTGTTCTGACACAATCTTCCCTGTCCTGCTTTGTCCTTTCCTGCCCTCACATCCTAATACAGTAGTTGGTATTCCACACGGCACAGCTTATATTTGATGTAATACAGAAATGTCATTCAGCTTCACGTCTCTTTCCCAAACATTACCATACAAATAAAGGCAGGTAGAACAAAAGGATCAGAATTTATGTTCTGCATAAATCTAAATAACAGCACCAGTGAAATCCGTGCATCACCGCCCTGCTAATTATCATACTAAAAGTCATCGAATGATGTCCATTGCTAACATACAGGATATGGATTGGACTAAATCGACCTCATCAATTATTCTATCTCATTGTAAGCGCACTCAAAGAGGGAATTAAATAGTGCATGGCTGCATAAAGTGTGTTCTTTTAGGCAGGTTCACATTCAAGAGCTCAGCAGGACTTTATTACCTGATAAAACACTAACATACTCTACAAACACATGCAATGTTCTGTGTATTTATGTAATTTCGGTCTGAATATATAAAATAAAATAACCACAGTCTGAACAGATGAATCGTTTGATTATGGCCAATCAGAGGCTATAATCACACCCCTAATACCGATGAGTTGGTATAATTTTCAGTGTTTTTCCTTCTACAGGCTACCATTATGCGGATCACACTCAAACACAGCACCAAGCTGTTAAAAAAAGAGGATTCTTCTTCCATTGATGTTTGAGACCAGCACTTCATGTAGATTATTTTTGTCCAAAAATGCTCCATTCCATCAACTCCAAAAGAAGCCGGCACAATAGATGGAGCATTTTCAGCTGCGGTGACTTTAAAGAGCTCTAACATTTTGGGATTCAACACACACACACACACACACACACACACACACACACAGACACAAACAAAGCGAAAAAAACGTTTGATCCACACTATCGCCCTCTCCTCATTTGAAGCATGGCTTAACTGAGCTGTATGAAAAGCAACACTATCTCATTGTTTCAAAAAGCAGATTATCTGTGACTTCAAAACACCCACTTTAGGCAACACAACACATTGCCTCGCTGTATCGGAGCCACTACTCCGTCTCACTCCATAAAAGATTCTGGAAAAAGGAGAGTGTTAATCTGTTTCCAAACGCAAAAACCCACAGGAGGAAGGTGGAATCCGCCTCTTTTGTTTTAGGAAATGAGCTGCGGTGGCACAAACTATCCCTATCTATCTCCAGACATGGATTCACTGTGTGCTTTCTTTAGGTGAGTCACACGTGTTTGTGTCTACAAGCATGATTGTGTGAAAGAGCCTGTTACTTTGTCATTCACACTGTGTCAGGAAGGATGAGTGGGTGAAACATATTGTTACCAGAGCATGGGCGTTTGGATGTGTGTTCGGGTAGTATCACGTGTGACACCAAATTTAATTGGTATCTTGGACAAACTTGTTCCCTGTGCCTCCTGTCAGGAATCAATGAAACTTTCTTCTGACTCTAAGCTCTCTCTCTCCCTCACCTCAGCTGCCCTGCCCTCGTTTTCCTTGTTCTCTTACGTGAAATTGAAGATTTACTGCTCCATTGCAAAAGGTGTTCTTTCCTTTGGAGCTTTCTCGTTCTGTTACAAAATACTATTCTGTCAAATGGAGCGACACCTACAAGTTATACATTAAACACCACACCAGTTAAGAAGGATTGAGGCCTCAGAGAAATCTTGTTTTAAAGAGTTTCTTTGCAGAGGTCATTACAATGTCAAACCGGTTTAAAAACCTGAAAGAGCTTCCTACCTCTCTGTAAATTTTTATATGCCAGAGGTATTATCAAGAGGTGCAGAAAATGCCTCTGGACGCTACAACCAATCACAGCCATGACATGCCAGTGGGCTGCTAGGTGGATGGGTCAAACTATGCAGACATTAGATTGGAGATGATTGATGAAAACGAGCAGGATTTCTAAAGTAGCTTTCTCTCTGTGTCTACACCTCTATGTGAACCTTTAAAAGCCATGCCTCTCACTTATATGCACCAACAATCTTGCTCATAAACTTTAACATAATACCTGTTAAAAAATTTAACTATTTTACTACTTACAACAACAACAAATGCACAGTAAAAACAGTACATACTTTTTTTGTTCCTTTTTCAGAGGACAAGTTATTAATTTCTGGACATTTTCCCTATTCCTGTTTATTGGGACCTCGACCTTTGTATAAAAGTACATGTTTTTGATGATTCTCCAACTCCACTGTTGGCGTTTCTCCGTTGTCATCCATGTGTAAATGCTATAATTATACATTTAAAAGCCTCCTATCACAGTTGATCAAAGTACCAATAATACACTCTGCATTCATTGGAACAACATTAGCACCTAGACCATAAAACCATCTCCCAATTAAACCTCAAGTCACTCATCATCTCCATCGACCTATCATCATTGAGTAATTAGGAGTTATCATGCTGTCTGAATTCTGATGATGTTTGGGTTCTTTTCCTGTTGGGGTTTTGTTGGTGTTGGTCGTGTGTCTCATCCATGGGTTGCTCTGTTGCAGTAGTATCTTTCTTGTTGTTGGGTCTCTCATGTTTCATCATTAAGTATGCTTCTACATGTGTCAAAGCACCTTGTAAACCCTTGTTTTAAATACTGCTATTCAAATAAAGTTATTATTATTTTAATTTATGTCATGTGTCCTTTATTTTAAGCCTTTTTTCTGTAAATATAGTTGTTTGATGATAGTTGATTAGTACATAAATGTAGCTTTTTGTAACAGCCAGTTTATTTCCTGACCACGATAGCCATTACCCTCACCGTCTGATGCAGTTGATGTGTACTTTAATCCCATGGGCTCTAATGCCTTGTAATTCTCATTAGGACTAATTGTCAATCTTTCACTAATGACACTTTCTGGCATGCATCATCATGACAATGTAACTAATCTGGCTGCACAGACTAAGCTTCTTCTGTAAATCCATGGTCTTTTTGGAGGTACAAGTCTTACTTATTACAACACCTTTGGTCTTTATCCTGTTTATTGGTAATCTGTTGTATTTTGATTAGTGATCACTTTGAAATCTTGCTCTGTACTGTTGTCACTTTTTTTTAAAACAATAAATTCAGGTTTAAAAAGAAAGAAAAGAAGATGACATGAGAAGTTTAACTATTCTCACGAGTCAATCTTCTGACTCCAAGAAAACAGTATGCATTTAGAATTCGTAATAAAAGACAGATTTGGGATCAGGTAACTATCAGCAGCGTCAGCAGGAGGATTTTTTGTGTCTGTTCTTCCACAAAAAGAATCACAGTTAAAAATGTAATGAGGGTCTTGATTGGCTTACGCAATGATGTCCAACCTTTCCAACTTTCCCCTTAGAGCCACCTATATGAAGCTACTATAGGAAAACTGAGCTAAGAAAATCTACTTTTGACATAGCCTCACACTCATCCTGAAATCACTAGCACCCCAGGCTGGGTAAGAGAAAAAGAAACACTTTGTAAAGTAACTTTGAAGGATAAGATGTATTGTTTTGTTTTGGGCCGTCAGTTATGTATTGTATTTCACATTGTAATTGTAAAGTGCTGCTTGGGCGCATAATAAGAGCAGAGAATTTTCCCTCAGGTCGAATTTTAAAACATTACACTTTATATATTTCAGACAATCAGATTAACCTCGTGATCCATTGTTCACCTGCTGTAGATTGCATTCTAAACTATCAGCATCTACCTCTTCTTCATGATTACGCGTTATATTTCCTGAATTTCATCATATATAATCTGATAAAATGCATCAGATTACTGCTGTGTCACTCTGTCTCACTGCCTCAGGGCCACAGCTTCCTCTCTGCCTTAGTAACAGATATATCTTTACTCAGAACTGGCCCTGTTCAGGGGCAGGACATCAATCCGCTTTGTGTCTGCAGCCTCTGCGTCGCTGTGCCTCACCGCTCTGCTTCTTGTCTCTCTGGGTGGGGCCTCTCCGGTTATTGAATTGTCCATGGCTTTGTTTTGCTGGCAAACTCTCCCCTTTTTCCCCCCTCTCCGCTCCAAAATCATGGCCCATTTATTCTAACCCAATTATTATCGAAGCGTGGCTGAGCAGAGTGATAGATGGTACTTTGTTTGAGCGCGACCATTGCTGACACACATACTGCTCCAGTATATAAGCACACACACAGAAACACACAGGGCGCAGAAATTATCCTAATTTATGAGGGAAGACAATTTTATTAATTAACACGGTGGTGAGAGGCAATAAAAAAAGACGTGAACATGAATAGCCTGACTAATTGGCCGATGAATGTCAGGGAGGGTTTGTGTTTTACTGCGTGTGCGTTGCTTCGGCACAGATCATAAGTCACAACACAAAGCGGCCTGAGACAAGGTTTAACTGAGGAGGAGCGTGTTTGTGTGTAAAATAATAGTGGGGAAAACAGAAATTCTTGTCTCCAGTCTGTGGTATCAATATGGGAAAGCCTCCTACCTGCTGATAGGAACCTTTAATCAGGCCATTTCTCTGAACCCGCTCTTGATCACAAAGCACACGCTGAAGAGATTGCTGGGCTGCACTAATCCCACTGGATCATCCTGTCTGCTTGTTGGACTCAAACAAACTGGAACCTCACCACAATGACCTTCTCTTTACCTGCCCTGCTAACTAGCTCACCGTTATGCTGTCGCCCATAATGAGGACATCAACCTACTTGTTTACGAACAGCTGTCTCTTCATAGCGGTTTTGTCGCCCTAACAGTGAATCAGTGTGAAATGGTTTGATCAGAGAAAGTTCCTGTATTTATTCGGTGATGTAAAAATGAAATAATTTTGTATTAAAAATATTAAGAAATAAGTCCACTAAAATGCAACACTTAAAATGTGACTTAATCTACAATATACCAGGAACTTTACATCTGGGTTAATGATCTGTTAATTGAGGAAATGAAAATGCATGTGAATTGAATTGAGTATGATAAAAAAAAAAGAGTGATATTTTATTTGCTTTGCTTTATTGGCTTACATTTAGCATTCACAAAACAAACATGTTTCTTTATTTCTTCATTTAAGGAAAGGGATCTCAAAGCAGGAAGTAACAAATGGTTGTTCTAAAAATGGAGAGGGTGAAAGTTTCAGAGCACTACACACAAGTGCTAACCGTTGCTAGGCTACGAGAGCTGTTTGTAGCTGGCAATGCCTGTGTGCACTTTAAAGTGAAGCTTTAAACCATTTCTTTGTACACTTGTACAATGACAATAAATGCCTTTTACTCTATTCTTCTGCTTCCCTTGGTAATTACAGTTAGATGTGTTTTTAAAAACTCTGTGTGTTTAATATTTTCTTTTACTTTTTCAAGGAAATATCACCAAGATAAGATTAAAGTGTTGTAAAGGATTTGCATAAGCAGCAGCTTTCGACCTTGAAATTGTAGCCTTGAAAAGACGAGTCGGGCTAGCTTCTCCTCCACCATTGTCGTTGACAAAGTTGATACCAGAAGTCCTGCCTCTTCTTGATTTTGATTGGCTGTTGAGAAGTAACATTGACAAGCACTGCTCTGTTCCAAAAGATAAACTATTTTCTATTAAGAGCTGTGAGCGCAGGGAAGTGAAAAGCTGACCCAGTGTGCGTTTTAGCGCATTCACACTAAATGCAAAACACTGAGCTCCATTGGTATTGTATTAAAAAAAGGGTGCTGCCAGCACAAAAAACACTGTCTGTGGACACAGGCCCATAAAGTGTAGAGCTTAACGCCTGTTTGCACAAACTCTACCTGTCTTCATTCAATCTGATTTCCACTCATCTACTACAGGGTTTACTACACTGGATTGTGGTGGTTTAACTGTATGTATTATCCTCTCCAAGGGCAGTGAGAGGTGATAGGAAGTCAAGGTGTAATGAACATATGGCCATGATAGTTTGTGAGCTAACTGTCTCCCAGCTCGATCCAAACAGAAGCTGACTCTCCTGGACTCGACTGCCTGCATGTCAATGAGCCCGATTCCCTATAAACCAACTGAGCGCACAGGGTCTCTTGTCTCGCACACAGTACAGCTGCCATCTGCACCCTGAATGGGCTGATCTGAGGGTGTGTGTGAGGGTGGCGGTGAAGCGGCAGCGAGATAGAGTACTTCAGAGGATGGGCTGTAGTTAACCCCGTGCACACGTCTGTCTCAGAGCCTGCTTCTTTGAGAGGCAGAGTGATCATTGAGAAAAAAAGAGCTATTTTTAGACAAGAAACAGGGAGAGAATTAGCATGGGCAGTGTGCGCAACTCATGCATGTGTGTATGATTGTGTGGGTAAGGCTGTTGATTCTATGGGTGAGCATGATGTGCAGTGATAGTCTTTTCCAAAACAACCTAGCAGAAGAGGCACAAGCTATCTTAGACTTCACACACAATCATATAAGCCACACATGAATCCTGGAAGGAAAACACACAAACACACACACACAAATCTGGATATCATCCTTTTGTGCCTGCAGCTCGGCCTGACAGTGGTGTTGGACTTAAATCACACACAGACATAGATTAACACACACACACACACACACACACACACACACACACACACACACATACAGCCTCCTTAGCAACGGAACACGTGATGCAGCTATTGTATGCCCAACCTTTTCTCGTTCTCGCTCTCTGCCTCTAATCCATGTCTTTCATCCTGACAGGTGCCAGCGGCTGGTGAACCGGGCTGCAGATTGATGATTAGAGCGGGCAGAATGGACACATGGACAAGTACCAATCTGAGGTCATGTAAAAGTCTGTTTGTCCATTGGGGAGGAAGATTTTAGTAATTGCAACTCGGGCGAAAAGTTCAGCCTCCGCTCAGAGCCAACAGTACACACAGCATAATTAAGGCTTTTCATATAATCCTATTGAAAAACATGGAGGTTTGTTGTGAGTAGGAGTTTTTATATACATGGCCATGAGGAGTACTTCCTAACCCAGAAAGCATGAGAGGTGTTGCAAGATAAACAGGTCATGGAATGAATTACAGAATAGGGAAGCTAACAAAAAGATTGCTTTGGACAAAAGTACCCGCTAAAGGAATTGTAGCATTGAAGAATTGTACTCGTTCTGCAAAATGTTTTGTGCTTTTTGGGACATTTTGCTTTTCCAATTTTTTCTTCAAATCTCATTGTATAACTAACTGTGTACACTGCAGAATCAAGACAGTATTGATAAAAAGCTCAACATTTTTAAAATTTTTTGACAACGAGGAAACATGGTTCATAAATATTGACGGCACTTATGCGATACTTGTCATTGATGTAAATGAATAGTCCTACTTCCCTTGTTTTGTCCGTACATTGTTTAAACAGCTATTTCGTCAGATGGTGTAGTTTTTTCAGGATGTAGTGGCAAAGACAGCTTACTCTAAAAAGGGATCAACTAATTTGCTATTGCTGGGTCAGCACGAGTCCCATTTTGGACTTTCCAATTTTTTGAAAACCTGGAGTAGGCTGTAAAGATGAGCAGCCCTGAGAGAATGCCTCATTAGATTTAGACTTTTTTTTTTGGGGGGGGGGGGGGGGTCCTACTGAGTTGACCACCTTCGCAGTGCTTGGCAGAGTTGTCGGAAGATGCCAATTGGCCAGAGATCTTCCCAAAGAACCGTTTCCAACCATTTAAACATGCCAATGAGTGTATTTCTGTCACATGTGCATCAGAAGCTAATTTTAAAAATCAACATCAGATGAAGCCAAGCAATGTTGCAAAGTTACTCATCTGCACACTTCAGTCCCCAAGGTAAAGAGTCATCATTATGGTGAACTCCATCCAGCAGGAAGCTGGAATTGGCCTGATACTTTGCATTCAAAAGAAAGAAAATGTTCATGTCCTTTTCCACTCCTGACATACTTAGACATAAGTGGTGTGGGAGCTTGTTATAAGTATAAACTGGATATTATTGCACAAGTAATGGAATATATAAATCTCCATGACAGGTGACAGACATGTATCATTTTGCAAATGTTATAGCCTTTAAAGCAATCAAAGCTAATATAGTATAATCTAATACAGCACACTGTCTGCTACTAGCCAAAAGTGACAACACATTCAATCAAACAAGAACACACACACACATATTACCATATTGCATTAGCATAAATGCATAACATGCTCACACGCACTAACACCCGCAGCCAGTCTTTACCGTTTCCTTCATGTAAAGAGGCATGTAAACATTAATGCATTCAAATGGAGAGACGTCTCTCTAATCTGACTCAGTCTGACAGACAACATATCCTCTCCAACACAGATCAAAGACGGACACAGTGGTAATGCTTCAGCAGAAACCTTTACAGCCATCCTCATAGCTCTGATCGATTTTCCAGCAAAACAAGATATCAATCTTTTTTTGGGGGGTAATAACTCCAAAGATCCATCTGGCTCGCTTTCCGCCCCCACCTCTTTTGTCACCCCAATCTCAAACACCTCACTTCTCTTTCATCTGTATACCGCGGCACCAGCCTGTTTTCATTTCCCTGCCCCCTTCACAACAGTGTCCCTGGTCTCGACCTTTCCTACTGATTGTGCGCTGACCCTGCAAAAAAAAAGCAAAGGCGTTCTTTCGGTTTTAATTATTCATGTGTGATGAGAGGCTCCGGCTTCTTTCCACTGCGAGCCAAGAGAAAAAAAGGTTGCTACAGTAAACATTCCTGTGTGTGTGTGTTTGTGTGTGTGTGTGTGCATATTTGTGACGCCATGTACCTACTGTACCCTTTGTGTCAATGTGCCTGCCTTTATATTAAACATTAATGGAACAGTTGCACTCAAGGTCTTATTTAAACTGCATAGGTCATCTGTGTAGTCACAGAGTCATTTAGGCTTTTTTCAGACTGTCGCCCAAATCCAATTTTTCCAAAAATCAGATTTGGAGGTGCAATGTGAACAAGACCTTACTGAATTTGGGGATGTAGCTAGCCGGTGACTTTAATAAAAAGAAGTATTGATACAGAGCAAGAAACAAACAACAAAATAAAAGGTCACACTTAAGAAACTAACTTCTAACTTTTCTGTTCTTATTAAAATGGTGTTCTGAAAACCCAGAAATGAATAATTATGTCATTTGAACAGGTTCGTTTTCAGCTTTACGTCATCTCAAAGTGTTAGCTAGTTAATAAGGCTTCACTGCTTTTCAGCTGTTCCGATTTTGGAATGTCTCTTTATTAAGTTGGACTTTGTTGGAGCAACACTGTCAATTTGATTCATAAAGATAAGAAAATAAGTAATACACATGTTTTAGGTCTTTGGATTATATAAAACTAAAATAAGTAAATTATTACATGAATTCTGTTACACTATATAATAAATAATTCATGTACAGTCCAGTGAAACATACTCCGCCTCACTGAGAGCGAACCTCCAATAAGCTGCTCTAACTTGTCCAACTTTAAAGTGATTACTTTTCACACCAGGCAGCAAGCTCACTTCTTTTCTTATGACACCACTGTCAACTCCACATGACACCTCCAGGAGAGGCATGAATTTAAACTCCTTACAAATTTCACCATTAGGCTGACAAATGAAACGCAGCCTTTAAGTCGGCAGTGCGAGCCTCAAAAGCTGGTACGGAGTGGATGGAAGGAGATTATGGTGGTGGTGGAGGGGGCATCGCACCGATACGGGGCAAAAATCGCTGACAGTCAAGGCGATGTGGAGCGTCACGCTTCTGATGTGTAAAGTCTGGGAGTTCATTACCCCGTATATCATCACCGAGCACACTCAGGAGCCCGGAGCTCTCCACATTCCTCTCGCTTGTGTCTCTCTCTCTCTCCTTTTTACACCCTCTCATTCTCACTGTCTCTCGCCCGTTCTTTTTCTCTGCTGAAGATGATGAGAAACCGGGGAACACACAGTCATCATTATACACCTCAAATCCCTGAATGTGTCATGGGCCTGTCATGCAGAATAATGCCCACTTATTCAGACTGCTTAAGCTGGGTTGTGGTGCAGTAGTATGGAAGGTAATGGGGTTGAAATTGTTACTGAAGTGCACCAATAATCTCCCAGTGTGATCGCTTCCATCAAAAACATCAAAAATCCTACAATGTCATTTTTGTGCATACTAATTCATTTATACGCATGCATGAATCATGAAGCAAAGTTTGTGTGTTTCATCTCTTTCCAAAAAAAACACCTGCATGACACTATGACTCAGACCTTTCGCCTCCGCATCACCATGGCGACACCACTCCTCTCGCCAGGCGACAGGGTCACCCACTCAGGCGAGCTCATTAGGGCTGTTGTCACGTCGGCCATGCAGCCCCTGGGTGCCTTTGAAGATGACACTGTGTGCTTGTGTGTCACTGCGTGCATATTGTATGTGTGCCCTTGTATGCAAAAAAGGTGTGTATGTGTGTGTATATGTATAGGTGTGTGGTTATCAAAGGTGTATATGTGAGGAAAATATGATGTAGTGTGACAGCACTGTGTTTCGTAGCTGCAGCATCTTCGTGGTCATCTCATATTTCTCAAATAAAAAGCAGAGCTATGGAGCTGTAGAGGGTCGACACACACAAACACACAAAAATAACTCAGTCACCATAGGGCACACAAAGAGAAGCTCTGAGGAAAGTTAAGTGAGATTGATCGGTTCAGATGATTTGAGAGCAGCTTTAGCTAAAGGGCAGAAATGATCGCAGAACTGAGATGCTGACAAATGAAAACAAATGACAACAAATGAGACAAATGAAATCCAGAACCCACCAAAGGAAAAGTTTAAATTTGAATGATTTTAATTTAGTTTGTAATGAACTTATTCCTTTGTCATTTGCTCAGGGCTCATCTCAACCTCTGGGGTCTTGTCTTTACTTATTAATCAGCAGTGACTTTGTCAGAGTGTGGAAGAACGCTCAATAATAGATTGGGTGGGAAGTCACATGAGTCACGCACACACACGCACACACACATACATACACACACACACACACACACACACACACACACACACACACACACACACACACACACACACCATACATGCCTTCATGCCAGCTGTTCAGATGAAAAAAAGAATAAAGGGAGAGGAAACAACGCTCCAGCTCGGGGTGTAATTACATGAAGGCTCCAGGGAGCTGCTCTTATTCTAACCTGTCCCCTGGCTCAGTCAGTTGAGGTAATCTAGCAATTTGCAGAATGAGATTAAGTGAGCAAGACCACACCTTACCAATCAATCTTTCTTCATATTACTTGAAAAAAAATTGAATTTTCATTAAGGTCTTCAAAAAAGTTCTGGTTTAACCCTTTATTTCACTTTTAATAAAGTATTAGGGCTGGACTATATAAAGAGTCTTTAAGACATATTCATATATTTTCTAATGAGATAGAGGGTAAAACAATATCATTCAAAACAATGTAGTTTATGATGTATTAAAAAAACCTTTATACGTTTCTTCTTTCGAGCTGCCAGTTTGCTTATTTCTCCTCTGTCCATCCCTCTTTATACTGCTCCACCTCCCAATCTGAGCTATAATGTTGGACAGTAAAAATAATATTTATACATGTTAATAAAGTGCTGTTAATAAAAGTACCTGTGTGACAATTTGACTTTTTGTTTGCCTTTTCTTGACTGACTCACTGGAGAAGCTTACAAATGAATATCATGAACGGAGCTTGTCTTAAAGTTACCCCACATAATTAAACGCAAAGTAATTCTTGCTGTTGGACGTACACTTCACAAGTCGTAATTCAACGACCTCGCGGGACATGCTAACCATTTACAGCTTACGCTGGAGAAGATTATAGCATAATTTAGTGGCTTTCTTATAGTTTAGTTTTGTGTTTCAAGAAGGCATCAAAAGCATTGACACTCAACAATACTGAAATGTAGAAATACGATTAATACAGCCAGAAGTTCAACACTTTGTGAAGAAACACAAAGATCAACAGGCTAGCCATATTTGGTTATAAATGGTACTCAGGGAAGGGGATTTAAAGTCAATGATATAAAGAACAGTTTTTCTTTATTGTAGCATTTGTACTTGTCTATAACACAACATATGTTAAACCTATAATTCCTAAAGTTTTTTTTTTTTTTTTTTTGCAAGTTTGCTTTCTATCAGGCAGACTGTGCCGGCCAGCCTCCAGAGTGGATTGACTGTGACACTGTCTCTTCGAGGGCCTCATGAAGAAAGGCTCAGCTCCCCTCAGAATGGCCTGGGAGCTTGTCAGCGGCTGCCTGTCAGCACACAGTCAGGCCAGGGACGTTTGATGTACCGCATGAGGACGAGAGGACAGATGGGAGGGAGGATGAGATGGATGGAAGGGGGTAAGAGCAGGTGAAAATAACACATGTATCAGGGGGAGGGTAGCTGTCTGTACAGTCATTACGAGGTTTATTATTCCCTTTACACATATTATATGACAGGTGGTGAGATCCAGGAGAGGAGAGCTAAAATTCCAAGAGGAAATGATTAGCGTTGTGACCAGAAGCTACTGCTTTGTTTTCACGAGATATGGCAGGACAAGCACGAGGAAGTGGGGTTGCTAATTAGACAAGTATTGACTTGGATCAACATTTACTGCATAACCTTGGGGGTAGAGAGCCGGAAAAGGGAAAGATTTTCCAATTCAGGCCTGACAATGTCACAAACTGAAGACAATGGGGATATAGGCAATGCTGCAAACTTTAATAAGCTCTTCTTCTAAGAAAGGCTTTGTAAGCAGAAAAAAAGGGACAGTGATCCAATCCCATCGGATGACAAAAAGCTTTGGATTAGGTGACATTCCATTTTTAATATCTATGTTTTTTTATTAAATTAACATGAGAGTGATCAAGAAAGTTATTAAATGTTTATCTTTATGAAATTGAAAATGCTAAAGGCTTTATGCTTCCTGTACATATGAAAATATGCACATTTTTAAGAATACGGTCACTAATCGCATATTTCCAACACATTCTTTATGATGGGAAAGATCATCTTCTTCTCTGTGTTTTGCTGGTCCAGCTTGAACTTTTGGCTACACTTCTCAACACTGCACATTAGCCTTACAGCTAGCAATAGCTCTAGGCTTCCCCGGGCTCCGGGAACCCCCGCACGGCTCTCTCATCCCTGATGTCAAGATGCAAACTGGACTCGCTTGAAATCTCTTTCCAGTTGTAATTTTGCCGTTTTTCTATGTTGTTCAAGGATGCAACTCTCCCATCTAAACAAGCTGTTTTGTTTATGTATTTAGAGTGCGTTTGATGTTAGTGCCGTTGATTTGTTTCATTTGCTGTGTGTTTCAGCCGTTGCATTTGTTTTGGAAGATTGTGTTTACTTATGAGTTGTCAGCGTTTCTTAATATACTGTTGCTTATTCTTAATGTATGTTGTTACAGATACTTTGCACCTACCAGCCATGCTCAGTTATTAAGGGTTCATCATAAACAAGTCATGAATGGTATATAGAGGAAGATTGTTTGTATGTGTATTATGTATATTATATGCTGAAATACTGTTTGTTTAAACACCCTTGAGTAGTGGCATAACACACAGCAGTACACCTTTGTGGGTGGTGTTTGCAGCAGGCACTATAATAAATTGCATTTGTCGCAGTCTAGCACATAATCAGCTAACGGATAGTGTAGGTGACTGGCCTCCGATCTCTGGTGCTTTGGGCGCATTCCAGCCACACTGGAGGCGCCGCATCATTTGTTGCCCTGATTAAGAATTCATTGGCTACTAACAATGAGTTCTGACCTCCATTTTCTGCACCTTTGCCTCCCCCAACATGTACAGTAGTAAATCAGCCAAGAGGGATAGACTCAACACACAGACATAAGGATTGGTGCGCTGTCACATGCAGCAGAAAGAGGATGCACAAGGATATGGGGACGGAGACTAGGAGAGGGATGAAAGGGGATGAGAAAACAGGAGGACGGGGATGGCCAGCATCCAGAAACTTGCTGTAAAAAAAAAAAAAAATGCAGACTAAGGCTGGGATTAATACGGAGCCTTGGGGAACGCCTCTGGTACCGATAAACATATCCAACTGTCTGTCTGAGCTCTGTTATCTGTTGCACGGTGCTGCATGCACCACTGTTATCCCTGCGGGAGACAGGAACACCAATAATCTTTCCCTGAGGTGACGCTTGCACCTCTGGATGTTGCAAAACTGATCCCTGTTATTACTATTTTCTTTGTCGCAGTGCATTGACAGAGCTGCTGGAACTGTGATTTAGGTGTCCAATTTACTGAGCCACCATGACTAATGGCTGTTTATAAATGCATTTTTTACAGTTATCACATATCTGAGTCCGCTGAGTCAGTGGGTGACAGAATTTGATTGACAGATGGTAATTACAACAGAAAATGACAAATTGTTGAGAGGAAATTAAAGGGATTATGTTATGTTGAAGTTATTGATAAAAGCTTAAAGAGACTCACACTGCTTGCCCCCGTTTGTGTTATCTTAGCTATTCTGACCCACAAACCTCTGGGCAGTAAGCCATGTCAAATCAACTCCCATGTCATGCATGTTTCTGATAAATTCAGCCGAGCTTGTGAATGGCATTTTGTGTCTTCGGGGCAAAGAACAACATTCAAATGTTCTGTTATTGACGGATGTATGAGCAAGAAAGTCCAAAGGGAAGCTCAAGGCTCAATATCAAGATCAAGATGTGCCTTTCCAAAAAAGAAATGTTCAAGTTGTTTCTTCTAGTCGAATAAAAGCACAATTTGAAAAATGATTTCTATTCTCTTCTCTGCCACTCATACTAAAATGTCCAGATGACGTTTAACAGACAGCCAACCACAGATAACTATAGAATATAATCATTTATTTGACTTGATACCCAGATGAAATTATTTAAATCTTACATCAAATAAGGAAATATAAGAAAGATGCACAAACTTTATAGAAAGAAATCTGGTAAATTAAGGTCACAGTATACACCAATAGTTGCTAAGTATCATGCTTAGTGACTAGTAGTGCACAGGCTGCTTATGAGTCATTAGTACCTTATTCTAGATGACCATAATCTATAACTAATAGGTCATTAACTAAGAGTTTGCCTCCTAATTACTGCTTATTGATAGGAAAATAGAACTTTGTTGAACATGGATTATGGCCTAATTGTGCTTTTCATAGTGTGGCCCTTATCAGGTAGAAGTATATATTGGCATTATCCTGCCTCTCTTACTGCTGCAGATGGCACAAAACAAAGAGATATATCCTCAGCATAAGCACTTACTACTGCCAGAACAATGTCAACTGATTTAAACTGCCTCGGCTTTTCTGTCACCACAGGCAGGGCTGGGGCCAGCGCAGGATATGCTCGGCTGAATATGAGCAGGACAGATTGCTCATTCACGCAACACAACGACGAAGACAGATCCTTCAAAGTCCCTCGCTTCCTCGTGCACGTCCAAATGCCCTGACTGGCACGCAAACAAGCACACTTTACCGCTGACACACACACACACACAAACTGCCCAGCCTGATAGATGGGAAAAGACACAAAGGTCAGCAGTCAGCAGGGCTTCACTTAGACAGGACTCGGGTTCTTTTACATCACCTTGACTTAGGAGATGCTGACCCAACACGATCTTTTCCACCGTTGTTGCCCTGTAATGTACAGCACAGGTAAGCAACCGTTTTAAAGGGATAGAGCTCTAAGAGGCTTCCAGTGTCCCTGCCACTATTTAACCTGCATTGTGCTTTCCGAGTGCTTCTCATTTCCAGTCCTCTGGCATGTGAAGAAGGGATCCCATGCGGTTGTGAATGACACGTGCATTTATCTTGCCCCGGTTTGCAGATCAGCACTCCCGTCAGCGTGACGGTATATCTCACTGAATAGCTACCCTCTAGGGGAAGTGATATACAGAACATATCATTCACACCCATACACACACACACACACACACACACACACACAGGCATGATTACACATATGTCACAGAGATGGTGAAGTTACAGCTTTTCACACTTTCGCCTTTGCATTCACAGCCTGCCAGAGAGTTCAAGCTACAAAAGGCTCCTGTTTAAGTCAATGAAGTAACTTTCAGGTTTGCACGCCTGTGCAGTTGTCTTAAGACCCTTTATTTTGATTTACACAAAGGGAAAATAGAACCTGTTGCAGGGCAGACTGTTCTTGAGCCCCTCTTATGTAACATTGTTTTGATCAGACCCAATCGCACATGCAGTGCAGTGCAGGGATCTCATTAAAGCTCCTTTAATTGGCCTGACCTTGACATGAGGGGTTGGGGAAAGGGGAGCAAGTCAACATGACAACCAGACTGATGACCTTTGTGTGAGAACTGTCAATAGGCTTAGCTGATTAAAGTAAGAGCTCTCACATGACCAAATTGTCCATTGTGTGCAGCAGCTGTCCTAAGCGGACAGAAAAAAACTCCACATGATTCGTACGAAATAATGAAAATGTGAATTCAACCTCAACATGTTTATCTTGAAGCCAATCAAATCAATATGTTTTTAATTTTCACCTTCAGGTAAATATGATACGAAACATGGACGATCCTTGTGTGGGTGAATATAAATCTGTAACTGTGAGCATTAAAAATGTTTATCAACAGCATACCTAATCAACAGAGACACAAAATTACTTTTACTGTTATGTATTGTCTGTGTTGGTTAAATTTTGTTTCTCTTAATCTTGAAATTTTATTCATTTGAATGAAATCATATCCTTACATTTTGTTCTTTCATTCTAGTGTTGTATGTCTCTGTGAAGCACTTTGGTTTAACTCCCATTGTTTTTAAAGGTGCTACATATACAGTGTACATTTTCTTGACTTTTAGAAGACCAATGAGTGTTTAAAAGACATGTTTATCTCTGGAATCATATAGCAGTAAACATGATATCATATATGCTTTAGCATGTTTGCCATAGATATTTAATATGGTAGTAAAAATCTCCTGTTGTGTTTTCAGCTTGTTCCATTGCCCCATAGTGTACAACACTGACCAAAATGACTTATATCACATACAGTCTGTGAAACTACAGCCCAAAATCATCTTAAACAATAACTCACATCTTTTTATGTGACTAGAACAAGAGTTAAAACCGTGATGTAAAAATTAGGGCGGTGATTTTTTTTTTGGGGGGGGGGGGCAGAAACAAATGTGTTTTCAAAGGAAAAAAAATGTGTAAATGGCCATGAAAGCTCTGTATGTTGTTCTACTTTAGGCAAGTGCATAATAAATCCAAGATCAAAGCTTATATTATAGCAACGTTGTTTCAGTAGACAGAAATGCTTTTCTGATTAAATGGGCCAAGGCAGACTGTGTGTTCACTCAGTGTGGGTTGGAATCTAGCTAGTTTTTTGTCTCCCTCGCCAATCTTCCACGAATAAAGCAAAAACTACGGTGGCAAATTGGCTTTTGAAAACACGGATTCACTTTAAAGCTAGCATTGCTAACATTGTTGTCCTCTCACTTGTTTGAGGCTAAGCTCTTATCCCCATAATGGCAAGGGATGGGATAGAATGACCAAGCATGTGATCAACAATGGTATCCCTCAGGAGTTACTACAACCACACAGCCATTGTCTCCGGCAAAAGAATCCTGCCAGAACACATGAAGGGAACCATGAGTCTAACCAGCATATGCTTGGCAAGCTGCGGTCTCAGGTTGGTAACGGCTTAAAGTAACTGGATTGAGAGAGTTTACAACCTGAAGACGGGATTGTAAAGTGGATTACATTGTAACTGATCCAAGATCTTTTTAGTGGATGTTGTGCTTTGTCTCATCTCACATCTGCAATTTGATGCTCATTCAACAGTTATGCAACACGTAGTGTGTGCATGTGAGTTGACTGCACAACCACTCATTTGTGCCTTGCATCAGTCATGTTTACTACACAGGACAGTACATCAACCCGAATCATCTACAGAGCAGAACACGGAGGAAATTAAGAGTCTGTTTGCATGTCTTTCTGTAGAATTATGTCAACGGATGCTCTGTTGTGGTGTAAGAATTCCCATCAGCTGTTGTATGCTGCTACACGTCAACTTAAACTCATCAGTCGGCACCGAGAATTCACTGAAGTGTTGTTTCCCCAGCTGTGGATTAGCAGACGAGAGAGCAGAGATCTTCTTGGCCATGACTGTCAGTGTGGCGAGAGAGACAGTGTAATTAGCGCTTAGTGCCAGCATCCAGGGCAGATCCACTGACTGGTGGGAACCCACTGGGACAGAGAGGAGGACGCTAGCAAAAAGGGCTAGAGGCTGACTGACAGTGGAGAGGATGGCGGAGGCTGAGAAAAGAGAGGGAGAAAAGGGGAGAAAAGGGCTCACAATAATGAGCTGCAGCTCTTGGCTTCGAAGTTTTTTTCTTCCTCTTTTTTTCCCCCCCTTCCTCTTTCGGCCCTGGCATTGCATCTTTAAGCCATGGGCCTCCGGTGCTGTGTTGTCCCTTTAAGTGCATACAAGTGTCTGTTTTGACTACACAGAGAAGCAGAGGGGACTGCCACTGAGATACGCGCATAGCAATAACACCCTTTTTTCTCATGTTTTATGCATGTCCAGTCAGCATATTCACTCCAGATAATAGGAATGCAGCGAATCCTGCTCACACGGAAGGCCTGTTTTGAATGTGTAGTCAAAGCCGTTTAAGATACTTTGTTCAACTTGCAAACAGGAATTCTCAATTTATTCAATTCAGACATGTCAGTTTCAACATGTCAGAAGCAGGCAGTCAAGTAGACGAATCCTGCAAGAAAAGACGGAAGAAAAACAAGCAAATCTGGTGGGACAAAGATAAAGATTCATTTATTAAAATGGAAACCTTAAGCACACTTGAAGGTGCACCACTCAAAACAACATGGGCGATCACCTTTTTTATATGTGGTTACCCCCTGGGGAGTGATACTGACTGGCATGCTAATTCAGCAGCTTGAAAGGTCAGCGTTCCCTTCTGGGAAAACCCGAAGCAGTGCTGGCTTCTGAGATTTGCTGTGTGCTTGTGCCATGCCGATGTACCGCTGTGCCACATGTATACAGCTAAAAGTGTCGAATATTTGCAGGTTATGTGTTTGTGAGTGCCACTGTGCGTATCCCAGGTATGGCTGAATGTGTGACAGAGGTGTATTGCTGTTTTTAGGTGTGTTCCTGCCAGTTCTAGGCTGCTTAAACAGCACATGGTGATTAACCTGCAGGTCAGTCTGGTGGTATTAAGGCCATCACTCCAATCCCCACATATCTATCACAGGGTGTCAGTCCTGGATTTACAATGCTAGCCCCAGCCTGACAGGTTAAGGCTGGGCTCTCGCTGGAAAAGGAGCGCCGGTTTTTGGCTCTAACTTACAGTTTGTGATGCTCTTTCAGATAAGATTCATAGCCCTCCTCTCTGCAATACTTCAATACTTAAGACTGATGAAAATCTGGGATCAATAAGCAAATAGGAGCAGAAAGGGCAGCAGGGATCTTAATTCATTGGCATGTGAGTCTGGGATGAGTTGGATGTGATGGGACACTGGATCTAGGTGTTCCATTAATCCCGCTTCTGGAGGCCAGCCGAGCTGCTCTCTTTTGGACTGAAAAACCAGAGCGTGGAAGGTCTTTAATACTCCATTACTGTTTATAAATTTTCACTGAGACCATATTTGGCAAGATATCTCAGAAAGTGTTAACAAGAGATAAATTCTTAACACCAGAAACAGAACATTTACAGCCGATATGTCAGACCATTAAATACGTTATATACAAAGCAACTACACAGATACATTACAGCCACCGGAAACTCTGGAGGAGACCCTGGCTGCACAGGAATGCTAAATATCAAACATACTCAAATCTGCCAGTTTGTCTATGAGGAGAAGATTGATTAAATCAACAATTCACAGCTGTCAGAGGACTGCAGGTTTCATGGTTACTAAATCAGAGCAGTTGAAGATTTATGGCCAGGCTACAGTCTAATCCCTCACTGGAAATCACATGCTCCTCTGGCACAAAAATGTGCTGGAGGTCTTTAGGGACAAGGGGACAAAAATATGTAGAGTTAAACTATGACGCTAAGGTGGGAAAAAATGACATGGATTTCCTTCGTAAACACAAAATAATTAGAGTGAAGATGAAAGAAAGGATGGAACTGTGGTGAAAGGATTTCTTCAAGTGCAGGAAGATGTACTGTCACATTTGGCAGACGGACCTAATATTAGACAAAAAATAATAATTTAGACCTAGTGAGCCTTAAAGTCTCACTCTGTCAGCAGCTACAAACAGAAGTCAGCAAATCTCACATGTTTAGGCATTAGTGTCATTAAAAAAGGGCTGGAACTCTACAATCTTAATAGATGTTCAAATTGGAATTTAAAGAAAATGTGAAAAACATGAACTATCTTACTGTCTCGAAATGACACCATCCTGACCGTAATGCACGTTAAATAAGTCCAGAGAGGCGCTTTCACCGAAGAAACAGACCCATTATTCAACATATCCCAGGCAAACCAACACATGGGCGGATGCTTGGATATATATCTACGTGTGTGCTTCATAGCAGTGTTCATATTTCAGCCAGAACTCTTCTGACGTGATGTCATCCTCACTGTGGGTTTGATGTCCATAATCTCTGTCCTGGCTCACGGCCCAATTCGTTCATCGGCAAAGGCGGGTAGGAGGAGGACAAGGTGATTTCACATAGCCACAATTCTTTAATCCATACTTTTTGAAATGACAAATTGGCAAAGGATATGAAAGAGAAATTTGGATTTAGTACAAGAACCAGCAATCACAGCTTTCTGCATGTCTAATAAATCCAAACACTTGAGTACAATATGGACCACTATATTTGCATTATCATTTACATGTTTGGGAATCTACTTTGCCCTGTATGTGGCCTGAAATGGCCTGATAATAGGCTCCTAATGTGGCGCCCCAACAAGCAGAAGCTCTGGTTAGTTGTATTTGCACAGGCTGGGATATTAATTACAGCTTAAACAAACAGTGACAAGATCAAATCCCTCAACACGTGGCCGGTTTCTGCGGGGGGAATTTGCTCGCTCTCTCTCCACTCGTTAAGGCTATAATTAATTAGCTGCTTCTGGTGATCGTCACAAATACATTTAGTGAAATTAATCTCTCTTTCTTTGTCTCTTTCCTCAAGGACAAAGCAGATCTCTCCCAGGTAATTCCCCTCACTTGACCTTCTGTTACTGCGCCAAAGGAAAAAAAAAAAAGAAAGAAAGAAGAAGTTAAGTTAATAAGGGTGGACTCGCGTTGACTTTTACAGCTGCAGGATCATTTCTGTCTCAGCTCTCAGAAACAATTCCACTACTATCACATGTATCTGGAAGCTCAGATATCTCTGTTTTAATGTGGAGAGAAAGGCCTCAGGATGACATTAAGCTCTTCACATCAAAGAAAAAGAGTAAATGGTTTTTCTGTAGGCTTTTCTCGGTGGAAAGGGAGGAGAAGAGAATGATAATGGCAGAACTGCATTGCAGGCACTGAGATTGAGATATTGACTTAATAATATACAAAGGGCCCCTTGATGTACAATCTCTCTCAGTCTGCCACTATCTTGTTCCGTTTTGTCTCTTTTTTACTTCAGACTCGCTCTGTTTCTTTTTCCGCTCCATGTCTCTTTTTAAAAGACCTGGTTCTTCCACCTCCCAGGAGGCTGGGGAAACTTTTGAAAGTAAACTAATTTATCCCAATGAGTGCCTTTCAAACTCACCCTTTAGGGTTGGAAGCTAAATTCTGAGAGCCCAAGGAGGAGAGGGAAAGAGAGACACAGATGGAAGGAGAGGTAAGGACACAACGCGAGTGATGGAGTTGCAGAGGCACGAGAGAAAGAGAGCAATGACGAAGGGATAGAGAGCGAGAGAGCAGTGTGTGACTCACCTACCTCAGCAGGAGAGCGGAGGAAGGACGGGCAGGTAATAAATACAGCAGGATGTCGTCCAAGCGCCCTGGAAAGCTTTTCTTACGCATTTCCTCTTATTTCTGCACAGCTCCACACCATGGAAACAATACAGCGGCCCTGTAGAGCAAAGGCATGCAAACTCACATCAAAGTCTACACTTCACCTATCGTTCATCACTGTGTAGACAAGGTGACATCAAGGTGACCTTTCCTACATGTGTAGCCTACTCTCCAGAATTTATTCTTGAATCCACAAAAATAGTTTTCTGTTTTTTTTTTTAAATCTACTTGATCATTAATAATAATATTTGTCCGCTCATACAGGGTAAAACATGCCATGTTGCTATAAGACATACATATATATATATATACATATACAACATGGGTTGATGTCATGTAATATTTGATCCCAGTGGGCAAGACACTTAAAACCAAGTTGCTCCGGCTGCTTCAGCAGCAGCGTGTAAAGGTGTATGAATGGGATTGGTTAATACTAATTGTCACTTTACATAGCAACCTCTGCAATCAGTGGGTGAATGTGTGGGAGAGGCGTGTAGAAGTGCTTTGAGTATTAAGAAAACGAGAAAAGCATACGAGGTAAAGTCCATTTGACATTTCATGTTCTGTGGTGAGTATACGTTTATGATTGACAAATACAGCAGCCTGGTCAGTGGCCCAGCAGCTAAAAATATGATGACTGATCGAGCTCATGTCATGTATGGCGTTGAAATTTGGGAATAAGAAAAACTAAATAGGATCAGGGCAGTCAAGGGTCACAGAAAGATAGTATAGATATTAATAGTTTTCATGTGACATGACATACTTGTGGAGCCGCCTACTGGTTGTCAATTTTGGGTTTTTTCTTTTACAAAAGATAGCTGTTCTTCAATTTGATGCACTTGCTGACAAGGGGACAAGCGCGGGTTTTACTTTTACAGAACCTAATCTGAGACTGAAAACCCAGAGAAGAGGAGATGGTGGATTAGACGCTCCGCTGTCCCTTAAGAGTACTAAAGAACAGACTTCCTAATCCTGCCTCCTGCTGATAAATCAAATCAGACAACAGACCAGTATGTGTCATTTAGATCTGTCGAGGGTTTTCTTTTGATAGTCATTACAAATGTGACATACATCATGGATTGTTTGATTTTCTTTCTTTTCTATTTTATATAACAAGTACCATATTTATTTTAATGTCATGAAGGTTTTAGTGTTGTGTTCATCTTTACAGAGGTGAAAGTTAAAATAAGCCCTGCCTTCATGCTAATGTGCACATATTAGCATCCCCATAATCCAGCCTGCTCTATACATAGAACGGTGCAGGGATATTAAGTACATTATAAACTACACAGAACATGGTAATCATGTGTGACTTCATTAGTGACGGTTATTCCCGTTGTCTACTACAGACAGGTGCGAGGCAAAGCTAATGAGCTTCCCACCCTCACCTCAGGAGTCATCCGGGAAAGATCAAAGCTCTCTCACTCACACCACACAGTGAGAGAGAACACACGTGATCCACATGTGCAGACCAGACAAGAAGATGAGTGAGAAGACGGGTGGCAATTAGAGCGTTGTAGACCACCTTGAAACACTTTCACAGAATCAATGCAAGGATTAAGTCAGCGGTGTACAACAAATGAAACTAAAAGCAGAATCTCTCTCACCCACAGAAGCACATTGCTGTATTTGTCTCCTTCTTCCCACAGTATACAGAGCCTCATCAAATTAACCAGGCTTGATATGTTCGCAGTGAGTCCTCTTAAACCTGTAACATGAGTCCCTTTTTTTAGTGAGGCATAATTGGAGATAAGGAATAAAGTATTTAAAACAGCTTTTTGTTAAAATTAAATCAAATCAAATCAAATCAAACTTTATTTATAAAGCGCTTTTCATACTTTTAAAAGTAGCACAAAGTGCTTTACATGTTAACATCACATTAAAATCACATTAAAATCATTCCCACCCTCCCCCCATCCCCCACGCATACAGACAGTATCACACTCACAGTCATACTCACAGTCACCCCACGCTCCAACACACATGCGCAGACCTAAACCCATACACACACATGCACACACACCAGCATCAATGATATGGACAGAAGGCTGAGTACGGATGAACCAGGTAAGTAAACGCCAAAGAGGAGCCGTCTGCATCGAGAGCGGCAGATCGGCTGCGGCCATCAGGGGCACCATCACAGGGTGCCCAGGGGAGGCGGGGCCGAGACCCCTGACCTCCACCCAGACACCGCAGGACGGCGCCCAGGCAGCCACAGCCCTCCACCGCTCCCGACACAGAGGGCTCCCTCGGAGGAAACACTGGCAAGAGACGTAAAATACATAAAACTTTAAAATGAGGCCAAACAATAAACTGAATAAAGCTAAAACCAATAGAATGATGGTAAGAGATAAGTAAACATAAAATGCTAAAATCATAACAGATAAAATGAATAAATATTATTTAAAAGCTAGACTAAAAAGGTGGGTCTTGAGCCTGCTCTTAAAAATATGAGCGTTCTCCGCCAGAGGCGAGGGCCGTAAAAACTGAAGGATGCCTCGCCGTGGGTGTGTGTCCTGACTTTTGGGATGACTAAAAGACCTCTGCCGGAGGAGCGCAGGGACCGCGAAGGCTCATATGGTAAAAGCAATTCTGACAGATAAGAAGGCCCAAGACCATTAATACACTTAAAAACCATTAAAAGAACCTTAAAATCGATCCTGAAAGACACGGGGAGCCAATGCAGTGATTCTAAAACCGGAGTAATGTGAGCCCGCCCTCTGGTCTTCGTCAGGACACGAGCTGCTGAATTTTGTAGGAGTTGTAGGCATGAAATATTCTTTTTAGGAAGACCAGAGAGCAGGGCGTTACAGTAGTCGATACGACTGGTGATAAAAGCATGCATTAGCGTCTCCGTGTTGGCCCGAGAGAGAATGGGGCGGACTCTGGCTATGGTCTTTAAATGATAAAAACCTATTTTGGTGATGTTCTTGATGTGTGGAATAAAAGTCAGCTCAGAGTCTAAAATCACGCCCAGGTTTTTCACCTGTGTGGATGGATTAAAAGATAGTGCCTGTAATTTGGGTAAAAGTTTCTCTCTCTGAGCCTCAGGACCGAGGACTAAAACTTCAGTTTTGTCCTGGTTAAGCTGGAGAAAGTTATCTGCCATCCAGGATTTGATGTCTAAAATGCAGTTAAAAAGTGCATCCATTGGCCTTGTGTCATCAGGAGACATGGAGATGTACAACTGTGTATCATCTGCGTAGCTGTGAAAGCTGACTCCATGTCTCCTGATGACACTGCCTAGAGGTAGCATATACAAGTTAAAAAGCACTGGGCCTAAAATCGAACCCTGGGGCACACCACATGAGACTTTATGGACCTTAGAGGAGCAAGTATCTAGACTTACCATGAATGTCCTGTCTGTGAGATAGGAGGTAAACCATTTGTGAACAGCACCGGACAGGCCGATGTGCTGCAAACGGGTTAAAAGGACAGTGTGATCCAATGTGTCGAAGGCAGCGCTCAGATCCAGTAGAATCAACACTGTCAGCTTCTGTGAATCATAATTTAATCTAAAATCATTTAAAATCTTTAAAAGGGCCGTCTCGGTGCTGTGGTTTACCCTAAAACCAGACTGAAATTTCTCCAGGACATTATGTGAGTTAATAAAATCATTCAACTGAATAAGAACAAGTTTTTCTAAAATTTTGCTTAAAAATGGTAAGTTAGATACTGGTCTAAAATTATTAAAATCATTAAAATCTAAATTGCTCTTCTTCAGCAGGGGCCTCACCACTGCCCTTTTAAAGGCAGCAGGAAAGACCCCCGTCTGAAGAGAGCAATTCATCATGTTTAAAAGCTCTTCTCTGAAGGATCCATAAAATAATTTAAAAAATGAGGTTGGGGTTGGATCTAAAAGACATGTGGTGGGCCTCACTGAGGAGAAAACTTTATCAAGAGTCTCAGCATTAACCAGGACAAAACTGTTCAGTGTTTCCTCCGGTGAAGACAGACACCCAGATGTGCTTAAAACCATATTACTTTGGGAGGATAAAATGTTATATCTGATAGTGTCAATCTTCCCCATGAAGTGGTCTGCAAACTCCTCACAAAGGGAGTCAGTGGCGTTAAAATGAGGTTTGTTAAAATCTGGATTGAGTAGATTGTCTATTGTTGAGAAGAGAATTTTGGTGTTATTTTTATGGTTATTGATAAGGTTTGAGAAATAATTATTGCGTGAGTTTCTTATTGCTTTATTGTATATTTTTTGCTGTTCGGCATACATTTGATGGTTTATTGTAATTTTGTTTTTTCTCCATCTTCTCTCTGCGACCCTACAATTACGTTTCAGTTTCTTAAGTTCTTCATTTCTCCAGGGGGGTATTGGTTTATTACTGATGATTTTTGTTTGAAGTGGGGCAACTGTGTTGATGGCCGACCGTAGTCTGCTGTTAAAATCATCAATAATAAGATCGCAGGGGGCAGGTAAAACAGTAGGTGGACATTTTTCTAAAACCTCTTTAAAATTTGCAGCCACTTCAGGGGTTAGATGACGTTTCGTTATAGTTCTCACAGAGGTCTCCCGCTGAATAAAACCAGTGATGTTAAAAAACACGCAGTAGTGGTCCGACACAGCCAGGTCAACAACAGAGGACACCCCGGTGGACAGGCCATATGTGATGACCAGGTCCAGGGTGTGCCCTCTGTTGTGAGTCGGCTGTGTGACGTGTTGGGTAAAATCCATGAAATTAAGAATATTTAAAAACTCATTAGACAGAGGGTCTAGTGGGTTGTCTACATGAAGGTTAAAATCACCGGTTAAAATAATCATGTTAAAAGAACTGTGTAAAATTGCTAAGAATTCTGAAAATTCCTGAATAAAAAGACTACACCTTTTAGGTGGACGATAAAAGGTGACACATAAAATCGGAGGGTTGCTAAAAACAATTGCGTGATATTCAAAGGTGGTGTATTGCTCAAATAAAATAGGTTTGGTGGCAAGAGTGTTTGTGCTTATAGAAGCTGTGCCACCTCCCCTTTTACCACACCTTGTAGAATAAAAGCAGTTAAAATTAGGTGGAGAGGCCTCGGTGAGAACAGCAGGTGCATCCGCACCCAGCCAAGTTTCAGTTAAAAACAAACAATCAAGTTTTCTATCTAAAATCAGTTCATTCATAATAAAAGACTTGTTCAGCAGAGAGCGGACATTGAGGAGGGCCATGTTGATTGTGAGTGGAGACTGATTTACTGTAGGATGTGGTAAATAAAGACTGTTTCATGACTCTTCACGGTATGTGATGGACTCAGACTGGGTAAGAGAAGTGAACACGGTCCGTGTTTAAAAAAAAAATGTTGGTAAGGATTGTTAGAAGTCTGGAGTTTGTTGATTTTACTGAAGCCATCTTGGTTTGTTGGTATGATTGTGACCATTTTGGGGTAAAAACAGTGGATTCACAATCTCTATCCTCGTGGACAGGTAGCAACTTGACAATCACTAATAGCCATTTGCTTAAGCAAACCCTTTTTTATTATCAGTGTTGTTTTTAATTGACCATATGCAGCAAAATGATTGTGCTTGTGTAAAGAAGAAGAGCTGAAACTTGCTTTTCGAGAACAAGAACCATTTTGGAGTGAAGAGCACTTTGAGAAAAGCAGACCGACACAACACGTCAACACGTGTAAAAAATCATCAACCCCATCAACAGATATAACGTCAGAAAACAAAAAGGAAGTACAAAGCCACACTGTGCAACCCTTTGTGCAGCAGGACATAGAGAACCTACAAGTTACAGGTCTGCAACACAACATAAGGTGGTCCAAAACAGAGGGCGGGAAAAACACAGAAAAAGACTGGCTAATTAAACAGAGTCCGTAATACCCACAAGGCCTGAAGGAGTGATGGGGTCACGAGGCCATCTGCGTGAGTCAATGAACCGTGCACACCAGAAGGGTGGGGGCCAGCAAGTTTCTTATATTCCACTAAAATGTTTACTGAGTCAATAAATCAATCTAGATTTAGAATCACTCGGCCATCTTGATTCATTTAGTCAGACTTCCTTTTACGACCAAAGCAGTGGCCTCTTTTCAACGTCAAAACAATGCATGATTTAAGTACTTCGCTAGACTCTGGCAAAACAATACTCAACTAACAAACAAAGATCATCACCTGTTAGATGTCGTTATTCTTTCTGTAAAAGAAAAAAAAAAAAAACACCACAGCTGATTGAAACGTGCTCATTTTTTTCAACTTTATGAGCGCGAACATCCCAAAACCCTTAAAGCCACAGCCTATGTTTTGAATTTCACCAAAAATATACAGCAGTGACATTTCCTTCAGCCTCGTGGCCTTTACACCTTGCCCCCTCTCTATTCAAAAGCCTTTGACAACGCCAAAAATGTGCATTCATTTGAAGTTAGCTGAAGCTGTTATGCAAACACACATCCGGACAAGAAGAGACGGATCTTGTGGGTCACACAATCCTCATTTACATTAGTCAAATTTGTAAGTAGCACAGTTCTTAATTAGGTACAAGTTTATTTCGATGATAATACGTCTTTTCCGGTGTTATGTTGGTGTACATGAACAGCAGGGTTTGTTGACTGCTTTGCTGCTCAGGTCAGGTCAGTAGCCGCCCATGTGGGATGACAGGTCACCCTGCTGATGTCGGCCTTTTTTAGAGGTTAGAGCGCGACGGGACTGGAAGGATTCTCTGCATCCGCCCGTTGACATGAAATATCTGCCGTGACACCCCGTCGAGAGGAGGGAGATTCCATAAAAAATTCTGCTGACACATGCGAATGTCGACTTCTATTACTCAGCAGACATCAGCAAAGTCATTTTCGTTGGACAGTCTTCCAGTGTCACCTGTTCACTCTGCTGTACTTGGTCTTCACTTTTCTTCCCTTCCTCTTTCTCTACTGAGAATAGAATAGACAAACTAAGCCACATTTAAAATATTAACCAAAAACAAACATATTACACTGTTGTGCTTTCTTCTCTTCTCTCCATTCATTGCTGTTTGGCTGTGCATGTCTCCTGACTCTTCCTCCCCTGTGTCCTTTTCTCCTCTCCTCTGAAGAAGAGGAAAATGTCAGATTTCTCTCTCTGTCCTCTCTGGACTGTCTGACATTGGGTTGACATGGGTCAGCAATCCTCATCAATAATATTGACAACTGGTATTTACATTGAAACTTCAACAGTTTTTTGTTTTTTTTTATAAATGACAGCAGTGGCATGCAGTTTTCCAGCCACATGAGCTACGTAAGCACTTTTTCTGAACTCGGAACGTCAGCAAATCTGACTGTTAGAGAAACAGGGAGAGACATTTGGAGGGATGTGTCAGAATAGTTTTGATAAGAACATCCTGGTCTTTTTCCAGAGTATAATCACCTGAAACTAAGAGTCATTTAGGTTTATACCAGACTGAGCGTTTCCTTTTGCTTTGAACCTGCTTTACTGCACCAATATCTTTGTACTAAAGCCCAGAAAGGACAAACCACACACTGGCTCTGGAAAGGGGCCTCTGTGTATTTCAGTGTGACGTCAATTGTAGTTCGGAGGCTGAGGTGGTAGAGTGCATCTGACAATTTTGTAACTTCCTGAAAACTGAAATCGTTCATTGAAACGCACTTCAGGAGACACGTGACATGGCAGTGAAGAACAGTTCCAACAGTTTAAGGAAAGGTTTCTCTGAGAGGAAAATTCCCCCGCCCCGTTATTCAATCCACCTACATGGGACACTTTTCTCCTCTGATTTGTTCAGATAAGACATTCAGTATATATAATTGTTTTTGAGTGCAAACCAATGCCTTACCACCATGGACTGTGTTGCAAGAAAAACAAGCGAGGCATGACCCAAGCCTTTAATTGAATGTAATGAAGATATATGAGGCCTGAACTAACCTTCTCTGTGTTATAAATCTCACATGAAGCAAACCATGATTAATTGACATATCTGGGATGTTACCCAACAGTGAAACAGAAACAACATTAATTGCATAATGTACTATATTACAACACATTTTTTCCCCCCAGTTTATTTCTTAACCTCTTGCTCTTATTTTCATGGCCTTTCTTGGAGCTGTAATATAATAATTTGCCTCATGGTCATTAAATGTCAGAATGATTTATACTGGTGAGTAAAAGGCCACAAATCAATAATTAAATGACTCTACTTCTTTTAGACTAACAAGTACTTCTCCAAGAAAAGCTTATTTACTTAAGTAATGACTATGATCAAATGAAATCTAGATATTTACTTAATTAGTTAAATATAATAATATACTACACAAGTTCTAAATGCTGCCTCTATTGATAAAAATGTCTTAGTAAACTTAATTAAAAGGGACTTAAAAGGAATCTTTGTAAGTTGGGACTTATGTGTTACTTTAAGGGCTTTGTAAAGTGTGTAAATATGCTAGATTTTTTTAATTGTCACATTGAAGGTGAATAGTTCCCGCTACAACAAAAGATTCCTCAGGGTCTTTCTGAACAGTTCACCAAACCTCAGGGAAGGATTTGTGGAATAAAGTACACTTTGATTGTGGGAAAAAAAACTTTGGACATTTCCATTTCAGAGTGAACCCATGTGTATCAGTACATGAAATAAGATGTACTTTATTGAAATAGAATTTTACGCTCTGTTGTTGAACATGCTACACACACACACACAGGCTGAAATACACAAACATGCATAAACAGGATCCTATGGACGTGCACTAATGGAGAGATGTCAGAGGGAGGGGGCAGCCCAGAGAGAGCAATCCTGAGCAGATGGGGGAGGGGGTGTAACTTGTTCAAGGGCACCTCAGCAATGTGCAGGAAGTGAACTGTTAGCTCTGCACCTCTGCAGCAACCAGATCGATCTTCAGGACTTGAACTAACAACCCTCCGGTTCCCAGTCCCAGCCTGAGCTACTTGCTAACAAGAAAACAAAGATACAGTAAATCTTGGTAATGAGCGTGAAAAAGGGATGTCAAACAACCTTGTAAGTCTGAAGTAACAACAACAACAATTAGTATGATATAACTTGCGTTACAAATCATGTCTGAACACCATGAAACATATTTTCTACTCATTCTAAACTGGATGAACACTGCTGCATGTTTATGTGTACGTGGGCTGTGCAGTGAATGTCACATGGTGGAAGTTTCATATTTAATAACCCAAACATTCATTAATTCAACCTTGAGGCCCAATAAAATCAGCAAAGCAGAGGCTATTAAGAGTGCTCAAAATGGTGTGTGCATAATGGCTGCAGGGACGAGCTAATGCGCTAACATAGCCCTTTCAAATCTAGATGATGCTCATTATTATCTGTTTTTTCAAATTTGTGACCCCAGCTTCCTGACTTTTTAAATGCTGCTGACTTTTGTCCGCAGGTCACATTGTGCCTGCTCTCCTAAAACAGAAAGATAAATCTGTGTTCGACTTCCATATCCGTTTGCCACCATCTTCTTCTCTCCTAAAGATGTGTCCAGCAGGTCGGCTCTACATCCTTCAGCAGAAAAGCGATCAGTCAAGGAGCCAGAATAAGAAATGCACAGGTTAGAAAGATACTTTTTAGAGTCATCATTTAGAGGACGTTTTAAACTCATTCTTGTCTTTCTGACCATACCAAAGGGTTAATCATCCTCTTCCATACTGTAGACACTTGACCTCCTTTCAGCAAAGATAAAAATATTTGCGAGAGGATCCTTTAACTGCCCATCTTAGACAACAAGCACAACTCCATCCCTGCTTTATAAAATATTCTGTGCTTTGCATATCACAGCGCTTTTTATTTATTTATTTTTTTTAGCTTCGAGCTCCCATTTTAATCATGCCATGTCAAAAATATGAGGATTATAAGATTTGCATTGTTTCCACATGGAGCAGACTGGAGGCTACTTTTTAGATTTGTCACAATGATCGCTTTGTTCCAAACAACACGTAAAAAAAAAATGCAGACATGCACACATGCAATACACACAGACACTGGAGCAGAATTAGGGGTTTTCAATACAAGGCCTGCAGTGGGATTTGGGACGGGATGCCGGTAGCAGCAGCAGCAGCAGCAGCAGGCTCTCTGCTTTGTCCAGCTCAGCGCTCTCAGCACACATCATTAATAACCTCATAGAAGAGGAGAAAAGAACAACTGTTACTCCTTTTGATTTATGGCTAAGTCTCTGTGTTTAAGAACGGATCCCCAAGTCTCACAACACAGGCCCTGATGAGCGGTGGGTAAACCACAGTCTCCTGTGTCCAAAGGTCAAGGTTTGTTTTCAGAGAGGTCATCTTATTCTGGATCAGGAGATAAGAAGAGCAATAGAGACTTGGAGAAAGAGAGAAGAGAGGAAATGGCGTCTTCCTAGACTGACATAACATCCTGCTGTTTTGCATTCGACTCCTGCGGGGTGTCTATCCCTCCAGCGCCTCTCGGAACGTCTGTCGGCGCTATTTCCAGAGCGGTACGGCTATAGCTGGATCAATACAAACCCTGAGCAAACAGGGAGTACTGATTGTATACCCTTCCTACTGCAGTGCAGGGGAAGGGATGAAAGGTGTGCTAACTCCACACTGTTCTGGGGACATGCTGTTCGAAAGCGCTCTCCTTACAGGAGGCTTTTGGAGTCATGAAGATGGCCAACCCAGGAAGTTGCAACTTTAAATGCCAGACAGTTTGACATGTTGTTATTTCCAATCTTTGAGCGAAGTGATATTTAACGCATTTCCAGAGGCAGAGGTTCAGATGATGGAGAGGTTACGTCTTTGACGGAGTGAGCTGGCATGATGTGTTCAGAACAACAAACTCGGCTCACAGTGAGCATCGACATGCACTCAGAGGCGACGAAAGAGCGTGTCTGTCATATTCTCACTGAGATACCGAGCTGGGCCTGTCAGTTATCTTCCTCACACTGTGTAGGCTTCAGAGATTTAGAGTCAGTAAATGAAAGCGCAAGGGAAAGGGACAGAGAGGGCAAAAGATAGAGAAATGGAGATACTGACACAAAGGCAAAGACAGTGACTGAAGGGTAGGCGCAGAAAGCAAAAAAAGAGAATAAAATAATGTAAAAATAAAAAAGCCCTGAGTCATGCAAGACTGGGAAGATAAAGCTTGAAATGTACAAGCATCAGCAAGAGTACAAAGTTAGAAAATGTTGTTGCTGCAGCAATTAATGAGCACTATCTTTTTGGGCATGGGTAGGAGGGAAAGATAAACCTCGATCACGTCGAGTTTTTTCTGTGGTTCTGCCTGATTTAAAGGCTCAAAAAGGATCCGATTGAATCCCCTTATCGAACCTTATCTTTGATTCACACATCAAGCTGTAGCTCGTCTTACATCATCTCTCCGCACAATCTAAGTTCACAAAGTCATCGTTGTACAGTTTTCTGTATTTTCATCCTTGGAGGAGTTTGTGTTTGATTACACCAGGACGTCCCCAACAATGTTGGTCGCAAATTTAAAAAAAAAATATAGCTCAAGATTGATGTTGATAAAATTGTATTGAACTCTCGAGATACACTTCTAAATAAACATAAATTCATGTCATGAAAAATACTTATGTTAACACTAATGCCAATAGCCAAATAAGCAACTAATAAGGTCAACAAATACTTGATTTGGATTTTTTTTAAACCAAACTGATTATATATTATCGTCTTAGTAAGATATGTTTTTCTTTTCATTTTTTTATCGGATCATTTATGTTGAAATGGGGGGGCTCATAAGTACGTTTATCCTACCAAATCTGATTAAGTGCAAGTAGCTAACATAGCCAATTGGACCTACAGTGTAACGTAATGTGTTTGAATTGCATGTTAAAGAAACTTGGCTCCTTAAAAATGTGGCCGAGGTTTATTTTCTCTCAGATCCTCCTGAAGTAATACGACAGTGAGAGAGGTGTGAAAGAACTCAAGCAGTCCTTTATAGCAGTGTATCACTGCAAGCCACGCCCCTTTTTCAGCCACCCACCCCAAAAATGAAAGGCTTGATCTAATGTTCACTATTAAACTCTAATACTTAGTTATTTTATGCTTACAATGAAACAGCTGTCTCTAGCTTTGTGACACACATTTTTAAAGAAAACTGGATTGAGGTGAATTGCTCTCAGAATCATATATAATCCTCATGACAGAAAAGCGCCCGCAGGGATTTCAGGTTGAACAACACCGACCTTTCAGCAGGTCACCTCAAAGGACACAAGCCACTAAACACCCACCTGGTGCATGGAATATCCCCGTAACGGGAGCACACAATTCTCATATTCCAACGCAGTAAACAGGATGATAGATACTTTGTCAGCACTTTTGTAACATTCTTCTTTATTACAAGGAGAGTCAAAATGTCAGCTGCTTTCCCCGCCGTGGCATTCAGTTTTATGGCTAGTTTGTAGCTTTCGTAGAAAATCTCTCCTCAGAAAGGGGCTTAACTCACTGTTTTACCTACATGCAGGGATAGCATGGTGATTGCGACATAAATATAAAAGATTAGAGTTTAGGTTAATCTCCATCACAAATAATATCCAATCAATGAAAGGCCCCAGGGTCAAGCTATGAATTAAAGCTGTCAATGAACAGTTACAAAGAATATAGTGTAACACCTTTCTGAGTAAAGATCTTTTAAAACACTCAAGGTTTCAAAAGCAGGTAATATTTGAAGATGTGGACCTTGAGTTGAGGGTTTTTCTGTCAACCTGTGTTAACAAAAAACTTGACGCTGTCGGAAAAAAAAGCAATTAACATGTAATTGGTGGTTGATATATGAGAGTGTACAGTGTGTCAGGCGTTAAACACCATTAACCCCCTATATAGATCGGCAGCTCACTTTATGGCTCTTGTTGGCAGAATGCTTTCGATGAGGGTGATTTTTCAAGGGCCCTATCAATATCCAATGGCAGCATAAGCTCCGAGGGCAGAGTGGTGAGTGATGAGCGCAGCACTGTCATCATGCAGAGAAGGCTAATGGGAAAAATAGTTCCAGACCTTTCTTCTGCATTGTGGGTATGATTACAGAAACACAGCAGGAAGAAAGAGGTTGTGTTAAAAGACTGGAGTTGGTATTATCAGGCTTTAGTTCACAGAATCACGGCCATAAATAGAGTAATCTGCAGTCTGGTAGATTTTCATGGAGCTGTAAATGGCGAGATTGAGTTACAGTGACCTCCCTATTTCCCTGACATGGCCTACAGTGTGGGCGGCTGTTGTGGTGGGAGGAGGAAGACGAGTGTGTATGAGGTTGAAGGAGTCAAGGTTCCCCAGAGGGGGGGTTGGATGGTAATGTGGAAACAGGCGTAATTAATCTCCAGATGGGTGAGGGGGCGCTGGGCAGGAGTGTCTGTGTCGTGCATCTCTGCGTTGGGGTGTTTCGTGATGGCCCCCGCACCCTCCTCACCCCGGGCCCCTGGGGCCATCCTTCATTTTTATTTATGAGCTTCCACACAGCCACTCAGCTCGGCTGTACAACCTCTGCATCGATCCCTCAAGGTCGACAAGGAGCTCTGCTGCTGCCAGTGAGCTCTATGCACGAACAGCTAGAACTGAAGGGATCAGAGAGTGTGAGTGTGTGTGTGTGTGTGTGTTAGTGTTTGTGTGGAGGCTGCTGCGGTTTCCAACAGTATTTCCGTCTGTCCTGCAAAGGAGGGGGTTTACCTTTGAACAGCCATGCAGCAAACACCGGGGTGCCACACCCAATCCTGCTGCAGAAGCACATCAGGACAAGGTTTCCTCACAGGAAATAGAGACACGCCCTGCTGAACAGTACACAGGATTTTTTAAAGACTCCAGGAGAGGTACTGCTGTTTGGAATCCTGGAAACCATGTGATATTGCTCTGTGGAAAATGACACATGGGAAAAATTAAATTCAAGTCTATTAAAGTCTTTTTTAGCTACACCTCTGCGATTGTCAATTCAGGCAAAGTGCAGTTCCACCACAGGGCACACAGGAATACATGACTTGGTATTGAAATCAAGAGATGCACTTAAGTTTATCCAGCAGAAATGTCTAGAGAAAATAAAACTATGAACAGACCTAATGACCTTCACTTAGTCCTATTCAAGTTTGTGTACCTTACGGTTCTTGTTTCCCACATGTCAGAGCTCCTGCAGCCTTGAGCTTATTATATTCTTGTATTGCTTAATGACTAAGACTTCAAACCTCTTTGCTTCTCAGCGTCTGCCACACATGCCCGCCCGGTACATAGTGACTTAGGCAGCAAAGTTTTCAGTCGAGCTGTCAGCTAAAGTCTGCAGCGTCATCCCTCCTCTAAAAGAACTTTGTGGTCCTCGTTGCACAACTGAGCCGTCAAGATCAGAGGTCACAGCAGGAAACGCAGTGGGATTTAAGTTGAGGGACAATGTCATCGCTGAAGCCAGGCAGGGAGATTGAAGCTGCGGGTAAGGAGCTTCCTGCTTTTTTCCCTTTAGGGGTGGACATACACTGGGTGGGTGGGTGACACAGAGCTCAAAAACCCCTGCGGACTAAGGCGCTACATTTCACTGTCTTAATCATGTTGCTCTGGAGCATTTCATGTGACTGTCAATCTGTGAGTCACACCTGGCTTCCAGTTTCCTGCAACAACAGTGTTGTCTGTTTGTCTCCAGCTTTGACTTTCATGAAGAGAGATGATGATCGCGTCTTTCTCACGGGAGATTTCTTTTAATGGGGAAGGCAATCACGTTAGTAATCAAATCCTACAGAGGGGTAGTTTGAGGCTGCTGTGAAAATCAAAATATTGCAGATGTGGAGAAATTATGCTGCAGCACAGGATACAAATAACCCTACAATTTTACCCAGCATGCCTTTTTAAAAATGCTATAGAGCAGTAATTGTTTTTCTGGCCTGATCGCACATTTTCATTATTTCGCCCACCGTTATGATCTAAAATGATATTGATAGTACACATTACACCGTACAGTTACTCTTCTGACTTAACAAAGAGGACGTGAATTATATTGCTTGCTGTGCGTGAACTGTACAGCTTTTAATTTACTACTTTCCAAAAAGCCTTGCCTGCAGTTGAAGATATATACAGGGGTTTTTTCTGTTAAATATAAAGTCATGTCTCCAGATGTGTATATAGAGCCATGATGAGGAAAGTTTCACATGGAACTGTTGTACCTTCTGAGCAATAATTAACAGAGCTAAACACATCACACTTGAAAAAGTGAAGAAAAAAAAAAGTACCTTATTTTTTGCATAATAATTTGAGAAAACCATGAATCATTTATCATCAAGCTGGAACAAGCTATAGTTCTATTCCATTCCTTTTCATATATTAATATAAACCATGCTTACATGCAGTACCTCTATAGAAATAAGGTCAAGCACAGCAAGTAATGTTTTCATTGAAAAATGTGTCCACTGCTTTGACAGAGGTTTTCACGATGAGCCTAATCAGACATGACAATTCTTACTATTTCACTTTATTCAACAATATATATGAGGCACATGGAAATAAATGGCAAAATCATGTAATGTAAATTTAACACAGCCCCCAATCTTTCCATTTACTACTGTGCCAATGGGCTGGGAAGGTGCAGTAGCATTACACTGTCTGTCTGTCTGTCTGTCTGTCTGTCTGTCTGTCTGTCTGTCTGTTTGTTCTGCGGTATGGCTAACGATGTGACTGTTACTGTTATTTCATTTATGTTGGGAAAATGATCAGGCAGGTACATACAGTAAGCATGAATATCATTAAGACGTCATTCATGAGTCGCAAACATGAGAGGAAAATGACTTTGGAATGGATTCTAGTTAGTGGCAGGTACGATGTGAAATGAATGTGAGCAATTTCTCAATAAAGAAACTGTATAATGTGTTCACTCAAATTGATGAATAACTTCATGTTCCTCATTTTGAAAAGAAACGGCAGACAGGTGAGATAGGTTGAGACGGCAAACCACAGAGTTTACTTGAGGTCAAAATTAAATATGTTAATGTTTCAAAGTTTTAGAGCCTACAAAAGCGAGGAAGAAATATTATTGGTCAAAAATACAAGGGGGCGGGATTGATAACAGTCTAGAAGGGTATGTTGGAACATGTGATACATTTTAACAAGCTGCAGTAATCCAATATTTTAGTCATCAAATAGTCCACTGATTATCAAGTTGAATAACTGAACATTGCATGGTCTGCATAGACTGTAAATGTTATCATATAGTGTCCGGTCCTCAGTGGACCAGGTGAATAGACCAGATGTTTTCAACCTTGGAACCACCTTAAAAGCAGCAACAACAACAGCTGTTGCAAGCACATTGTGCCATAGAAATAACTATCCGTGTGAAACAGTATGCAGTTTAGTCGTCCAGATTTAAATCGAGCCTGATCGAGTTATTCAATAAATGTTTTCAGACCAAATAATGATCGAAGTTGAGTTTTGACAGGAGTCCTAAGAAGAACAGCATCAGTTCCCTGAGCTTCCTCTTTCATGGTTCTGTGTGCTTCCTCTATAGCTGACGAATTAAGACCTTCAGGGGACGCATTTTGAAATACATGACTTCATCCTGTCCATTCATACATAATGAATGACCTGTCCATTCATACATTATACTGTCCATGCATGCATGTATTCAGTTACACTAATATCTCCTCTCAGCACTATCTGACCGGATCATGATTTGCTTGCCACCAAAATTGGCTCAGAGAAACAATATGGCCGGCAAGTTGCATAGTGAAAAGGCCGAGACGAGCTTGAAAAGAGCTTTGTGAGGGAAATTGAAGAATGCTGAGAATAAATGTTTGCTCTATAGGATGTCCCGGCCACAGTGTGCTGTGTTGGTGAATAAATGATGAAGAGGAAGAAGGCCCTGTCCTGCTGAGCTTGTCAGCTTTGGACAGCTTTCTATGTGTGTGTGTGTGTGTGTGTGTGTGTGTGTGTGTGTGCGTGTCTGTGTCTGTGTGTGTGTGTGTTTGTGTAGGTGGGTGTGCGTGTGTGGGTGGTTGTGTGTGTGTGTGTGTGTGTGTGTGTGGGTGTGTGTAGGTGTGTTTGTGGAGCTGACAGAATAGCTGTCTTGGTTGGATTTATACACAAGCATGTTTCAATGTCAACATGTGATTGGGACTCAAATCAATTTTCTACATATATTTGTAAAGATTTGCACAAAGAGCGGATTTTTCTTCTTCCATTGTCAAAGAATCAATTGTCTCAGCTGAGAACATCTCATTGTATTTTCTCCTTCTTAATGCACCACACATAAAGGATGGCTGCTGAATGAATGACTGAGCAAGGAATCTTTAAGTGTTCAACACTGTCAACAATAAAGATAGATGGTGTTTAAAGCTTTAGCTTCTGGGCTGTCCGTATGAAAAGTCTGAGGTTCACAAAAATGATTACAGTTCCTGCTGACGGGGTCATGAGGGCCTGATCAAATGTTATATCAAATAAGGGAGTCATGTATTCTAAAGCACAAATGGAGACCTCATGATGGCACTACAGGAACGCTTAAATGGTCTTCAGAGCTTTGAGGATTCATATTGTGGAGACAATAAATGTTGGTATAAAAACTGAAACAAATATTCAGAGTAGTTGCAGAGATATTTCACGTATATATATATATATATAAATTCTATAAATATATATATATTTTATATTATTTATTTATTTTACTTAAATCATGAAGACATCATTGCCATCAATAAAGGCAGGGCATAATGTGGCTAAATAAACCATAAAAGATTCTACCCACTAGGTCATAAAGCAATTTACTGTGATAACTAGTTCTCCGTTCTCTGTACTTAACGAAATTCACTGTTCAACTGTTTAGTCGGTGTCGTTATTGTCATGCTAAAAAACCTCCAAGTACTAATTAAATATTGGTCCAATGTTCAATTCAAGATTTTCTTACAAGTTTCTGAAAGCATTTTTTGTATAGGGCTCGACTGTTATGAGATTTTGGGTGCCGATAATAATATCGATTTTAGGAAGAGAGAAAATCTGATACCGATATGTCAGTCGATATTGTTCTTTGATCTATGTATGGTTTGAAAAATGTCGGTCCTTAAGTCTTCAGGTTACCATTCATGTATCTTAAAATGTATAGCTCCAAAGAAATCAATTGTTCCATGGCCTGAGCTGGAGTAAAATGATGCTGTGTCGCTATAAATCTAAGGTCGTCATTCAATATCCGTTATCCCCCTATGGAATTAATCATTGAACTCTACATTAGTCACTGTCTTGCTGAGTGTCTGTATGCACACATGCAAGTGTAAGCATGACTTTGTTAGACACACATGCAACAGTCCACCAGCATCACTAATGCAGCTCGGAAACATCTCAAGTGCCTGTCAGAATGTTTCTAACTTGTTTCCACTTAATGCCTGCAATTTATTCGGAGTTCCTGGAAGCTCTTAACTGTACTCATCACAAACATATGACAGATTCTCCAGAAGCAGTCCATGCGTCAGACACTCACTGCAGACACATGCTGGTATGTCATCAATCCATCAGGGATTTAAGTCTGTTCCTTTTTCATGCCACATAAAGAAAAGATGCTTGAAAGTCAAGGACAGAATCTAGACTCAGGGATGACGCTGATGCAAAAAGATGACGTGCACCAGCTCAAAGAAGATTGAGCATTTCTTGTGAACAAAAGCGGATCTTCAAGGACGTTGCTGTTGAGCGTTTAAAGTAAAAGTTAATTTGTTTGAAGAACAAAGACATATATCACATATGATCTGAATTGTAATGTGAGTGTGTGTTTGTTCGAAGACATGCTGTATTGTGATGAGACACAGAGGTTTTATCTTCAGTGTGTTTGGCAGTGTTTGTGTGTTGTTGACAGAGAAAGGGAGGTTATGGGACAGGAGCAGTGACAACGGTGTTTCAGATTTCAGCAGGTGCTGTCTGCCTGCTGTGTTACCTCTGTCTTAGTCATATTTTCCTTTTCTCCCTTAAAACTTACTGCATATATTCAAACCCTAGCCTGGGGATGCCTCCCTGAGCTCTGGGAATTTTTTTACGGTTATCATTCCAGCCACTACATACATGTCTTACACAGGATTAAAGGCATAGAACATTTTGAATGGGAAAAAGAGATTTAAAAGTCTTTAAGGCTGACACTGCGCTATTAATTGCACCATGTTAGATGGCGGTAAGGACTTTCTATTAAGCCTTATAAGAGAGGCCCAGTATTTGTATGGATGTGAGGATTTTAGGACTGAACTTTCTTATCTAAAAATTGTACCTAATAATTTTTTTCCTAGTTTATTTGGTTGTTATTCTGATCTGTTTTGATAATTTTGTTCATTATTAATTCGACTTGAACATATTATATATACAGTATATTACCATTTAATGGTTTTTCTATTTGTTTTTGATTTTTTTACTTTTCTGTCTTCTGGATACTACACTACATGCCACATTCCCCCTTACACATACGTTCACACACTGAATGTACAGAGCAGAGGTTGTTCTCTAACGTGCCCATGATCGCCATGCTTTGGGCTTAACTTGGGGTTCAGTGTCTTGCCTACAGAAACATTAACATGTGGACTGAAGGAGCTGGGATCATAATCGGCCAACCTTTAAGTTGAGAGACACCCCAGTCCACCTCTGACCAAGAGCCCAGATGAACATACATGCTTAACAACAAATGCAGTTGTGTAAATGTTGGTTTTATATTGACAGATGTACATCAATCAAAAGTGGGAAAAAGAGTGAGACTCAGCAAAGTTAAAGTCAAGGAAGTTATCCAGCAGAGGTTGTACAATGTTTTTCAAGGCAAGCTAGACATCTGGAAGATTTATGGACTCGTGACTTTCAATCAAGCGTCAACATTTTCCATGATGGCCCAACAGATGGAATGCCAGCCCGACCACATGTTACATGTTTATTTCATCCCGATAAATGAACAAACATACCTAAGCCTGATTAATCCGCAGTGTCACGCAGTTCAGTAAACACAACATACAGGATGCATAATATGGTGATACACAGAGTGTGATTGGTAGCCGAACAACTGTATAGGGAATAATAGTGAGCTGATGACATTAAGCTGACAGCTGTCAGTCAGTGTTTGATACTCCACAAAGGATTAGCATGTGCATTAACAAACACCTAATTACCCTCGACTGCTTTTCATTCACATTCCATGAATATTTAATGGAGCCCAGTAATGAAATTGTGTCGAAGTAAATTTAGCACAGTGGGGGGAAATAGCTAACTGCAATTATTGCACCACTCAGGCCGTCACAGCATGAGGCTGCTTTAGTTCAAGTGTAATTAAAACTTGGCTAAATCATTGACAGTAGCAATAATACATGTAGTGATGCAGGGATTAAAAAACATGACGAACATGGAGTTCTTATCATACATTTATTACAACAAAGTATATGGTAAACACATCATTTATATGCTATAACCCAGTGTCCAGGGAAGGAGCTTTTTGGCTAGCAAATCATGCTAACTCCAAAAGGGAGTGTCATCTTTCTGAAGAAAACAGTGCAGTTGTTGGTTTACAACGCTTCCAGTGTAGGATAGCAATTACTGTCCTTTATTTCTTTTGAAAGCCGGAAAAAAAGACATCAAAAGACTTGTTCCACGATTTTCGTGTTCACATGTATTGTCCATGGACAGATATTGATCCATTCAGAAATGAAGAGGACTGGAATCAATAGCTTTTACATGAATGCACAGCGAGCACTTTACATTTAGTGTGTGTGTGTTTGTGTGCACGCTGTATGTGTGAAGGATAAGGGCTGAAAGGGTAAAAATAACAAATATTGTAGAAACTGCACATACACCCTTCAATCCTACAAGTATTCATCCACGTATAAACTCTTGATATGTTGTGTTACAACTACTCTCTCTGATGAACACATACGTTCCTTTGGAAAAAAGTGTCTGCTAAATGAATTGTAGAAGTGCAAAGTCAAACGTTCTCCATGTGGATTGTATGTGATGGATGAACTAGATGAAGTAGATCAAGCATTTTCAGTCAGAGGAGGGTATAACAGGGTATTACATATTACTGAAAACCGAAACTTAGAAAAGCTTTGAGTGCTTTTCTGTCAAACCAACCAAGACTGCTGCTATCTGTAAATCCAATGGTAGAAAGTCCAGATAAGTCTATCTGAGCTTTAGATTTTAATGCTAGACCATATGAACAGTATGAACAAATTCCTGCAGTGAAAGACAAAGGGGTTGCTTGGCTCAGAACCTACACCCTACTCGTGCTTGCACAACCTCAGCCAGGGTGACAAAGTTGGGCTGAGCTGGCTGAACTCCACTTGGGAGATTTAAGAGGTCTCTGGATTAAAGCCAGGGATTTCATTCCTCTGGAGAATCAGGGCTGACAGTGGCTTAGGTTCCTCGTGATACACACATTAAAACCATCAAAAAAAAAAAAAAAAAAAAAAAGCATCTCTCAGTTTATTTGTCAGACACGTCTCTCCCCACTTCCTGCCTGCTTTCTACCTTGGCTCCTGTCTATCTCTCATTCTCCCCATTTGGTGAACTGACAGACAGGCAGAGGAGTCATCATCTGTCTCTGACAGATTAGGTCTAAATGACATGTCATTATATCTGACCAGTGGCCAATCAGAGCAGATAGAGACACAGACAGACAGGCAGACGCCTGCTTAGATCTAAATCTACGAGTCAATGTGCCGCCATGGCAGAACCAACAGAACGCCAAACCACCCACTGCATCACCCATCAGCTGCAGGTCTGATAGAGTTAGGGGGGGCAGATGTTTGTCATCTAAAGATCTGAGACCTAAATTCTTTACGCTAATATGTTTATTTTTGACTTGACTGTTTTGAAGTTGTATAGAGTGATATCACAAATATAGCTTATATGCTGTGTTTCAGATTTAGATTCAGACCCAGAAGGGGAATTCCGCAGCCTTTATGACTAGATGGGACCTGTTTGGTTAGACGCAAAAAAAGAATGGTTTCCAGTTGGTTATGCTTGTTTTTAATAATGTTTAAGATTTTCAATAAGATCACATTGTGTGTGTGAAATTATGTAATATTTCAAGAACAAAATGTCAGAGGGAGTAAAGAGCCCAGTAAGGTATAAATAGAGAAATGCTTCCAGGCTTATTGTCACTGACTAGTGCTGCCTAGCTGGCTAGCGTGTTAGCTGTCCAGCCACACTATATCACACAGCTTATATAACCGAGTGCTCAACTCAAATGTGGATGCAGTGTCTTTTGCTGACTTGACCAGGTTTTAAACTCTCTAATCCTTACATTTTCTAGAGATTTTTTCCAGAGAATCTATATATGTACTGTATCATTATTTTGTTCTTTGAGGTGACATTTGCATAGCAACATAGTGGCAAAGGGTTCTGGAAGTAACAGGAATAAGGAGAGAGCCTCATACCTGCAGTGCAAGGCGGTGAGTAATTAAGCCCGGGCTGGCATTACAAATGGGTGTACAGACGTTTGATTCCACTAATTCCATCAGTCTTTGTCAAAGTAAACTTGTCAAAGTACGCAAAGCATGTGTTGCTTGTGTGTTTACAGTCTGCAGCCTCAACGCTTTTCTGTACATTTACTACCATTAAAGTGTAACCATGCTATGTTGGATTAGTCATTCCAGTAATATTCAACACACACATATACACACACAGTTGTCAGTGTTGGGTGTCTTGCAGCTGTAACTCAGGCTGTCATATAGAGCCAATGTCAAAGTAGAGCTGAAGTCATAGTTGAACCTGAAGGCACAACCATCAAGTACCTAGATCAATTTGCCTCTCTCTCTTCATTCTCTCCTTTTCTTCTGCAATGAGAGAGAATTATTTACTTGAAAAAATTCAGCCTTTTCCCTTTTTCTATTACAGGTCAGGAAAGATTGGTGTCAGTGTCTTTCTAAAAACCATTTCAAGAGATGTGACAGTAGGGACCAGCGGTAAATGTTTGCGGGGGATTGTAGTCTTTTTCTGTTTGACACGTGTCCACAAAGCCATGACCCCCACAGCTCACCGCTTACAGGAACATTAGTCACTGTGGCCACATAAAGCCTGTCTTCACTCTGCTTTGTCAGCTTGGGGAGCTGGATTACATCACATCTGAATCAGTTGATTCTTCTGACCTCCTTTTACATTAAAACTAGATGAACAAAAGGAGCTCAAACACTTTTGGCGGGTCTTAAAGAAAAAGGAGCATCGATAAAATGTTCAAAAGTGTCATTCTTTTTTGCTTTTGGTATATGTTTGTTAAAATTAATTCAAATAGTCTAGCTTTCATGCATACTACAGTATCTTTATGTTCTTATTTCCTTACATTCTGAAATAAGACGTTAATGTTTAATTTTTTTATCTAACATTAGCAATTAGCAAAAACAGTATTTAAGGGTGACCTCATATAGTTGAGTATTCGATTTGTTTGTCAAAGTCTCAGTCGACTGCCGCGCACACAGTCAAGCATACAGATCATTCCACTCCAGCTATATGAGGGTGTTTGATGTCTAATTTCACAAAGATGTGTCTGTTTCCTCCAAATAAGGGATTGCTCATAGTATCTCATAATAAATATCCCCTTGTTAATACTTTTAGTGCAGTTCTGAACTCTGTACTTTAAATGAATGCTCTTATTGTGAACATGAACAAATCACCCCAAAGTATTGATAGAAGCAGCACATCCATGTTTGGAGAATTTTATTGGCTTCTAGATTTCATTTTTGGAGGATTTTTTAAGGAGAGATGGTTTAAAACTGTTGGTTTGTCTGTGGTCTGACCCGCACACACAGTGCGTGTGTCTGCTGTATTAGACATGTGTAATGTGTTTATGAGGTCACATTAATGCAGACTTAATAAGTGAGAAAAATGATCAAGCACTATCATAGCATCAATTAAAATTTCCAGATTAGAAGACAAATAGTTTAATGATGTGGTTAAACTCAAAGGAGAATGTGGATCATTTAGCGCCAAAAACCAACAACAAAACATTGAAGTATCAGTCGACTGTAGGCAAATCTGACAAATCAGGTTTGACTATGTCATTTATTAGTCGGGGACAGGCCTAATAAGTTATCTGGACTACAATGAGTCTCTGGTTTTATTCGTTTATAAAACTTTTTTTTTTTTTTGACACTGCTTTTTAAAACAGGTTATCTGCAGAATGGACATATTATAGTATTCACTAAGGAGCTAAATGGACATTATAAGACTGGTAATTGTCTTTAACAATTGATTCTTGTCTACAACTTGTGTAGCCACAAATTTGACTTCATATGAATAGTATTTTTTTTTTTTAAAGATATATTTTTGGGCATTTTTAGCCTTTATTATACAGTAAAGGAGGACAGTGGATAGGGCCGGATACCAGGGAGAGAGAGTGGGGATGGACATACAGGAGGGGAACCACAGGCCGGACGTGAACCCGGGCCACCCGAGCGAGGACTATAGCCTCAATGCGTGGAGACGCGTGCAGTGGCACCGTGCCACCATATGAACAGTAATTTGTCTGTAACTTTGAAGGGCCACTGTGCAGCCTGCTCTGCTCTCCGAGGGAGAATGTGGATCCTGTCCAGCAGAAGCAATGATGATTGTCTTGGACAACATCCATAATGGAGCACAGGCCAGTGTCACGGACACTAGATTATCTCAGAGATGCTATTTTCACCTGCTGGCCTCGCAATACAACTGAATAAGTGTTTGTTTGATCCGCCTGGGTCAGTAATGAGCTTGTGAGAAGACAGCAACCTCCTCTGCGTTATGGGATTGCTGCGTCACTTATATTATGAGCCTCAGGTTCTTCAGAAGAAAATAAAAAGGCATCGTGCTTCCTTCCTCTTGGCCCAACCATGCAATCAATCTCCGCTCCTTAACAGGGTGAAGTTTCTCACTTCTCCATACCTGCTGCTATGATTAAACGGACATGGGACGCTCCTGTGTGACCTATCCATCATGCATGTCTCACACTGTAGGGCAGCTGATACTGAATATACCTCATACAGAAAGCTGATAGAGATATTAGGTACTTTCAATCAGTTGACTTGATGAGTGCACAGTAGCATTAGACTAGCTTCAAATGTTTTAAGGTGTTATGGTTGGAATGTTGTACGTTGTTTCTAAGGACGCCGAAGTGTCAGGCAGTGGGAATTGTTGTTGCTACTGTATAAAAGAGTTGGATATATCCTCAGTATCAGAGTCAAAATTGCTTTGAACTTGATTTCTTTTTTCGAAATGGCCAGCAGAGGGAGACACTGCTGTTTGCGAAAACAATTCCGATTTACATCAGCAAACTTTTTCTAAAGAAGATGATGGCATTTCCAATATGGAGACAGCCATGTTTTATACAGTCTATTGTATTAGCTTTGAATTACAGATGCACCTACCAATCCTGAGTGAGTGTGAAAAAGCCTGTACTCCTATTATGGCTCACAAACAGGGACAAAATGACAAACCAGACACTTAAAAATGGGAGAACACAAACCAATGGTGGACAGGGGCTTCTTCCAATTTTTGTTAACCATTTACTTTATGCACCTTCATGCTTGTGCACTTTGTGTGCCAATTTTTGATAACTCAATCAAGTCAAACATAACACAGGACCGATGGTCTCAAGCATAACACCAAAAATAGTTTTGTGTCTCCTAGACTAAATAAGAGCAGATATGAAGCTTTTTTTTTTACCTCGCCACAAAAAAATGTCTGACTGGTCTTAATTAGACATGCAACACAGGTACTGTAGCGTGAGGGTCTGGCAGCCTCATGCATAAATTCACTTTTAGTCAGGAGCTTTCTGTCTGTGAACTAGCCAAGAAAAAACTGCAATTTCAACTCCCCTCCCTGCTGAGTCTACCTCCCTCCTCTTTATTTCTGCTTCCTAACTCTCCATGTCTTCCCATTTGGCTCACTGCTTATTTTTCATTTTTTGCATCTCTCATGAATTAGTTTCCTATCCCCCCTTTGTTTTGTTTTTTTCATCTCCTCCCTTGAATCCCTTCACCTTGAGAGGTCTCCTCATCATACCCCCACCTCCTCCTGTGTGAGAGAGAGTATCTGTTTCAGTGCCAGGAACACACAGAAATGCTGCTATAGTGGACAGAAAGGAAACATCACCAGCCTCCTCTGCGCCTGCCTCTCCCTTCACCCCCCTCCTCCTCTTCATAGGGATCCATGCTGTCTCGATAGATGTGAATGAAGGTCATCTTGTGGCTGACTAAGAGCCAAACACATTGCTAGTCTTCCTCAGCAATTCAAATACAGAAGTACTGCTCTGTTTTCCTTGCTTAAGCTATGTATACAGCTGTGTAGACAAATGGTATTGACAGTAACTGCAGTAAACTGATGCTACAGGGGGAGTGTGTGTGCATGCATGTTTGTTTTTAACATGCATTCACCTGGGTTTGTCTGTGCAGTTTATATGCAAAGTAGGGGACCTGTGTTAGCTGGGGGCAATGATAATTAACAGCTTAATGAATGATGCTGACAAATTGAAAATCTGCTTGTGGCTACAAGGTAACACTTCCGTTATTGATCCTCGGCAGGTAACACCCTCCAATGCATGCAAAGGAGCTGTTTAAATGCCTGATGTACGCTCCATTAGATGAAATGGCAAATAATCAGCCATCGAGTTTGAGGATCTTCCTCTGAAATTAATCAACACATTAGTTCTACAAAACTCTTTCCCTTCCAGCAGTAACTGGAACACCTCAATAAAATATACTGTAAGTCCCAATGCCAGCAGTTAAATATGCTTACATTTCTATACATTATCCAGCTTACTTCCATGTCCCACTCTCCACTGAGACTTTTGGACATCTCTGGTGCGGCTAATAGGAGAGAAAAGGAACAAGGGCAAAACTGTCTCAATGAGTGTAAATCCTCCAATAAAGGCGATGAACCCTCAATAATTCAACAAGGCAGTTTTTATTTTACCCTCCCTCTGCAGCGCTTCAAAGTAATGTACATGAGGACCGCAGGGAAGACTTACAGTGCTTGCTGTACGTCTTCATTTGTTTTCATAATCCCTCTTCTATTTCATACATTTCTGCAGAGCATCAAATAGTACATGAGCTCTCTGCAGGATGTACAGTAGCTCTGGTCTGATGTTCTCCTTCTTCTCTCCAAGGCCTGCACGAGTACAGACTTTCTCTGGATGTCTTACGGTCACAATGTGAAAATAGGATATCAAAGAAAACAGAAAAGCATCTTTTAACTTTTATTGGTTTCTATAGAATAATCTTCTTTCATCCAAAAATTCTGGAAAACAGCAAAGACGTAGTGAATGATGAATTTATTTGCTTACACTTCAAAACCTATTGAAAATGAGAACATCCTCTTGATAACCTCTAATGTACTCTTTATACTCCCTTTACCCCTCACTGCTGCTTGAGGACTCGACAAAAGTACATTCTATGCCTGATTAAATCATTACATGATAATAACAAGGTTGTGTATTGATGTGCATTTTGGCAACAGGGTCATGTATTGATCTGCCTTTGATTATCATGAGGGTCATTTATTGACGACTTCCAACCCAGATCAATCTTCACCATTTAGACAGTTCAATAGTACGCTGCTGCTGCCTTCACCTCCAGCTCCTCTTCATCTTAGTTACAGTAGCAAAAACAGAGAGTGCATTGGTGTGAGTGCAGACAAAAATCAGGATCAAGATTCCGTCAGTCCTGCACATGTCACTTCTAATTTGTTCTAATATGTAACCTCTTAATACTGTATATATGACTTAAAGTAGAATTTTCTGATAACAGAAATGTTCCTGAAAAGAAAATATGACTTAACAATACTCGTAATCCACAACGATTCACAACTATTCAAGTGATTTTCACATATGCACTAAACGTGGGACGTGTGAAATGTTAAAATCTGTAACCCCGAATTGAATCAGACTTTCTCCTGCCAGCCCCTGAAGAAAATTTCCACCTGAAGTTAGTGTTAGCCCATGTGTAAACACAGCAAGAAAAATTTAGGAAGATTCAGTGTGAATGAGTGAACAAAGGTGAAGCACTGGTGCTATCTTTTTGCACAAAACTACATCATGCTCTTCTCTCCTTGCCAGAATGTTCTTGTTCATTCCAACTGTGGATGCTTCTTATTACATGTCACATTGTTATAAATGCAAAAAACTGATTTGCTGTATGTGTTGGACTCTGTCACGTCGACCTTTTTAAGGTCACTTCTTGCCTCCTGAGACCCTGAAAACCCACCCGTCCATCTGAGGGAGAATGCGTCACATTGTGAGGGGTATATGTAAAAAAGCAACACAGGCATATTCATGGAAATGCTGCTCTGTTGTTTTCTTCATCATTTCAGAAATGTGTGAAGCCAACTAAGATTTCAAAACTTGAGAGTTAATCTTATTTAAAGGGGTTTCAATACTTGAACACCTAAAAACTATTTGGCTTTTATAGCCGGAACTAGTCAAGTTGGTAACGGTCATAAAACTGAAAATCCAATGCGCAAGTACTAACTGGTTAAAGTTTAAAAATAACTTCTTCAATTCCAGAAACCTATATTTGTGTATGTGGGTCTTTCACTGTGTGTGCTCGTCTGCAGTGCAGCCTCAGCACCCTGATGAAGTGTCCCTAATAGGATCCCTGTGGGATTCCTCAGCAGCTTTTCATAGCAAAACCTGCACGCTGTCAGCAGTCAGCACTGACAGAGCCGGACTCGAAACGGGATGTGCAGTAAATTCTTTTTCCCTCTACATCCACACTTCAATCTCTCTCTCTTTCTTACATACACACACATTCAGATTACACAAATACACAACGATCACTCTGTTCCAGCTGAGTGTTTTAGAGTTAAGAAGATCAGGGAGCCAGAGTTATTGTAGCTTGCAAATTGTTACACCCTCCTCTACTTTCAAGGATAATTGGATGTGTGTATTGTCAGCTTGTCTACAAGTTGTTACCTCATTTTTTTCCCTTCTGACAAAAACATGGAATCAGGCAGCTTCTCGACAAGCTCCGGTATACAGAGCTGTTTGTGTGTGCATGTGTTTCCCTGACAGGTAAGACAGTGTGAGACAGTAGTTCAATTTTCAAAGCTTCTAATTGGTGTTTTGGCACCAAATAAAGGTGTAAGGAAAATCAAAAGCATATGGTAGCTGTATATTTTCCTCTTATAGATGCATATTATACATTTTACCAATCACTATGGTTCTTGTTCCATGGATAATAAAATGTATCATAAGAAGAATATGAAGTGAAATAAAATAGGTCCAGAAGGAGCCGTTTTTGTGGAAATGTAGAAGCATTAGCTCACAGAATCACTCTCCCAGTGCAACAGAGCGAATCTCAGAGCCTTCAGGACTCACTGGTGAACATTATAAGAAGTAATTAACCAGCTCCTCTCTTTAGCTAATTGGAGATTGGAAGTGTGATAGTCATTAGCAGACCCCATTTTCTTGTCATGGCTGCACAGCACAAAAAGGAAAGAAAGGGTGAACACTGTGAGAGTGTGTTGGCGACTCAGATGGACATTTCTGGATGCTAACAGAAGACGTGAGCATAAAAAAGAGAAATTAAGAGGACAGACAGGTACCACATGTCTTAGTTAGCATAAAAAAGTAATGAAAGTAGGATAAAAGATGAGTAAACCGTAGAATTTCTTAATCATTAACAAATAATGTGGAAAACAGTACTAAAAGTTGTAAAAAAGTACTTTGTAACACATCGACTTATTTGCATTAACAAGAATCTAATATTGTCTTTTAAGCGACTTATTGCCTATTAACCCCTTGATGCATGAATTTGTTTCCAAGTGTTAAGACACTTTTTTTCATGACATGTGTTTCTGCTTTCAAGTAGATGCTAAATTAAGTTGAGAACGTTTATTTGAAAACAGCACATACATAGATATTACATAAAAATAGCACATAAATAGCACATCAAACAGATGTTGTTCTGTTTCCGACTGGTCCTATGACAAACTATGGCTTGCAAAAGGTTCCTAGGTATGTTTTGAAAGGCCATCAATCGGCAGTGGAGGAATATGGACGCTATTTTGGCTGCATTTGGAGCGGGAGCGGCTTGATGCAAATTCGCGACAATAGGCGTCAAGGCATTAAATATAGCACCTTAATATCAAGTGTTAGCGGACATGGTATGATTGCCTTGTTTCTATTGAGTTTTGCTTGTCAGAGATGGCTGTCTCTGCCAGCTGGCTTTGGTCCAAACTCAGCCTCCATTGTGCAGCTGATGAAGTCAAGAGATCCAGGATAAGAGAGCAATTCAGCAAATCACTGTTGTTCAATGAGCGACTGAATGGAAGATAAGGGGAGAATGGTGTTAACACATCCATGTGACCAGAGAGTCGCCAATTAAAAATAGATTCTCCTTCTCTTAGGGGCTAGTACCTGATGTTTTTCCCCCCATTCTCTAATACTCATCTTTTGTTATTTTATTTGAATAAGAAACCTCACTAACAATGTTTTTTTTTTCTTTTTGTAGTAAAAAAAAAATTCTCTCATCTCTTTCAGAAGTCATGTTTAATCCTCTGTCTGGTGAAAACATAAGACACACAGCACAGAGAATCAACATCCCCAAAAGGTACAGATAAAGGACACATCATCCTGCTAAAAATGACTTGGCATGAGATCAATGCTGCCTGGCTAAAACAAGCTGCTGCCAGGCCTGGGATCCTTTCAATATGGTGCGAATGTTCTACTTTAAGGGCTTGGGCTTGCCTCCTGTCTTCCTCACTTCGCTATCCCTCTCTCTCTGCGGTGCTGTCAGTCTGGGTACTTTTAACTACCAGAGATGTGGAGAGAAAAAAAAAATTGTGAAACCCTCCCCCCACTAGGACTCCATGTGAAAAACAGACTTGAGCTTCACTGCTTACCCAGGCATCATATTTTCATAGTCAGTTCAATCTCTGGTCTCATGATTATTTCATTAAGCATGGAATTGTACACTAGCCTTGGACTAGATTATTTTTCAGCACAATTATTTTTGAGCATCATTTGATCATTCAAACATTATGCAAAGCAGGTTCATGCCCATATTATGAATAAAAAGTTGCCTTTACGACACAAAAACTTGAGCATCATCAAAAAAAGGCTATATTATGGATTCTCCTTTAATTTCAACATTCCAAACTTTGAAAAGTAGAAGATCAACAGTGTATGCAGGGATCCAAGTATTATGAACTCTTAAGTTAGAATCACTGAGTTTTGTTGGAAATCTTTTTTTTTCTTCATACAAGATCAACATGACTACAAGAAGAACACTTAGAAGACGGAACAAAATGTGCTGCTATGGCGCTCAAAGAAAAACCTAGGAATACATGAAAAGCATGCAACAATTACACACTGTGCACAGACACACCCTTATCATTCTTCTTAGTAGAAAAGCCTCAACCGAATGATTCTAGGCCCTCTTTTAGAATGAAACATAAAAGGTTCTATGAAACTGTCTCATTACAACTATGTATTCATTGGCATTCTGTAACCATTGGCATACTGGTGTAGCAGTTTAAATGTTTAATGTTTAAAACAAAACAAAACTGTTCTGTTGTTTTCTAGATCATTTTAGAAGTAAATGTAAAGAACAATTTTCCAAACATATGAATCACATGGTTGGTACGGGGGTATGATACTGGTCGCAAGAAAAAAGATAGTACAGTGAAGTCTGTTATCTGAGTAGGGACTGGAATTGAAGATGATTGTGTATTTATTACACAATGTTGTAGATAGAGAAATAGAACAAGCTAAATATAAAATGTAATGAGTTCACTTCCTTGAACGAGGGAATTGGGGGTCGGACTGTCTGTCTCTGTTACATCAGCTGCCTCCCTGATGACAGAATTACTCCTCAACACCTTCCATCTTTATTTGGTGACATCCCAGGTCCTTCACTTCTCTGACTGTGTGTGTTTACAGCCCAAGGACATCCATGCCACAAATGCACTACTTGTCATGTGCCAGAGTGTATGTGAGCGTGTGTGTGTGTAGGTGTGTGTGTGTGTGTTTGTGTGTGTGCGTGCACACGGTATGAGCATGCGAGAATATGTGGGGTGTGCGCCGTGTGTGTGTATGTGACATCCTGCTGGCCTCTCAGCATCGGACACATCTCCTCAAGGTCACAAAGCAGGCCAGGTGGCCATGTGGAAAGATTAAGGACACGTTCCTAAAAAGGAGACATCTTTGATTTATCATAGTTTGCCAATAGCCATGGCGGTCTCTTCTGTACTGTAAGAGCAGCATGAGGGAGGTTATGAAGCTCAGGTTTAGGGCAGGGGGTTCAAGGCTGGACACTTTAACCTTTTTACATGATACACCCCAAAATGATAATGGTGAAAACGAGGAGGTTGATGAGAAGTTAAAGAGGGAGAGGGGAAGAGAGGACAGTGTGAAAGGAAGAAGGTAAGAGGCAGAGTGAGACGGAGACATTAAACCCCCACTAGTCCCCTCTGACAGATGCTAGCTAGGGCGGCGTGCCAGGGAGGAGCAGTCTTAAGGTGACAGGCTCTGCCATAGTGAACAAAATTGATAATACCATCTGGCGAGAGGATAGCAACTGAGGATTCCAGTCACGAATCCATGAACGAGGAATAATCCTCCTGCCGCTGTTGTAGGACATAGTTTTACTGCCCTGTAAGACTGGAAGGAGGGAAAGGGGAAGAAGGTGTAAGCGATGGAAGGAGGAGGGGCGCACTGCGGGATAGGCCATGCTGATGACCCCTCCTCCTCCTCCTCTTGCTGGGTGCATCCCTCTTGATGAACGAACAGAAACATACTCCGTCTTATCGCCTTTTCCTAGATAGCTCCACAAGAGCAGACATAAGTAGTGTTTTAGTGACGAATATCCAATAAAAATGCGCTTGGATTTCACACTAAAAGAAGGCAGTCGGCATTGAGAGTCCCTGAGCAGTGTATTGTCACAGCTTACACAGACGCTTTATAGGGATGGGAATTGTGGGAAATGCAGACTCACAATTCCTTTTTCCCCAGGTACAAAGCGGGTGTATGATGGGCGAGGCCTATTCTGTGGCGAGAAGCAATTAATTTGGAATGTGTAGCAACGGGGGGCTGGGAGGTTAGACTTAAATGGACAACAGCCAGCAACAGAGACCAGGCTTAATTGTTTGATTGATTGGCCGCGACTGCAAGGCATATTTCTGCAGCCCCTCTGCGCCGATCAATGAGTCAATGAGCGCCTCGCCAAACCTCACAGCTTCCCGGTCTCACAATTCAATTAACGTGGAGGCCTTGGTGGCCCCGGCTTGCGATCGTGTTACAGCCCTGGAGACAAGCCTCTGCTGCTCCCCCCTATTTATTTATTTCTTTCTTGTTGTACTGAGAGTTTATTGCTGCAGATACAGGCAATGGTGCAGGGTATGTGCTTGGAGGAGAGGAGGGGCTAAGAGAAGGAAGCAATGGGGGCGGGGAGGTGGCTTTATTAGATTGGTAACAGACACTACATACAGTATCGGACACAAATCGAGTTACGCTCCTAATCTGTCATTTAAACAAATTATCTCTGGTGGTGATGCATCAGCTATATCGCTCCTCTCCAGGGGTTTGAGGTATAACGCAGGAGGGATGGAGGAATGGAGAGAGGGAGGGGCTGTGATGATGGGCTGAGGCTAATAGAGACGCTGGAGTGAATGACACGTTGTCAGGAGAGCAATGGAGAAAGGAAGCGAGGATTAGAGGTGACAGGGGGCAACCATTTAGAATTCAGGATACAAGCTAAGGTCATGTAAGAGCGCTGTTTATATTCACCTCCTGATCATATATGCCTGTAAACAGCAAAACTTACAAAAAATTAATTAATTAATTACTAGCAGCCAAGCATACTACAAATACTAAGCTGGATATTATTTCACAATCCACAGAAGACATTTCAAGTAAAGTCAGGAAAAGGAAAGAAAAAGGAAGCGAGATTGACACCCGTGGAAAAAGAGAAAAATTTAGGCTGTGTAGAAAAAATTTATAATTTTCAGCTGAGTCCAAAGATGGAGTGGGTAAATTGAGCCGGACTGGAGGCTTTTTCAAAGAGTAGACAGGTCTGACATGACGTTTGGTTCACGTCGAGGTCGAGGCTAAAGCAAACATTAGTGAAGATTGACAGGTTCATTGAGGGGAAGACGTACAGATAAACACACCAACAGAGACACCTCCAACTCAGTGGCTGCAGCGCATTACATTTAGTGTGTTAAGATGTAAACGTGAATTGAAGAAACTGTCGTCACAGTGCTGTGCAATCCATTGAATATATTCCAATATAATCCACCAGAGTGAATGATCTAAGTCTGAACTGCAGCTCCTTGTGTTAAGACCTTGACACACCAAGGACATGGTCAGTCGTCACCCTCGTTTTTGATGTCCGGCTTCGTTGCTATCCGATTAATGGCGCTTAATTATGGTGAATTCTAATTGACAACTCCTTGGTTTGAACACAGTTGGCTGCTGGAGGAGAGCTGAGCCTTTAGAATAAGCTAGGTTTTGCCAAAGAGCAGTTTGTTTTGGTTTAATGCTGGTGCTCAACGGCGACATCGACTGGATCAAAATATCAAAAATTCTTCTTTTGCAGCATATTTTCTCAAGATAAATGGATGGATCACTGATAAACAAGCGTGAACCGATCTATTCTGTGAACACTCATACCTACAGTAAGTCGTTGGGGGAGAGGTGAGCTAACCGTGGCATGGCTGTGTGTGAATGTTAGGTGTGAATGGAAAAGGCTAGTGTGAGGTTACGTAATCTTACAGAGGCTGAGAGGGCTCATAACTGACTTCATGCTTCTCACAATAAAGCAAAAAAAAGGAACATCGTGACAAACTTGGGCATGCTGCAGTTGTCAGGGTGAATGACAGTCAAAGGAGCCAACGCATGCAATGTCTGCTCTGGGCTTGTCTGGTGCATTTTTGCATTAGAGAAAAGGAACATGTGGTTAATAGTGTACCTGAACACTGCATGCCCACCTCTTAATCAAAATTCCTGGCTCAGTTCAAAGGATGTCAGATACACTGGAGAATGGTTAATGGAGCTTGCCAAGAGCTGAAGGAAACGGCTCCAATGTCTTGATAATATTTCAGCAAGTACAAGAAATATGAAAGCTTATCAGAACACATTCATTTACCTGTCAGGTTGCAGGATTCCCATTCCTGGAAATAACTGTATATGACAGGCTTTGGAAAAGTAGTTGATACAATATTGCCGAATATAGATTGAACATAATGTGTGGTCGTGTGTGTGTTGAATCCAAAGTAAATCCGATATGGTGGGATGTTGTGCTCACACACATGGCAGGTGATCTGCATCATCCATTATTCTAATGCTTGCTTTACAATAATCTATATAGTCCCAGTCAATTCCTTTTACTAAAGCCTTGTGGATTGTAAAAAACAAACATGAGACAAACTGCTGATAAAGGAAGCATGCATTGCATCACAAAGTGAGAGCGCTGAGCAGGAGATGAAGGCAGGTCTCACAGGGCCACTGCTTCCCTTTGACCCTCCAACCTCCGGAGCTTTACTTAAAGAGCACCAACTCCTCCCACCTCCGACATCTTCTACCCCATTCAGGTCCATCTATCTACCCGGCTGTGGGATGCTGAGTGCACATTATCTAACTCTGCCGACTCAGAGAAGACACGGGTCAAGGTGCAGAGGTTGACTTTAAATCTGTGACCCCTGTGCTTGACACACGACACCAGCTTCCTCTGCAGGGCTTTGTTTTACATGTTTCACATTAAGCATTCATTCAGAACAGTTATTCTAATGTGTTCTTCTCAGCAAACTGTATTTGGCAAAAACTCCTCTCGTGCAGTAATGTTATTCTGATTATGCAGCATACTATTAGTTGTTCGGAGCCACTGTGGTTATAAATCCAAACAATACATCCAGGACAAGCATTGTGCCTTCAGTACAGTATGTTTACACTGTCTCATTGATAATATAATGTTGTACAGAAGAAAGCTTGATCAATTGTAATTTGTGTAATTTCTTTCTGAATAATTGGACTCATTCAACCAAATAGGTGCTATGTACATAGAATAAAAATAGGTGTAAATGGGTGTGAGCTACTCATCAGAGCAATGACCATGTACAGTACAAAGCTACAACCGGTTTGAAGAAATGTATGATCAGGGTCAACAATCTCAAGGTTAAACAAATAAAACTACTGTCTCTTTCCACTGTACAGTTATAACTGTATTTTACAGCCTTCCAGTTTACACAACCTCAATATCATTACTTAGAAACGTGTTATTGTTGTAACCTTTTAAATCCTGTTGAAAATGTTTAACAGATAGATAGCCAAGTGTGTTTGCGTCATTATATGTGATGTATAAAAGGATTATTGATATATCTTTCAAACGGACGATGTGATCATAAGAGAAATTATATACAATATAATGTAGTTACTTCTTTGTTGGGTGTGGCAACCTAAAATGCATATTCAATTTAATATGCCATGCTAATCTTAAGAATGTTACCACTTCATGTATGTATATCATACTATTTGTAAATAGCTGACAATTATTATGAAACTCAAATCCGCTATTGAAATCAATTTGGACTCAATAAAAAAGAATCCATCAGTATTACTGACATGGTGTGTCACTTTGTTTGTTTTGGTTGTTAAGTTAGAGGTAATCAAATCATCCGCAGAAAATTGTACATTTTGGACAAGGTAGTTTTAAAGTAATTTGTCCTTTTTTTGTAATTATTAGATTCTTAATGAAGGGTCGGCTAAAGATCGATGGGCACAAATGCCATTAAATGAGTAGCATCTGATTAGCTGACATTTAACAATACCATAGTTCTGAATTAAAGCATACGGTAGAATGAGTCCCATATTTTATTCTCTATGAATGATATTCATGCAAGTTTGCGATGAGACTAACTTCCCAGTCTTATAAGGGACAGCGAAAAACATTAGCATCTCAGTTCACCGATAATAAAGTGAGCAAAACAGATTATTTAAGGAAGATATTTGATGCTAGGGGCTTTTTCTCTCTCACACTGTTGAGGTGCCTGCACACAAAAAATAATTAGCTCCTCAGCCGGAGCCATAAACATCAACTCAGCAATGCAGAAATTTCATTTCCTCCTAATTGCTTCTGTGCATTGAATAAGTGAGTAGTTTTTAAGGCATGCTGTGGCAAACTGTCTCCACTCTGAATATGCATTCAGCTTTTCTTCTCCTTCATCAAGTGGGTAAAAAACAACTGTGCTGAATAAAGCAGAGGCTACACACAAACAGTGAAATAGTGTGTGTTTCCTAAGTGCCATAGTTAGCATGTGTGTGTGTTTGTGTGTACATGTGCATGGCAGCGTGTGTGCCCCTCTAAGTCAGCCTGAGCTCAAGTGGCTGTTGAAATATGAATGCATGGTGTGGTGTGACTACCTTGCTATCCCAATTGCAGCGCCTCTGCTTTCACTGTCTTATCGCAACAAGCTATGACAGGGGAATTCAGGGGTAATAGGTCTGCTTCAAAAGCCATTTCTACTGCCTGTAATTGTCTGTCATCTGGAGCTGATAGGCAGCAGGACACTGATAGACAGAGCCAATCACTGAGACAGGACACCATTGAGTTCTGCAAGTAGGAGCCCATCCTAATAGCTCAATGAAACAACAGAGGAGTTACAAGCTGGAAAAGGTTTAGAAGTTAAGTTGTCATCTTTGAAAATGTCCTTTTCTAAGAGTGCCACATGTTTTTTTTTATGCTAACTCTGGTTAAATCTGATAATGAACTCTTCTCAAAGAAAAAAAAAGCTCACAGTCGGACAAAGGACTGGCTGTGTCCCCTGTCAAACTCTGGTTCTCAAAGAAAACAAAAATGATCAAAGTACAAACCACATTTCAGACTTTGCAACACGTCATCAGTAGGGTAAAACTAACCTCGTCTCATGACGGTCTAAACCCAGCTCACCTTCCTTATTACAGGGTGAAGAATCCAACGCTCTGCTTCAGAATGATAGGCAGAGCCGACATTGAAGGACTAACTGTGAGGTAAAGACGGTGTAGAAAAGTACAATGTTTCTAAATGTTGTTGAGGGAACTATAAGATCCACTAGATATTCTCATAACTGTGTCTTCTTGAATAAATGTACTAAGTGGTTAACAAACTAAACCACAAAATCAAGCTCATGCCATCCACTCAGGTTAATGGTGTAAATTCACCCTTTAGGCACAGATTGACCATTGGTGTCAGTGTGGACAGTTTTCTGGTTGAAGAGGGTGACCTCTAAGGGAAGTCTAAAAGGCTCGTCTGAGACAATAGCAGCCACAAACATTCATTATGTCACTGGCCTCGTTGACTGTTTGCTTTGACAGAATAATTAATCTCACCACTTAAGACATGGCATCCAAGGCTAAAACAACTAATGGATTGCAGAAACGTGTTGAATCAGTTGACATTTGTCTGTAGCTATCCTTCAAGTAACATAGATATGTACGATAAGATTGCTTTAATATTTATTTATTTATTTGCAGTATTGTATAAAATATTGTTTTTAATGTTGAAAAGTTGGGAAAAATGAACATTAAAACTTCCCACATCCCAAACTAAAGTCTTAAAAAAAGATAGATTTTTCTTGAAGACTATTAAGTTAGAGAGTTCTTACATACAAATTATTATCATTATTATTATTATTATTATTATTATTATTATTATTATTTTTCCATATACATTTTAAGAGTGCCCTTTAAATTTATGAACACGTGTTCACACATGCTTTGTTGCCCTGTCATTCCCTCCCCCACTTTCAACCCTCTAATTCCAGGTATAAAAGTGTGACTGCTCGCTATAACATTCTAATTAATTGTTAAGCCCCAAAGTCAGAGTTATATTTACCTTTCAAGGCATCGTGGACACTACATGACATGATACACCTGCTGGGCTGTACTGGCAGGAGGGACGGGGACTGACTGAGGTGTGAGAGTGACACTGGACAAAAGAATCTGGCAGAGTGGAAAACACCTGTCTGAGTTGTTTTGGAAGACCACAGGAGGCTGAATCCACACAGAGAGACCCTCAAGCCAGTATAAGGAAGCAGAGGGTTTTTCAGTCTATCAGTATTGTTGTTTTTGAAATACAATGTTTGCTTGTGTGCTGTCAAAACCATTAAAAAAACTCTTGGTAAAGTTCAGCTTTAGAGTAAGATTAAAGGCTCTTTACTTTCCCTACGATTTCTTATTCTTTTTTTTCTTTATTTTTCTCTCCCTCTCGGTTTCTTTTCATCTTTGTTTTATCTCTTTGGTGCTGTACTCATGCTGAGACAGGACCGGCGGCTTTCTCTCCTTCACTTCTTTGAGGATCTGTTGGCAGAGCAGAACCGCCCCCCCCCCCCAATCAGTCCATCTGACCCAGTCCGATCCAGATCCCAAAGGCAAGGGGGCTCTTTAAAGCTCCACACAGGCCTGGATGACAGGCCACCCTCCCTTCCTGTCTGATCTGGGAGTAAGAGCAATTCTGTTGTTTCAGCTGCATTGCAGTCATCCTGAACACGTCTATGTTTCACTGGGGAAAAGAAAATAGATCGAAGAAGAGAAGGCAGCTGAGGACAGCGCATGAGCAGGGGGAACTGGAAAGAGGAATACTTTGCAGAAACAAGAAAGAAAAAGGACTAATGAAAAAAAAGTCAGTTTGGGTTTTTGACATGTTATCTATCCCAGAGCCACGATTTGTCACACGGAAGGGCCACTGAAAGGAGTCATCAGCCCGAACCAATCAAACAATAGCAGCAAAGTTTTCCCACGTCTTACTTCTTCTCTCACCTATCATACACCTTCCTCTTACTATTCATGACATTCAGAAATCAGAGTTGCAAAGATTAAATTGCTGCGGTTTCTCAGTTTCGCAGACAGCAGGTGGTAACTTACTCTATTTCTACAAACCGAGCTCAAGCAGGTAACTCAATTCCTTCCTGACACCCATCGGAGAGAATTAAAAAAGACAGACCTGAAATTGTCGGACTGTCGACCTATAAATCCTTAACTGGGCCGAGGGTGGCCGGGCGAGTGGAAAAAGAACAAGTAAGGAATGAAATCTATAGTCTGTACGAAGAGAAGGAGGGAGAAACAGAAAATGGCCGACTAGATAACTATATTATGTGCTTATTGTGTTCAGCTGTCAGGCAGGACAAATACATCCAGACGGTGAGATGTGACACAAGGGTGTGTGCTGTTCGGCCCACTTTCCCCTAGCCCTAATCCTCTCTGTGAGACTGACACCATTACCCACACAAATGGGATTTTTTTTATCCTCGCTTCTGTACTTTTACGTGATAACAGGTTCAAGGAGGATGTGTAAAAAAGACCACGTTTCAAGCTGATCTAATGCATTTCCCTTCTATCTATCTATCTATCTATCTATCTATCTATCTTTTTTTTTTTTTTTTTTTCGGACAAGCACTGCAGAGGTTTGCTGCAGCCAAGCACCAGGCAAAAGTAAGGGAGAGAGGGAGTGTAGAGTTGGTATGGAGCGGCAGCAGGAGTGCATGATGAAAACAAGTGGCATTTGAGATGCCTTGAGTTCAAACAGTCTGCGCGACGCGAGTAACACACCGGGCTTATCCGTGATTGTGATTAAAAAGCGAGAGTTGGGACACATTATGTTTAACCTACATAACCCATCTCCAGCAAATTCCACAGAGAAAGTCCCTCTTATCTGCTAATAGACCTTGGTAATCCCTCAAACACGCATGCACTGCACACTGGCAGCATCTTCTGAATACTGAATGAGAGATGAGCCTGTTGGAAACCAACAGATGGTTTGTATTACTTCATGTTATCTATCTATCAAAAAAAACACAATTTCCCAGCTTGGGATCAATAAAGTACATTTATCTATCTATTGATCTTATCTTACGTTTAGATGGTTCAGTTGTCCATTAAGGATAAGCTTGCTATGTTTGCATCAATCATAAATCAGATTGTTTAATAAAGTTCTTCCCCGTAACAATTGACAACCTTGATATAGATCCAAAGCAAAGGTTGTAGGAATGTGTGGGTGGAATGCTTCCTCCGTCGCTGCATGCTGAATTGTCTAAAAACAGCTGAACTAATAAAGTCAGCATGACACATCCTGGTTCACTTAGATTTGAATAATTTACCTATAAGACCTTAGTACCATTAGTGGCTCCTGACCAAGACAGCCCACTTAAAAACAGGTAGATGTATCACTAGTTATAGAGATTAAATGTGTTAAAAATCAATAAGAGGAGTGTTCAGATCTGCCACATTCATCTCCCATGTGATCAAAACACTGGGATGCATACATGCCATGGGTGAGCCAGCATGCAATTATAAGTACGATAAATTTCCCCTTTAAGTGATACTTGAGCTTATGGCTGTATCATACTTTGCAAACTGATGTTGGTGCCTATCACTCACTTCTTTAAAAGTAATGCGGAGAAGTCGGAAAGTGCAGGCTGGGGAGGATTTGGGCAGAAAATCAGCGTATGAGAGAGATTTTAGACGGCCGGTAGTAGAGATCAGCAGTGTGACCATATCCAGAAAATTAGATTAACTGAATTAGAGGGATTAGATTGACTACAGCTGGAAAGGACTTGATGCCTCCAAGAAAGAAAAAAAAAAGATAGAGGAAGAAGGGGGGTACGAATAAGGAAGGGGGGGGGGGGGGGGATAGCCGGAAGAATGAGATGTTAAGAAGTTTCTCTGGGAGTTAGGGGGAAAAAGTCGTATTGCGGTAGGGAGAGAGGAGAGGAAAGAGAAGACAGCTCAGCAGATTTAGGTATCCTGGGTAACTTTTAGGGGCTGGCACTAAGGCGAGCATCTGACACTGTTGCGGCCGGTCCTTACTTGCTTCAAAAGGTTCAGCCGGGTTCTTCTGGTCCACAGGAGTCAGCTTAAGCTGCAGTGCCCCTTAGTGGTTGAATATGGGAATGCATGCTGAACCTTTGAGAATGATCAAACGGAGAAGCTTAAGGGCACGGAGAGGACAAGGAAGCCACACGGAAATTAATGAAAACAAATATTCCTGGTATTTTGTCTTCGGTTCAAACTTTAAAGCTGGGATGTTCTCTTTGAACAGTTGGAAAGTGTTGCTTCACAACTTCTTTGATAGGCTTTTTTTTTTTTTCTGACTGCCTCCTCCCCTGTGCTGGCACAACTCTGAGACATTTGATAAGAAGCCATCATCAGGCCCATTAACCTGAACGGAACAAGATCCTCTATGAACAACAGTTTAGGGGTGTGTGTGTGTGTGTGTGTGTGTGTGTGTGTGTGTGTGTGTGTGTGTGTGTGTGTGTGTGTGTGTGTGTGTGTGTGTGTGTGTGTAAGAGAGGGCTTGAGAATGTGCAGCAGAGAAGAGACAGCGCTCTAACCAAGGGGAGATGAAGCCTAAATCGATGTGATTAATGCATGTTAATTGCTGCCCCCTGGTGTCAGTGCAGCGCTTGTCGTTACTTTGCTGATACACGGTTTTGGGCGCCGCCTCTTTGCCTAGAAGATAAATCTCCCACGTCGATAGAGAGACAGACACAAACTCCTGCTGCGTCTCAGCTTCACACTGCGGTTACCTCCGGCCCAGACACAGCACCACCACCAACAACAACAACAACAACAAAAAAGACTAGACTTACAATAACTCGCCTTGATACCCCCTCCAATTCCTCTGGTGGAATTGAGAGAATATTAAAAAGGCTTAGGTGATGTATCACAGACAAATAGGAAGTGACAGATTTTGTTATGAATTCTCCCTCCTGCATATTCCGCTGTGATTTAGAGGCTTCACGCAGCATGCACTGCAAAACTGTAGGGCGTTGTCTGCATACTGATGTCCTGCTGACGCTGAGGAGCAGAGAGGCCTCCCTTTCAAAAACATTTTTTTTTTTTTTGCATTTAAGATTCCTTCCAAAGGTAAACCGAGCTATCAAAGTCTCCATATCTGCAACAGACAACTCATAAGGAAAGGATTTGGGCTCGGAAAACATTAAAGATTGGCCACGTTTGGAATGATTCTGCCTCCTCCTTTCAAAACAAACACACAGTCAGAATTTAAATCAGCTTGTGCCCACAGATCGATGCGAGATGAGATAGAGTGGAGCTGATATGTGAGGATGTTGAATGCAGTTTATCAAACCCAAAGACAGATTGAGAATCTGATGTACCTTTGAATTCTTGTTTTTGTGTTTATTTGTAAGTGGTTGCAGCAGCTTTCTATTGGAAGCTTGCGTAGGGCTGTAAAGTAGCACAGCATATGCTTTTCTAAATAAACTCTAAGGTACAATAGAGACATCAGGCAAAATTTGCATAGTAAGGCAAAGGCAGTGACGATGATCGGCGAAATCCTGAATTAATGCAGAATTTCAAACATGTCTCATTCGTATTTCTGGCCTTGTTAGAACTTAAGTTGAATTCCTGACAATACACTAATTATGCTCTTCGGTTGTTTTGTTGTGCAATCTGAGCTACAGCAGAAAGGCGTCACACAGTATATCTCAGGTCTGCACCTTTGAGTGTGAAAACAGCTGTATGTATCTCCACTGAACATGAGAAACACCCTGTTTGATATATGTCTTTGAAAGGGCCAGACTGACTCTCATGATCACCTCATCCGTGAGAAGAGGGGGGATGGAGCATTGAGTCCCACGAGAGGGAAAGATTGCATGTCACTGCTGGTTTGAAGCCAATCGGTTTCTTCAGGCAAGTCAATATCTTAACAGCTGGAAACACTACAGGAGTGTGCTGCTGGACCCATAATGATACCACATCATATTGTGCACCAAGACACACATGGAACTACATACAAAACCAGTTCCTTTCTCCTGTGTGGTGTTTTGAGGCGTAGAGAAGAGGAGCCATGTTCTTGTAAGGCTCTAGCATTGCAGGTGTTTCCTCTCAGCAGGCCTCCCTAATGAGTTGCATCTGTGTAACAATAATTATCTTGTGTATCCAGTATCGTTAATATAAATGGCGTTAAAAGCTCCACAATTGCATTCCCCCCCACATCCCCCCACATCCCTCCACTTGTTCTTCTGCATCTTGTTTCATTTTTAGCAGGAGCTTATTAGCTTCAGGTGGTATTTATAAATGATGTGTTTTGTGATCATAAACAAAATGTTGCTTTATCAGGGGTTCTTCCTAAGCTGATGGAAGTTTAAAGAGTATTCAAAGCAAAGTATAAAAAAACCACCTGGTGTGCAAAGGGATTAAAGTTGCCAAAGTAAAATTTTGACCCACTTCCACACACAAAAGACAGAAACAATACATGAAGAGATTGTGTAAGAGAGAAGTAGCTACATATCAGGATAATGAATGATGATTGGAGCACGGCTGACATTGCACTCCACAGGAACTCAAAGGCAGAGGGGAGAACGGGAGGCCCGATTTAGAGCGAGCAGCTGTTGTGCACTTCGCCTGGCTACACATCTGCCAAGTCACTGTGGGCAGGGCGCTGAGGTGACTTCCCAAAGCTCCAACATTCAGTGCCTGCATCTTTAAATTCAAACTGTTACCATAATGACATAGCAAACACACGTGCATTTCTGATAGCATGCTCCCTTTCATTCCTCCTCCTTCCTTCTTACTTGTTGCTACCATGTGACTGCACATATCTCAGCTGAGCATAGGAAAACACTCTGACCTTATTCTGTCCATGCAAATGAGTCATTACATAACATGTTCTTCTCCAAGCTGCTCTTTAACCTAGTGTCCGCTTTAAGTTATGCTTGGTTCTTGTAGGTATATTTTACAGTTTACATTAATACTTCTGAATGGGCAACTGATACAGCCAATTAGTTTGTTTCAATCATTTGATTTGTCTATATATGTTCAGACTATAATCACAATGCTTCTTTAAATAAACTAAATATATAGGGAGATTTACTTGTCACAGTATAACACCAAGGCAGTTCAACTTCAGAGATTTCAATCTGTCCGTTTAGGAAGCACAAGTGATTGTGAATCAATTTCACCAGCTGTAAGTCCAATGAAAGTGATAATGGGTACAATGGGAAGGCAAAGGCAAGACCCCCCATATATATACAGTATATATATATATATATATATATATATATATATATATATATTGACAGTGTAGCTACAAAAAGACAGACAGACCATATTCTGGAAGGAAGCATAAAGCTGGAATCTTACTTCTGGAATTTACTTGTCAGATTAATATTGACTATATTGCAAAACTTACTTACTTGCATCTGGGTTGATTGACTCAACACTGAATGCACGTGTGTTTGAACGTTTTGAATAATTACATTTTTCTACTTTTCTTTTGAGTGCCTATGTCTGAATGTTTTCCTGATCTGCTGTAAAGGTAATATTTATCTGATTTCTCCATACAAGCTTACACTCTGCTCGGAGGAACTCTTAGTTAGCATTTAGCAAAACTAGCTGATGCAGCATAACAACAACATGGTGATATCGGTGATCAAGAAAAACTTCCACAGAAACAAACTCATAAATAAATGAGGTGAACTTTTAACGGTAAGGCAAGGTTTAAAGGCATAGTGTTTTAATATACACTGATTCTGATAACATAACGAAAGGGTCATTTTAGGGCATGTTTACATTTTGCTTGTAGCGATAGATATTTAATTTAAAGCATACTCTGCTCAGAAACATTTCATGAAGTTTTAAAGTACTTTCTCTTAATGGAAACAGTTTGCTCCAATCTAGACACATTTCTTCGTATCCCACTTTCCAAAATACCTCAGGGGACACAGGCAATATCCTGCTACAGTTATTAAACTTTGACTTTGGGGGTAAGAGCCAGTCCCAGCTAACAGCACTACTCATTGCAGAGATTTTTATGTGATAATGAGAAATAGAGTTGCAATCCCAATTCATTCAGCCATCTCACCTCTGGGTGTAACTTGTAATTACTCCCATGGAGCTTTGGGAGGTTGGCAGATTAAAAAGGAGTTGCCCTGAGGCTCAATAGCCAGCCAGTTAGCTATCAGGGCAGCCATTGAGCCTCTCCGACAAGTCCACATTCATGAGAGCGCCCGTCTGAAGGTGACACCTGACTGGACACATTCTCAGGTCTTGTGCTCAACATCAATCAAGAAATGAGTATCAACAGTATGTTACACCTAACAGTGTTTCCTCTGTGTGTTAATCAGTGCTAAGATATATGTTTTCTTTCTTACAGCCAATGAAACAGTGATGGATGATATTAAGGATCCTACAAATCAACCGAGAAATAGTAGGTAGAAATCGAAACAATCCCTATACCAAAACCCAGTCATGTGCCAACAGCTGCTGCATATTTAAGGTTATTTTGGGGGCTTTTTATGTCTGTATTGGAGAGATATGGGAGTGGATAGAGCCGGAAATCCAGGAGAGAGAGTGGGGAATGACACGCAGGAAAGGAGCCACAGGTTGGATTCAAAGCTGGACCGTCAACTTGGAGGGCTACAGAGTTGTTGAAGCGTCAACCACCCAGGAGTGTATAAAATACCAAAACATGGTTCCAATTCATACAGTTACAACAAAAGATTGATGGACTTCATTGATTTGTCCCACTGTAACTCAAGCCACTGTCAGACATTCACTGTAGCAATTACTTGTGCTGAACAGCTTTCAATCAGGCTGTAATTCACGCCTCCAGCCTGGGATCAATGTATGCAATACACTGAAATTACACACGAATAAGCACCTGGAGTGGTCAATAACATACTGGGCAATAAAGCTAGCTGATAAGAGTTAGTGGATTGTTTATGCTGGGCTAGTGCACTCCCTAGTGGTAAACAATGGATATTGCGCTGTGATTGGTCTTCATCTAATAGAACACTTTTTATTGCTCGAATAGAAAGTGTATTCAAGAACATTAGTGCAACTAGATACATTCTCAGAGACAAAAAAATCCCTTCGATATGTTTGACATGTGTGTGCTGGAATGAGGAGCTCAGTGTAGCTAAAGCTGGGAGGGAAAGAAAGGAGAGAGCTCGGGGATTAGAGGTGAGTTTTAAGAAAGGGGCCAGCCAGGATTGATTCACAGGAGCTGGCAGAGTGAGTAATGGCAGCAGAGATGTGCACCGGGGCTTTTATGAGGTACTTACTTCCCCCTCCTTCTGCAGCATTGAAAGCTATGGATCATGTATTTCAGCTGTGCTACTAGGCGGACTGCCCTGCTGCTTATTGAACACTGTTAATTCATGATTTAAATAGAATTAAGGTGGCAAGGAGAGGGGATGTAACATGTTTTGATAAGAGTTGTTTCAGCTCAGTTGACACTTTCACACTTTTCCATCAATTATTGAGTTTCCTCTTTAAATGAAGGCAGGAATCTGTTCAAAGCTCAGTCTCACTAGTGCATCAAAACATTCTGTGTTGGACGCACACTATTTAAATACTGACAGTGTTGGGTACAGGTAAGAAATGTGTCTATAGCACGGTGTCAGATAGCCTAGTGTTGTTGGCCACCCAATGAACATGTGTTAGTCTTCAAAGCTCACGGACAAGGTTCAAGTCAGACCTTTTGCATGTCACCACATGTCGGTCCCTGTTCTCTCATCCCAGTGACTGACTTTAGGGACTGTCGGCGCCTGTAAATAAAGGCATTTAAGCCAAATTATACTAATCTATAAATAAATTTAAAAAAAACAAATGTATGGATATATAATGATGGATTATATTAGGCACATGGGTATACTTAATTTAATATGCTAGACCATACATTTGATTGAGAGGTTGTTTTTTTTTTAACTAGGCCTGCATAAACTAAGTCGAGCCTGGAACTAGAAATATGGACTTAACATTTGAAAGGTGAGTTATCTGAACCGGCCACATCCGTCTCGTTTTATTTTTCTCCTGTAACTTTTGTGCAACTCTCTCATGAAGGACAAACACAATGCTGAGTTTATATTTATTGTAACCAAAATGTAAAACATGTCCTTCATTAATCTTCAGTGTTACTCTGGGCAGCCACATATAAACAAATGAGACAATATAAACACTGATGTGCTGACGGAGGTGTGTTTGTGTCTCCATTTTAGACCTTTGACTATAACAGAAAGGTGGGATCAGTGTGAGCGGTGGGCATAGACTGAGACTCAGCACAACAGAGACAATTACATAAGGAGAGAAGATTATTGTTCATGAGGAAATCAATGTGAGTAAAAGACACAAATGCAACATCAATACAAACACCCTTCAAAATAAAAGCAACACTTTTTTTACAGAAAAAAAGGACACTGTTTGTTTTACACGTCTTTTTATTAAAACATAAAACATCCAAAGTGTTAAGAGGAATACAAGCACAATAACAGTGAGGCAACTGGAACGTTTCATTGTGAACTCAACAGTGCTCTGTGAGATAAGGTTGTCGGTGCATTGTAACATTGTTGAATTATAAAATTCAAAATATAAAAAGAATCAAATACATCTCGATTGTGATGGTGCTTTGTGACCAGCGAGGAAGCCAAAGGTGCAGTCAGTGTGAGAGAAATTACACTAATTCATACACGAGAATACACACTGCTGCTGCAGACACTGAAGATATTTGGCCCTGTGTTTAGCAGTGTACACATTATTATAGTGACCACCCCATCCTATACAAAAAGCAGAACGCATAATCACTGAATGTTAAGTGGAGATGACAGCCGGGAGTATTTTTTACAAACATCCCATGTTCATGAGACATTAGCTTTACAGACATCGAGTTAAAGTACTGAGGAGTTACACGTTTTGCTTTTTACAATGCAGAAGCAGGTTTACTGAATTGTTCCCCCAGGTCTTCAAGTACACTTCCAAAAATGCTGGCAAATGTTGTCTTAGTACTTTTGGTATATATTCAAATGCAAGACAAGTCTGACAGATGAAATATTATATTTCAGTTTAGTTTTTTTATGTATTTCTTCAGATTACTCCATTCAGCTTCAGATGAAATAAAATGCTGAAAGTAATTAGACTAATACTGGTATTTATACATCTTGAAATAAGGGACATAACAACTGAGCAATAGACTGCGACGCCCAAAAGTCCTTTAAGAGACGGAAGCATTAAATACAGGAATGTTTGATTTAAAGTATTGCAAGTATAAAGGTTTAGATTTATGAATGTTAAAGGGCAGAGTTAGCGTTGTTTTACCCACAGATGTAAATGTTATTTTTGTGCGACATCCACTTCAAACTGTGTCTCTCATCAGGCATGTAAACGCGTTATGTATCCATTTAAAGTCAAAACCCATGAGAGGGTCCGTCACTACAGTTAGACTGCATAATCACTGCAGGTCCTCATAAATAACTCAATTTAATTCATTTATAACAATTCATAACTGTCAAGACGAGCTGTTGCTTGCCTCGCATTGATTAGTGATAACGACAGGTCAGCATGTGTGCAGTCACGTTAGCGTTGAAGCATGTGAGACGTGTGAGTGTCTTCAACGATGGACGTTCTAAAAATACAGGTCGGAGCTGGGAGCTGGGTTTGGGCAAACAGAAGCATGAAAACATTCTGCTGTGGGGATTGTTTACCTTTCGTTGTCCCCTTCAGTTTGATGCGTCACCATCCGATAAGACGCATCAGAAAAAAAACAAACATTAAAATGTTAACATTGTTAACAAATAGTAATCATATTACAACCTTTGAAAAGAATAAACTCTGGAATCCTTCTCCTGTACAACAACTGGCGACTGGTTGATCCCCTCCCCCCAGTTGATTTTGGCAGTGGTTTAACACTTGTGCTTCATGGCAAGCTGTAGAAAGATTAGGGAGGGGGGTTGAGGAATGATGAAGTGAGTATTTTAAGCCACCAATCAGCAACAAGCTTTCCAGCTTGCAACTACTATCACTGAAGCTAATATGGAACATACAACATAGTTGGGTAAAAATGAGGCTTTGTAACATCCTGAAACCTTGTCATTGATCCTCGTCCTCTGGAGGAGAAGTGACTCCCCAAAGGCCATTTTCTAAAACCTCTTGAGTTATAAAGCTAAAAAGCTGTCGCACAGTACAGAGCAGTGGTTTTCAACTGGTGGGTTGGGACCGCAAGTGGGTTGCAAAGCCGCTTTCAGTGGGTCATGACTGAGTCCCACAAAGTGCTTTCAAAACAGGTTTTCTTGTTCTGTATCTTTTGTCAATACTGCACCGTCGTTCATTAAATAAAACTGATTGGTTATAAAGATATAGAAATGTGGGTTGCCATTTTTCATGAAGTTGTAGTTCATGGGTGCTGAGGCTAAACCAGTTGAGAACCACTGGTATAGACAACATCCTGGCCTTAGCAATTAGCTATCGTTTGTGCAATGCGTCATTCAAAAACAGGCGTTCTGCAATTTTATAACGGCTACAATCTCAGCGGAAACATTTTATAACAGCAAGAAAAATAGACGTGTAGGAATTTCTGAAGCAAACAGTTGATATCTTTGAGACGGCACATTTCGACTAACTTTTAAAGCAGTTTCAATTGATATGCACCAAACGTAAACAACCTCACACTGCTTTTTTATGGTCTCACTGGGGTCAGGAATTCCATTAAGAAAGAGAACATTTTGCAAATGATTGTGGACTGAACTTTTTGGCGATGGGGAAATAGAGGAACAGTTTTCACAGTGTATTTTTTTTTAAAGCATTGCTAAGGCTGGTTGGGGTTCAGTTTGAGCGTTATTATATTTGATACCATCTGTGGAAACTCAGAAACTTTGGTCACGAAAGTCTGGACCGACTGACACAAGTTAGTGTAGAAAAAAAGACTATTGTGAAACCTTGATTACAGTGGAACATTTTAACAACTCTATTTATTCTTCTTATCAAAGTGAGTGCCTTTCAGATTAGGAGATTCTTATTCCAGGAAAGGAACACGCCTTTCTGTTTATGTGGATATACTGTGTATCTGCTAAGATTCACTGAAACAGCCAGGAGTAAGATTCACTGAAACAGCCAGGAGTAAGAAAGTGTAAGAGTACTGTCAGAAAGGTTCCCACTGTTAACATAAAGTCACTTTACTTTAAATTAGTTTCCTTAGCTGTTTTTGGTTGTGCTAATGTTGCACCAGAAAGAAGAAAAGGGAGACTGAATTGAAATGTAACATCCTGTTGTCTTCTTTAAGAACTGATCAGCAACATATCAGAAAGTGTTGATGAACCATGACATCCATCTGTCTTCATCTCAAAGACATCTCAGAGACTTGATTCATCCTGGAATTACTGAAATTCCCCACATTTTTTAAAGGCTGCTCAGGACGGTTATCTATAAAAGGTGCTGAAAGGCTTTTGTTAGATTTGGTGTTTCAGGCAACAACCAAGAAAGTCCATTTCTGGAAACAGTACAGGTTCTAGTGGGCGGATCAGATTAATCAGGAGGATTGTAAAAGAGAGATGACCAAGGCTCCCAACCTGACAGACCACTATAGGATATGGTAGCATTAAGTAAGTATGGAAGAAACCCATTTACACATGAACACACACTCACGTAACAGGCAACAGAGCGAGTGTGAAGTCGGTTGCAGTAAAAAGAGAAAAAGTGAATTCTGAAAACTGAACAAGTGGGGGCAGTAGAGCAGCACCCAGAAATGAGCGCTCTCCATTAAACCTGAGCAGTGGCAGCTCGGGCTGTCAGAAAGTGAAGCACGGAAAGTGGACTGCAGAAGTGAAATGAAAGGAAGAGGAGTCAAGGTGACCCTGTCGGGCTACGGCAGATGATTAGCACGGCACTTGGCTATAATTTCAATCATTTAGCGGTCACCTTTCAACTCATGCGGATGACTTGAAAAGTCCAACAATCCTTTTTGAAGTCAGCCACAGACTCAAACCTGGAAAGTGCAGACAGTCGTGTTCATTCCTAACATGAACGACTTCTTTCTCCATCTTGGAGGCTGCAGACTCTCTGTAGGAGAGGTCTTTAAACATGCTGCATGATGAGACCTGATAGTTATGAGTAAGAGGAATTATCTGCTAAAAGAAGCTAATGGCAGTAAGTGAAATGGAGACGCCGGCAAATGAGTGATTCTTCGTGGGGGTTCTGCAGTCCTTCTCTACGCTACCTCCACAGCTGAGGCATTTTTCTGCACATATAACAGTTTCTGTAATTCATCACAGTGGGGAAGCTCGTCTGTGAGCAGTAACAGGGCTGTTCAAGGCTGTTATAATGTCTTTCAATCAAACCACCATCTCGAGTATTGCAATATGTATAAAGACAGTCGTTGTCATAGAGAGTGATAAGGTTGTGGTGTTGAAGTCGTTGACATCACACGTAAGATGTCTTTTTGTGAGCGAGCAGCATGAAAGAGGAAGCCGAGCTGAAAACACAGGCGTGTCACATTACTACTGTAGGTGCACTCCTTACAAAGCAATAGATTTTCTTTTGTTTTGCAGTTTGAAAAAGAAGACATATTATCTTAATAGCCTCATTAAACAGCATGCAATTAGTTTTCCTGAAAAACAAGAGATATGAGATACGTGGAGGATGGGGGAACACCCAACAGGGAAGCACAAACGAGAGAGTAAATGAGGGAGGAAGAAGAAAAAAAAAAAAGAAGAAGAAAAAAAAGCTGTTATCTTCAGCATGCAGCACAGCTGAGGGGCTTCAGTCGGAATAAAGCAACTCTTACAATCTCCCCGGGTTTAAGTAAGATGTTTGATCTCATGGCTGAACTGATACCGACTTTAAAATCGTGACAGGATATTCTGTGTTGTATGAAAATGCACACAGCGAGTGCGCACTAAGGGTTCCTCGATATGTAATGTGTCTCGCTAACATATTGCCTCACCTTCTGCGCAGTCACAGCGAACTGTTCAGCGCTGTTCATCATGTCGGCGGTCCTCTCTTCAGCCCGGCCTAAACGCTCCCCGCGCTCATTCAGAGCCTGGCTGGCCTTCTGTACGGCGCTCGTCACACTGTCTGCAGCTGAGTGTAGTATACTGTTACCTGCAGATAGAGGTGTGGTGGTGGTGGTGTGGGGGGGGGGAGAGAGAGATGCGGGGCACAGCAAAGAGAAGAGAAGCAAAGTAGGACACAAAGAGGAAGGAAAACACAAAAGAGAAAGACATTATTATTATTCCTTCGTGAAAAAAACACGAATACGGAGACTAACTAGTTGAATCAGTGAGTGTAAGAGTCGCAGACAACTTGATGTAAATGGCACCCATCAGGTGCAACGTGGGAAGGTGGCTAATGAGATTTCTTCAGAGCTGATTTACGTCAAGTAAAGATCAAGTGAAATTAACCTATTCAAACATCAGAGTGAGCAACAGCAAGAAGTGCAGCACCAGATTGATTGTGTCGTTTGAAGAAAGTATCATCCCTGCTCACATTCAGCACTGCTTTTCTTCGGTTTTGAACTTGTGAAGCCAGCCCTGCGATTAGCCTTCACTTTGCTCAACTGTAGTGTAATAAAGAGAGGATATATGCTTGGCTGCATGGGCAGCCCTGGAGACCCAGTAGTGGATATAAGACAGAAAACACATCTTCTGATAGCCGTGGCAGCCCTGCGGATGTTTCCACTGACAAGCCATTAATCTAGAGTACGTCGGGAGTGCTGCCGTTATGTCCTACACTCGCCAGCAGACTGAGAACAGCAATCTTCCTGCTGCGTTCTCTTTATTGGCAATACAGTTGCATTGTTCCAGTTGGGTGCAATTTTATGTTGATAAATTTCATGCCAGCATATTAGTTCAGGAAAAAAAAAAAATAATCAAAAATGTTCGAAAAGTTGTTGCTCGGCTGTTTCCACTCGAGAATCTCTGTGTGCTGTGGAAAAGTTATGACAAGTTATTTTAATTACAGAACATCAAACAAAGCTGCAGGGGTTAGCGATTGTCATTGATTATTATGCTTACCAATGCACAGCTACACTCTTTACTACTGCACCAGAGGATTCGATTTTTTTCAAGGTCTATATCCTCAAATATACAGTAAATAAGTTATCTGGGGAAGGGCAGACAGGTACTGAGTGTATAAAGATTTGACAAGCCTGATTCTACCTGCTCCCAAAAAGAAACTACAATATATGGAGCGTATGTCCTGTAACATCCAGGCAGGTTGGCTGACAGACAGATAATTGGGACGGCTCTCCTGCAGCGGCTTATATGACAGCACAAAAGCAGACGGAGAGGCCAGCTGGTGTTCCTTCAAAAAAAAAAAAAAAGTTCCTTGACAAAGTCAAAGAAGTTTGTATGGAAAGACAGGCGTGCTGCAGCAGACAAGAGTAAGTATAGGTGTTCATATATGCACATCTTCACACACAAACACAAGGCTGTGAAACTGTCTCTCTGTGAATGAGAGAGAGAGAGACATCTTCTCGAACGTCCCTCCAGCCCAGGCACTGATTGAGGTGTGACATCTCATTATTAATATGAACTTATTCCTACAGCTCTTTTAATCATTTGTTGCAGAAGCTTGCCGTCGATGTCATTCTGCTCTCTTAGTTTTGGATGGTTTCTGTATGACTTTCTGCATAACTGAGCCTCATTAGCATGTCTCATCTACACAGGTTTGAGCCGCTGCGATAACCGAACAAGAAGTGAAACATTTCAAGACGAGAGGCTCGTTATTTTTGGCATCTTTGTAAAAAGTTTAACAGAAAATAAAGCGGGCCAGTCTCCTTTATGGAAGGAGGAGGGGTGACAGATTCAAACCCAAGCCGCTGAAATGAGGACGATAACATCTGTACAGGGTGCGGGCTAAATAACCACATCAGCCTCTCACCAACACATGTAACGCTTAATTCAGTCGGAAACACTGAACAGTGAAGTAGCTGTCCGGATCCCTTCTTTATTTACTCAGAAGTGTAATTAATAGAATCTGTCCAATCGACAGCTGCAGAGTGGATGCAGGATTCACTTAATCCACTCAATGCTTTGTAGCAACAAGCAAAGTCAAGTTCAAGTCTGATGAATTCAGTCGACACTGGCTCAACACAGCCCTGCTCTGCCTCTGTTTGACTTAAAGTGCCCTTTCTCTTTAAAGCTTCTCGATGAGATGCAAGACCTTCTCATCTTTATAAAGACTTGATTCTTCTTAATCCTCTCTTCCTGTGCAGCTCCGGTGAGTGATGCTTCAGTCCCCCCCCCCCCCCCCCCCCACACACACACACACACACACACACACACACACACACTCCCTGACACCCTGTACACGCAGAAAACATCTCCCTTTGCTTGTCTGCACACCCTTCCCTCTGTCTTTGGTGCGTTCCTTCTCCATTCTCATTGATCAGCAGCAGGCTGCGGCGTGGGCTCCCCCAGCGGAGAATGTAATTACAGAGAAGGCAGGGCGGAGGGAGCCTGCAGCGTCAAGAACTGAATGAAACGTGTAGGAGTGGATTATGTTTGGTGGTGCCAAACGCTGTGATCCCAGCTCTTCATCTTGGAAAGCAGATCAGCCATCACTGTTATCGTTTGGGATAAGAACCGAGTATTATGTCACTAAGGAAGCTCACTGGTATTAATTACTGTCAGCATTTCAACAAGTTCGTGATTTTTTTTTGACACTGAAAGATCTTAAAGACGAGCTTATGTCTACTTTTGTTATCTTACATCTTTGACTGAGAGCGACCTCCAGAAAGAGGACAAACCTCGTCCATCCCTGACACGCCTCTCTCAACAATGCAGGAGGAATTTTGTTGCCGTACCCCCTGATATCACTACAAGCCAGGGTTTGTTCAACAATGAAGAAAGAACAAAGGGAAACAAAATACAGCAGAAAGTAGGAACTTTAAGCAAAAACAAACACGAAAAAAAGGAAGTCGCCTTCTTCTCTCCCTGGTCTGCTGTAAGCAGCAGATTACAGGCTGGGCTGCTGAAAACAATCTGATGGTTATCAACAGGAACATGTTGGACACACAAAACCCTGACAGCCGAGCCACAATCGCTCTTAAAGCAGATGGAATTGATTCGATGGGATAATTCAATTCAAGAACACCTAGACAAAAAAGATTCATTCAATCAGTACATGCTACAGTGCCTTTAGCATTTTCACTCCGATAGTATCACCGTGCTAACCCCCAATTTCCACATAGTCGGTGAACGCCGCAGTCCGTCAGCGCCACGGTTTTGCTCCATCGGACACCATGCCCAACTGGATCCGAATGTGAGTGCAGCCATGAGCAGCTGTATGCACATCACAGGAGAACTACAAGATCACGCGACATGCTACTTCATCTTTCTGAGGATGACTTGTTGTTCGTTTGGTGCCTGTTTCGTTGTTACGTTTATAAATTGATGAAAAACACAATCACGAGTCTGTGTTTTATTTTGAAATAAACCGGACCGCTCTGTGAGTTTCCCTCTCCGACTTCCTGTCCAGGTTGTTATAATTCTGTCCAGTTTGACTCGTGCCTGCAGCGTACTCTGTGCGCTTTAGACTCGAGGCATATCTGAAACGGAGAAGCCGAATGGCGCTGCTGGTAACGCTCTGGAAACACAATCTTTGACAGGAGTGGAAGCGAACGGCGGCGTAGCAGCGTGCAGGCTGACGGACCGCGACGAGCACGGATAAGTGGAAATTTGGGGTTATGCTGTGAGCTCTAATGTTTGTGGGTGTTTGAGGGGAGAGTGTAGCTTAGACTACTTTCTCTAAAGTATTAGAGCGAACATACTCGTCAGCCCTTACACAACAACCATCACAAACTCTCCTGATTACCCAGAGTGCTTTGGGCGACTGTTACTCATCTATAGAAACACTTTATCAAGGGTTTCTGTAAATGATCTCAATCTTACTCTCGGCTTAACCCACATTACCACAGTGCTTGACTCCTGAGCACCCAGTGATTGCTGTTATTTTCAAGCATCCTTCTACAGTGTCTGCAGTAAAGAGGCTGAAAATATGAAAACACACAGTTGCTTGTTCCACAGCAGATTTAAGAACTTTTCACAAAAGGGACAAACAAGCTCAGATATTCTTAATGTTGACAAGGATGCTGCTGCGTGTTACTGCTGCGAGAAGTGATCACAAACACAGGCACCCAGAAAAGTAGACAAAGAAGTGTGTGATGACACCGTCTCTGTTGTACACAGCTTTCTTATAAGAAGTGGTCGAATTCCAACCCAGCAACATCTATAAAAGATGTTTTTGAGAGCTCGGAAGTATGATAAAGTTAAATCTAATCATGATGGCATGAAGGTCGAAGAGGGGAAAAAAATATATCTTTTAATAATATAAAACATTCCTCCTTTAATCCGTCTCTGCGCTGAGCTTTTGAAAAGATGTATTTTACCAAGGTCATAGTAGGAGGAATGGAATCAAAACAAAAAAATGCAAGCTTCTCTACAGAGTCACTTTCTGATGCACAGAGACCCTCAGGAGGCGAGATTTTTTTTTTTAAATCAATGAAGTCGAGGCTTCAAGAACCATTGTGAGCTAACCGTTTCAAATGGATAAAACATCAGGCTTTGATGCATCAAATATGAAAAATATTCAACAAGAGGTGATTCATGTAAATCAAAATCAGAAGGGACTGAAGAAAAACAGCTTTACAGCTCCTACTGCAAGATCCTGTAGGACCCCTCCCCCCTCTGTTTAATGAATGCAAATCTTGACATTATCCGCAGCAGCATCCCGAAACTATAGAAGTAGTTCAACCAGAAAGGACGCCTCCCCCCCGGCACTTCTGACACACATCTATTAAATCTTGATAGCCTTTCATCCCATCACTTTTCTTTACATTTCTCTCTGCACTTCTTCTTCTGGACTGTTAATTCCTCCTTCCTCCCTTTCAACGCTCGTTTCCTCACCTTCTGTGCGGGGTGCAGCTCCTTTTCTGTCTGTGCCTTCCAAATAATTTGAACAATCAGGACATTGCCATCTTTTTCTTCCCCTCCTATTGAAATGAATACTGTAAACAGTATAGACAGACTCTACTGTATATGCCCCTCGTTTTATTATTGTCTTTTAATTACTTCTTCCGTCACAAACACGACAGGCATTAAGGACCATGACTTGCGTAGCATCATTAGCGTCATCTAAATGCGTAGTTTTTTGCTTTTAGTTTTGAATGACAGATATCTAGATGAACAAAGCCGTGCATTCAAGAGTTTAGAGCATGTCTGCAAGATTCCATGAAACCTCAACATGACTGGGACTCATCGCTTGTTAGTAGTAGGAATACTTTCCTAACTGAGCCCATGAAACAAAATCATACCACACGTTAATTCCTTGAGGAGCTCAAAACCTTTTGAGTTAGAACTTTTCCAAACTTAGTCCAGGTATGTTTGTTCACTACATTGCTGGCTTACCTTGTCTTAGCAGATGAGTGTGGTGTGCAACAAATTCTTTCCTCTTTTTGCTCAAATAGACCTTGCAGCGTAAAAAGACTGACTCTACACCTTGGTCTTCTGTGATGAAGAAAATATCAAAGGTCATTATCAGCTTCTGTCTTCAAAACATGACATCACTTTAAAAATGGTCAAGAGGGGTTAAGCTTTTATGATTCTTACATCAGGGCTTTTGTATTATGGTTTCAGTTGTCGGTTAATTTCATGCATACACTGATGAAAGTGGTTACTGACTTATTATTCAACATTTAATTCAAACATAATTGTTAATTGGAGTTAAGAAACTTAAACCTGTTTGCCACATCATTGAAACTATTTGTTAAATGAATACACTTGACAGATGTCTTGAATGTAACCTTCTATAGGAATGAAAATCACTTCACATTACAGAGACAGTTTTTGCCTTAATGCCGAGGATGTGAAAGCACCCACTTAGCTCACCGCTCAAACAATTCACATGGAGAAACAACTCGAGGCTAGGTGAGTGAGACAGAAAAGCTCAGGTGAGAACTGAGGCAGAGCGGTGTAAACTGCGTGGCCAGCAGCCCAAATCGACACTGATAACAAGGCAATTAGAAAATTAACTGTTTTATTTCCTGACCAATTACACGCCCCATTAGGGAGCACAAACACTCTCCTGTGCATCTACTTAATAACTCTGCAGTATCAGCTCACTGAGGTTTGATCTGAAACGCTCAATGTACGGGCACAAGGAGAGAGCGCGGGCGTGGATGTGGAGATGGACACAAGCGTACAGAAAATGAATAATATAAGATACTCAAAACATTTCAAAGGATCTAAATTCAATCTGACGTTCCATTTGAAACAGTTTTGCATCACGACATCAACTCCTTCAATGCAATGAATAGGCTGGCACCTGTCTGCAGACTATTATACCATGCGTGACTCAAGACTGACAGGAGCTCTTGTAGTAACGTGATAAGCCTGAGGAAACAGAGCAAGATTAAGCTCAAGCAAGAAAGCTGCTGGCGTCTTAAACACCACTGATGAAATCGTTATGACAGCTCTAGGACACAGACGGGGAAACGAACAAGAACACACGTTACGTTCACTCGTTTTATGATCTACATCTGACATACATACAGTCTCTCATTAAGTAACTTTCTTATGGTGCAGGTGGTTTATCAGTAGAACGACATGCACATCTTTCTACCTTCAGGGTTTTCTATTGGCTGCCGTCCCAGAGGATTCTGCAGGCTAAGTCTCCTACAGTTATGGTCCCACACCTGAGCAGCGTCATGATTTTTGTTTTGCACTGGTGTGAGACTTAAACTGGAGTCGACAGCGTTGACAGCCGGCTGGCATCCTCTCTGTTCTTCCTGTTACAATGTGCTCGCTAAACTGTCAGCTTTTCCATCCATCAAACACAGCATCCACCCCTCACTGAGAGCCTGGAGTCCACAGGTTTGGGTCTGCAGAGCATTGTCATCAATGTCATCAGAGTTGGTTCAATGCATTGTATAATTGTCCACCACTTTCCTGAATTTTGTGCAGTTTAGACAATGTTTGAAGACTAATTTTCAGTACCATATAAGGGCTGTGTTTGTTGATATGCAACAAAAATATTATTACTGCGTTATCCATCCTACTCTTAAGATCTCTGGGTTCAGAGCTCGACATCGCAGCACAACCTTCCCGCCTACACAGGAGACGACAGTCTGCACCAGGGTCAGTTTAACTGGGTTAAATATGGAAATGGTTGTCAGAGTAGGAGGGAGGTCAAGTCAACTTTACAGAATTTTGAAGAGAATGGACATCTGTACAAAGTGAGTTTCATACATAGAGAGACAGAAAACACACTGAGCATTGGAAGTAAGGAGGAGGAGCTACTTCTTTAGAATGAGACGCCACAAAAACTGTGATTGAAGGTGTATGTTGCCAGTTTACAGACTGAGTAAAGCTCTCTGTCTGACACACATGAGGATACAGATGGAGCCTTTTTGTCTTTACTCTGCGCTAACTTTGTCTGTGTTTCTGCAAGTTTCATGAAAGCTTACGGATACCTACCAAGCAGTGAAGCCAACGCTTGGGAAAAACGGCAGAACTTTCAGAGGAGAGATTGTGAAAGGGACAGACGACTAGGACAGAAAAGCGGATCAGACTGGGACTGAACATCAGTTGGAGGGCAGTGAAGGAATAGTGGTCAGTGGACATGTGGGAGTATTGATTGGTAATGACAGTCATAACATTACTGTAATTGTACAGTCATCTCTAAAGGCTTGTGTCCAGTTGAGATAAATTAGACTAAAAATACAAACAGTTCAGACACAGGTCCATTCAAACTCTTACAGGGTTTTAGTGAGATGAGATAAATAGACTGTAGACATGATATGCAGATAAAAATATCGCAACATGGTGAAAATGGCAATAAAATCAAATGGTGACTAAATGATCGTGGTAAGAGCATTTGTTTTCTGTGAACTTAGTGACATGCAATATTTAGGGGAGCGTTACCATACATGCTGCCATGAATAATGCAGCAGGTTAAATTGTTCTCAAAGATGTGGCTTGCAGGGATAAACAGATCAATATCCGATTAAGCTGCTGAGGTTGCTGGCAAGAGAGACCACCACCAAAACCTTTCCTTTCTCAAATGACAAACACAATTTGTAGCCAGGAAGTGTCAATTTATGTGGTTTGACATTCACTTATTTTGGGGTCCTGAATACGTTTGAATCAATTCTGCTCTGACTCGTTTGATCAGCCTGTATTATTTATTGGCGTGTCTTGAAACCAGTATTAATTTCATGAAATAGATTTTATTGAAGGGAGAGGTTAGTATCCAATGTTTTTACACAGCTTCACATATTTCATTAGCCGTGTCATTAGTTAAGGGACTGCCACAGCTCCTACTGTGATGTTTAATAATATTATGAAGGGTGGAAAGCCATTTAAAAGAATGTGTCTTGCACTTCAGGCACAGAATGAAAATGTGTCAACATCACATTCATTAATCATTTCGTGTTGTATATGTGCTTGAAACCAGCTGATCAGTGTCAGATGCTTTGAGTCATAGCTGACACCATTGTTGGCCATCCTCATTGACCTCACTTTAGCAGAGCGCTCAACAGATGCTGTGTATGAGGAATCAGCATTCATTACCATAGGCACCAGGTGCTGGCTGTCATCATGCATAATCAGATTCAGACTGGCTTACAACACAGTATGACAACAGTCTGGCATTAAAGTGCCACTGTGTGCCTAGAGAAATATTAACAAAGAACAGTTAGCACAGTGGGTTATTTTAACTTTCTAACCTCCCAGCAGTTTGGACTGACAGTTGACGAACTCGGGTTTCCGTGCTGAGCTGTAGCGCTGACAGGTGTGGTGGAGAATCTGAATGAAGGTGCACTTCTCTCCAGCTGATCCAGCGACCCACTGGTCAAAAGCATTTTCAAACATCAGGTCGAACTCCGGACAGTCCTTGGGGAGAATACCAGAGTGAAAAGGTTATTTGTTTTAGTTGAGCAAAAACCGTTGCCGCCTGAAATGAAGGAATAGCAGACGTAAACGTTTCATACTTTGTTTGGATCAATGCCGTTGACCTGCCGGAGCTGGTCCACTGTCCACTGGGATCTTTTAATGAAGGCTGTGGATCCTTGGAACTGCTTCACTTTAGTTATGGAAACGTGGGATGGTTTCTTATTTGTCACTGTGGAAACAAAACAGTAAAGCACATCTGGTAAGTTTTTACCGAAGAGATTTAATATACCAATACGGTGTAACTATAACCTTTATGATATATTTAGAAAGTTAAGGTTTGGATAAATACACAGTTCAGGTCAAAAGATGAGCCAACATATGCATTAAATACTGTCTTTGACAACTCAGATTTCACTATAAGGGTCTCTAAGAGCAACACAGACATTGATATAAAGTTCAAACAGACTCATTCTACTTTTAAACTCTGTTCATTTGTGAGCATTAATCTTACATCAAGTACTCTGTGCAATGAGTTCCAGTGTCCCAGCTACATGAACAACATTTTCCACACCAACGGTTTGGAGAACACAAAACACTTGTTTAAATTGTTCCTGTCAAAGAATAAATTGCTCCGCATTTTCACACCTTGCTGGACACAACCCATTTCTTTCTGACTAAATCAAATCAGCGAACAAAAACACACTGCATCCAAGCAACTCACACAGAGAAACATCGGACGTGATGACAACACATTCCAGCAAATACATTGCGCTTTCATTTGAAATATTAAGTACGGCAGAGTTTTACGATTTGATGCAACATTATACTTTGGCGGTTCCAAGTGTTGATATTATCCCGCTCAAAAAGAGACAATCTGTTCCTTGCTGATTCTTCAAGGAATGTTATTGTATTTTAAAACTGGGAAGGCTCGTAAAGTGCATTGCTATGTACATCGCTATCTAGCTAAAGCCAAGATACCAAATAATCCTTCTGACCTCATCTCCTGTTTAATGACATCATCTTGTCTTCAGTTTGGCCCACCATGAATGTCTTTGTTTAAACAAAGTGTGTGTGGTTGGATAGTGAAACCTTTTGTACTTCGAGGCTAATGTTGCTTTTCTAACCTCTGCAGTGGACCTCGGTTTCCGCTCTCCCACATTCGCCATTGTGTCATCTCCTAAAGGGGGTCATCTTTGGGTCACTTTCGCTCTTTGAGTTTTTTTTTAACTTTTGTTCAGGTTTGGTTTGGGGAAAGTTTGACCATGCCCATTTCTGGATAGAACTTTGAAAACAAAGGTGAGGCTAAGTGTTATATTAGGTGATATTTGCAGAATGTTATGTAGACAGCTGTGAATACTAGAGGTCCAGATGGATTTAGACACACACACAATGCAGGCTGTCCTTCCTTTCAGATCTTTTCGATTAAACTTGATTTCATATCAAACAGACTGCCACTGCCACGTCGAGCAGACGAAGCGAGTGATCGGATCTGTTTGGGGTCACAGAGGAGGTTAATAAAAGCTTGTGAAACCAGAACATTTCATAAAGGAGGATGACAGCTTGATGTAATGAATGAATGTGTTGAAAGCTAGAAGTTTAGAAACTCAGGTCATTCAATTCACAGTCTGAGCTACAGTTGTTTGCAGATGATAGACTTTAGTAGGAGAACCATAACCGATAAAGGAGAAATGGGTTTTTATTGCTGTCCCTTGGTAAAATGAAGATTGGTAGCAGGGAGTTAAAAGAGAAGACGACTATGAATTCAGCTAGTAACTGTCTCTTTCAAAGATCCAAGCCTTTCCTTCATCTTATCCTGCTGTACCAGAAACGTCCTACAATGTACAGAGCTGACGCTAATTACTCTTTTCAGTACCAATTAAAAAAAAAAAGAAGCTTGTTCTTGTGTTCGCATGGCCCAAAATATCATTTTTTAAGCTATTCATTTCTTGAATTACTTATTAGCATATATCAATGTGGATTGTATGAGTTTCATTCGAGCAGAATATGACAAGCTACACACAAACTCACAAACAGTTTCTAACAAACTACAAAGCCATTTGTCACTTTTCTGTAAATCCTGTTTTAACACAACAGAAGATAAAAAGTGCCACCATAAAGCCTGACAACCTTTGACTCGCGCTTTTCTCCATATATGCTTTGAAAACAAAATCACATGGACTCCAAGATTAGAGTCACACTGGGTAACATTAAGCAGAAGAAATTGACAATGAATGATCCTTTACTGTATGCTCAGCTGTAATCTGGTGGCACTGTCTGGCGTTTTATCTGTTAGACATTTCACTGAGATCTGACATCTTGAATAACGTGAAAGAAAAGGCGCGTGGAGCTTAGTCGTCAATATGCCAACGAAGACGTCTTAAACTGCCAGACATCTTTGAGCCTCACAAAATCAATTTCATAATCAGGTGTTGACTCCCACCTCTTTCGAGCTGCTCCTGCATGTTAAACGTTTACTGAAAGTTAGAGGAGCTGGCTTTATTGAAACAGCAATCAAGGACAGGCCTCAAAGAAATCGTTTACTCAAGTGCTTCAACTGAAATGAACCCTCGAGAGGACCGAGTGCTATTCTGAGTGTGTTTACAGAAAGAATTCAAAGAGTAAATAATGGCAGAGGCATTGTTAGGGATATTTTCCCTCTAACAGTTGTTTTAATAGTTGTTTTGCGGGTAAAATGAAGATTTGATGGATGTCAGTATAGAAATGGGAATTTGCAAAGAAGTTTTAACGAGATCGTAAAATGTATTCTCTTTAAAACAAACCTTTTTTTAACTGTCATAACTAAAAGTTAGTAAGTAAATAATGAGCAGCAGCTGACTTGCCTCCCTCGCCTAATTCACATTTACATCAGAATGAGCAAACACCACCAGCTACATAATACCTCGAAAACAAAGAAAGACAGTGAAAGGCTGCTAAAGCCATTGTTTCCATTTGGCTGCCAGGGGAAGGCCATGCTGGGGTTCCTTTCTCATGCTCTGATGGTGACATGCTCTCACTTCCTCCAGTGGATCAGTCCCTTGTTGTGTTTGGCTAAGTGCAAACGCTGAGGCAGAAGGAACGCTCAGACTCTACACAGACTGTTAGCGTTGAATAGGAAACGTTCTCAGGATCAGTATTCCCTCAAGGAAATATTATCATAGCTGTGGTCGTTACGCAGGAAATTTGAGGTCCGAATGGAAATGTAGTTAAAAGCAACAACTATATCAATGATCATGTGAGAAGTGTGCAGTTGGTCAATTATAAATGTATGCAAACATTGGTGAAAATGCTGATTACAGCACTATTAAATTAAATCCAGTCCAGTACCACCAACGCTAGAACAAGTATGGATTAGTGGAGTTCATGAAGAAATACGAAGGATTCCAAAGACATAATGAAAGCCAACAGAGTAAAGAAGCAGGACCACCGACATGGGCATAACATTAATAACTCCCGTTTTCTCATATAATACATCTTAATCCTCCCGTCAACATTGATACTTCCCAGAAGTCTCCATCCACACGATAAGAAAACACGATAAGCATCAGCATTTTGGGCCATCCAAGAGGAGAAATGAAAATTCCAAACCACAGAATAACAAAACATCACATCAGATATGGGAGATGGTTTGTAAAAGTACAGTCAGAGAGACTCCATGTTTCCTAGACTCCCTGCTTGTTTCATAAGCCACCCACCAAGAAAAGAGTGACCAAGTAACCACTTCACAAAAGAGGAAATGGCAGAAACTCTTTGCACTCTACATTTCATTTGATAAAGTCTACTTACTCCGACTGCTGTTAACCTTCTGTAGCAACACAAACCCCAGTGGTACATCATTTCAATAATAGCTCTTATGTTTTATTTTGCCCCTAAACAGTGTATTGCTTGTATCACAATTCTGAAATATAATTCAGGACACCCGAGTAGTCAAGCTAACAAGATGTAAGTGTGTTTTTAATCATTTCATTCCCATCTGTCCTACTTCAAAGAAGCTGTCTCACGTCTTTGGTCTTAGCCAGGTGGGCTAAGGACCTCTTCACAAATCAGACCTCTTCTAGTAGCAGTCAATTGGCTCTGTGCTCTGACAATTAGCAGGCACGGTTGCCATGGCATTCTCATTTGTAAGGCATCAAATACAACTGAAGAAGAGGCTTGCACCTGGCCAGGTTCATTCAAGGACAGCAAGCGAGGATTCTTCAGATGCAATATTGACTTCAAGCTGGATCCCAGTAAACGGACAGTTAAAGTCTTTATGGAACTGAAAGACAGTAAGAAATACTAATGAATAAAGGGCTTGGCTAGAAAGAACTAGTGTGTGTTTGGCTGGGCTGAGGACCAGATGTGACCTAAAAGGATGATATGTGTATGGAAAAATGAAACGGATGAACCCATGAATCATTATCAGTCTCATGCAATAAATTATTAGGTTGGTTGGCAAGAAGAAGTTGAACACACATTTCTTGCTGTTCTTTCTGTGTAAACAAAGAGAGGATGAAGTTACTTTCAACAAATTCCATATTTATGTCAGTATAAATTCTACTTTTGGAAGTCATCTTTGGCAATGCCTTTAGCTTTGTAGGTGAGAAAGAGACGTCAACATTAATTTCAGTGTTTCCATAACTAGTTTTATGTTTATCATTACAATGTTATACTTAATGTTTAAAAGAAAAATGAAATGTATAATTTGCAATGCTATTGTAATAAAATATATCATGTTTGTTTGTTACATTACAACTTAAATACTTTATGACACATGAAGAGATTCTTGGTTGCACTGCAGCATCACAACAGCTGAAAAAACAAAAGCAGAAGAAGAAATATAATGAATCAGTAAAATTATGTTTTAAATACTTCATAGACTTTGAACTTGTGTCAGAAAAATAAGAAAGAAACACACGAGATTGAACTTTGACTGTTCAAATATTGATAATAGGGGTGTAACAGCTCACACAGGTCACGGTTCAATTCGTGATTTGGTTTTGGGGTCATAGTTCAGTGAGACATCAGCTCAACAGGAAAAAATACCTGTGAGGTATGTCACTCAAACAGCGTTGATAAAACAAGTTTGAAAACATTTAGACTATGATGAAATTTACTGTATGCAATGGTCAAGTTACGCTGAGAACGCCCTCTGCTGGATCAAACTCAAAACTACTTCCGTCAGCCTGCCACACTGATAGGCTGTATATTTTGAATTTCAATGGCTCATATAAAAATGAATTAACTCTCCCTCCCAAAATACAGAAGAGGCTTAGTTGTTAAGTATATCATACACTGATTGATTGGCTTTTTGGTTTTAACCAACAACACATATTTATATTAAAACAATAATTCAGGGATATTGGTCAAAGAGGTAAAATAAAAAAATAAAAATAAGAAAGAGTTTTGTTTATGCCATTAAATGATGTTGAATCTTGACATGTATACTAGGAGACCATGTTGAGATGTTATCATTAAGGAGTGTGCATTCCAAAACTCATTCTGCCATGTGTTTAAGAACCATCGTCTGAGGCCTGGTGTCACAGTTTTTCTCCGTCTTGCTCTGTGATTACAGCTCGCAGAGCCGTCACTCGAATGAAACGCAGTTCTGTCTAGACTGGCAACATCTTGTAACAAAAGACTCGACAGTCTATTCATGGGTTAGAAAACAGTGAATAAATGTGTACAAGGCCTCCTCAGACAGGGATGAAGTCCAAGCAGAGCCAAGGCACCAATAGTAAGATAGAGCACATCATGGTGAATAACAGCTATAGAAAAGAGATCAGCTTAGAGGGGCAAGTTACTCATGGAACAGATACAGACACCACTGGATTTATGCAACACAAAAGGAGCACTTAATGTAGACTGTAACACAGCAAGTTTAATATGCAAATCATTATGACATCTGTTTGACTGAAAACCTGGGTTGGTTCATAATTAAGTGCAAATTAATCCCTAAAGCCTACATCTGTATTCCTAGAGAGGTTGTTAAATAAACAAAATGGAAACTATTCCACTTACAGTTTTATCAACTTGTACAACTCAAACATCTGAAAGATACAAACACTTCAATATCTAACAAAAAAAAATCAGTACTGTGTCACAGCTGGATCACAAGATGTTTAAAGAAAAGTTCTTCAACAGTGTATTTTGTGTCGTATAATTTGTGTCTGAGCCGTTATTTAAGCCTCTGTGTTTTTTAATTAAGTGACTAATCATCCCGAAAAACAACAATCATGCAACACTGCTAGTAGCTGTAAACTGTCTCAGTTGGAGTAAACACAGGGAACTGCTTATGACTGTTAAAATGATCATAAAACACCAGTAGGGAAAAAAAGGCTGAAATGTAATTCCATTACACGTGAACTAAGATGTGGTTTTAATTAACCTAACTTGGACTGACATGGTCTTGATTTAACCCCATGTTCACATCATTTTCAAACCATATGTTGAGAATCAAATGAATGGATATCTCTGAGGACCTGGAACTAAAGTCATCCCTGTTTTTCAAGCTCATTTAGTCTGGAAGAATTTAAAACCCAAATGAGCTTTTTAAGACACAGCCATCTTTTGCCTCCAGTACCGTCTGCCATCCATCCAATTATAACGCTCACCCAAGGACAACACGTTCAAAGGATTCTGGAGGCTTGACAAATCATGTGCGTCAGCCGTCCAAAATGAAAACTCTAATTTGATGCACCAGAGCTTCTTTAAGTTTGGCTCAAATTAAAGTAACTCAGAGGTGATTTAATGAAAGGAGCGGGGAACTCGACCGTTTCAAAGATTCCTCACTTTCTTTAATAAACTTGCGTCAAATCATTTATGGCAATAGAATCTTAAAAATGTATTCAAAATTGATCTAAGCTCTAGTTCTAGTTGACCAGAAGAGTTGAACTTTTTTTAATCATAAACTTAATCTTAGCAGATTAACTTCTCTCTAGGGGAGATGCCCTGCTGACAACTTGACTCAGTGCCAACACATCGCTGCTTACTATGATGTTTTCTCTTGAAGGAATTACAGTATGTGCAACTTTCAGATCCGGTCGATGTCGCCCTTGAGCACCAGCATTAAACCACCAAAAATAAATAAATCTGTCGTTTGGTGACACCGCTGCCATTCTGAAGCCTCCGCTCTCCTCCAGTGGCTCAAATGAAACCCCTCTAAAATTGAGTTCGCACAAAGGAGTTAGGAATTAAAAGGCACCATGATTAAGCACTATTGAACGCAAAAGGTGGATGAAATTCAATGCTCCAATGCTCGAGCTGCATTGCCTGTTAGCACACTTTGGTTAACTCATATTGCATATACACATACATTTACACAGAATGACTGTGATGTAAAGACACTTACCAGTAAGTGACATCCAAATTAAAGTGAGTAGACTGTGTTATTCGTTTCTCTAAACTTTGACTAAAACAGCTTTATACGCAAAGGCCGTACCCGCCTATGTAAACATGATGTTAACACAGCTCCAATAACAATGCAACTGGCAGGACTCGCGCTTCTCACTCTTTGTAGACAGTCATGACTCAGAGAGACATTTACAGAGGATTTACTCTGCTGTATTCATGTGTCAAATGTTGTTCTTCCTTCAATGTCTGTGTGTTAATGATGGAACTTGAAGAGTTAATGAGAGCATTTAGTGAGGAGACAGAAAACCTGGGAATACATAAGGTGAAGAGAAAAAGGTTGAACAAAGAAGGTTAGAACCATCTTTAGGAAAAAGATTGGTACTCAGTTGCAGCTATTTAGGTCACAAACAAATTATTTCTTAGAAACTCAAACAATTTCAGGCGCACACCAAGGCTTGATATTTTGTATTTGCCATATCGCAAAGGACAGATGGTTTCAGAGCAGCAATGAAGCAGGCATTGATTTCATCAAAGGACAATGAAGGCCAAGCAATATATCCCGCAATCCCATAAAGACAAACCAAGGGAAAACATCATCATCCAATGGAGAGGCAAAGAAACCAATCACACTTTCCACAGTGGTGGTGAGACGCGTTTCTCTTTCTCATCTTGCTTCCTGCTTCAGTGCACATCCATGGAGGATACATACGATCTCCAGTGAGGCCTATATTCCACATTAGGACCGTCTCAGCTCGTACATCACCCTGTGCTCCTCGGACCACTTAATAACAAAGCTATTCAACGAGGCCCCAGTCCGCATAGTAGACATTCCTCTAGAGCCAGAGTCCACGGATACAAGGAAATATTTAATTACACTGGGGCACCGACCTGAGGCTTCTCCCCTACTGTGGTGCTATGAGACTGAGTGTGCACACATCAGTCTTTACCCAGGCTCCACACAAGCCAAGTAATAGTTAAACTGATTGAAATGCCCCTGTAACCCAACCTCAGGATATACAGTACATCACAGGTTTTGCTTACTTTTCATTTCAGTTATTAACTTCATTATAGAAAAGGCATTTCCAAAAGCAAAGAAGAGTCAGGTCATTATTTCTGTGCACCACCAATCCCACAGCTCCAGGTTAAAGAGCAAAAAATAAAAATTCAGAACTTGTTGTATGTGCCAAAAATCTGGTGAGTGTTAATACATGAAGACCTCATCACAACCTTATCTGGATATTATCAAGCAGCGCATGTGTCGGGACTTCAAACATCCAAAACAAAGTGCATTCCTCAACACTTACTTCTTCGGGATGACCTAAACTGATGTGCCTGGAACAGAAATCTTCAACTGAAAACGTCCTCTGAGTCCAACCTGGGTCACCCCGACCTAACTTTTAAAAAATGAATAGTTATGAGGCTTTCCTCTATTAATGATAGTTTTTACATATACAAAAGAATTTCTTTGGCTTTTGGGTCTGTGCTGTTTTCAAACCAGGGATTTAGCTTGTTATCATACCACTCTTCTCATTTATCTATGTTCCCATTTCTCATGTGCTGGTGAGTCATTCCACTGAATCTCACCGTTAGCCCTTAAAAAGTGAAATCAAATGATAAATCAAAGCAATGCAGTTCAGGCTTGTTTCCAGATCTCATTTCCTGGTCCATCTGTTCCCTTTAATGTTTAGTGAAGTAACGTCTGCACCTAATGAGACCTGAGGTAAACCGAGATTAGGACATACCTAACATCAGGCACAAGGATTGCTGTCTCCCCCACAAAGACAGTGCACCTGTTAGGGGTTTACTCTCCATAGTAAATATATATATATTATTTCATGTTTTTTTTCTGATTTATCCTCTACCTCACTGTTGTTCGCTCACCTTCGTCTTTCCCTTCACATCTTCATCTCTGCTCTCTTATACATACAGCGGCTGGCTTGTTCTGTCCCAGCTCTGTTGCTTTGTTGACTGTGGCCCCAAAAAACTCAATTCACACTTTGGATTTATTTTGACCAGAGTTTTATACAGCACATGAGTCACATGTGAATGAGGCTCGTTGTTAACCACGCAGCTCATCAGAACATCCCGCCGCACTCGAACCTTTTCAAAACAGCAGCACGAGAACATCTGTGTTTAACAAGAGACATGACGCCTCAATCAATGAATTCACATGAGAAAAACACCAGCAAAGGCCTTTTATCTCGTGTACTTGCGTTTCTCTAAAGAGCATGCGTTAGTAGAACCTGGGGAGATCTAAGAAAGTCTTTGGAAAACCGAAAGAGTTTTACTGTAACTGTTCAGTGAAAGAGAATTCGAGGACTGCAGCCGAATGTTTTTCTGAAAACACCGTGCTGTACTTTGCTGCAGGGCACTTTGTTCTTTCTGCCTTGATATGCTGTCTACTGTCATCAGATTACAGTCGCTTCAGTTTCAAAGGACAGGTACATTTTTTATTCTAAAAAAAAAAAAGTTACTTCCTGTTGTTAAAAGAGTCTTTATGTGTTGTGAATTCCTGCCAGAAACTTTACTCAGACAAGACAGAATACAGAGTGATGCTCATATACCTGGTGGAATTTGTGCAGCATTTGAAATATGTTGGTCCTATTAAACATAAACCTATAACCTATATCAGCATTATAACATGGTTATAGATGACCATGACAGATCATCCTTTGTTTTTGTTTTTTTTACAAAAACCTTTGCTTTTAGAAGATGGATAAAAGTCATCGCTTCACTTCGAACAAAAAACAACTTTCTTCAGGCCAATAGTTTAAGCTTTTTAGTCGTGCAAAGAATTGAGTGGACGTGATAGATGTGATGTGTCACCAAAGACAGATGGATGGTGAAGAACATCCATTTGTCTCCCTCATGGGGGATAAGCAACATACGACAGTGTCCTCTAGAAATTCCAGACCACAAAGCACTCAAGGTCATGACGATGGCGACAGTGAACTGAGCTGTAAATGACATTTTTGTTAACATCCTGTTGCAGGATGAAGGATCCATTACGTACAACAAAGCCTAGGAGCTTTTATCCTGTAATGTGCCATATGTTGAGTTTAAGCCCATCTCTGATTTATCAGAAGGAGGTCCCAGTGTTCAAACACAAACTAACACATAAACACTCACAAAAGAAAGTGGCATCGAGGAGCACAGATTGCTTTTTTTCAACAAACAATGAACATACAAGAAAAGTAGAATTTGGTCCATCAGTCAGAGTTTCCATCTGTTCTTGCCATGAATGATGTTCCATGTCGCAGGAAAAACCGCTGGGGGTTGTGGGAAAGATAATAAATGATGATATCATTCCTCCTTTCCATCCGCTTTGTTGAGTGCAGAAGAAAATAATGACAGCCTCTGTTCTTCATTGACTTTAACTTGTAAAATCAGGTGACGTGAGCAGAACTTAAACGTTCAAATATCAGCAGATGTTGTGACATTATCTTCCTCGTGTATGCATGAATGACAGTAAATATCCAGCAGACGCATATCTTCCTGTGTGTGCGTGTGCGTGCGTGCCGCATCCAACAGTACACAGTGTGCATTGATACAGCGCTGTCAGGGAGCTTGGAGGGGTGCGAGGCCATGCCCTTAAATGTGAAATACCAGAGCAGAGCCCACCCAGCGTCTGACAGAGGAAGTCTCCACAGCAGACCACCAGAGTCCCTGCAGGCTGCTGTCACCAGGCTGCTCAGCCACACAGCTGCCTGGAGAGAGTGAGATGCCAAAGTGCCAGTTTAAATTCTGTCTAACCTTTAAATCCTGATGAACGCTACATTTCAAGTTGTCTGACTGCCTGGCGATGGCCTGACCACCTGCTAAGAATAAGTGATGTGTGGGGAAATACATTCAAGTGGCGCTAATGTGTCAATCGCAACTTTTACAATATAAAAAGCTACAGTATATGTGGAGGTAAAAACTTGTCCATACGTGACTCAATTTCACTAAGACATCAAGCATTTTTCAACAGAGTTTACTACCCTCTTCATATTAACCAAAATAGGTTTTATAGTGGTTAAAAAAAAAAAATGTCCATAGCTCATCTGAAAAGTTTTAAAAAATGCTTCCGCTGGTTTTTCTGTTGCTTTTGGTAAGAAAACAGCCTCTCAATCTCGCTGATGTCGCCTCAGCTGCCGTGTTCGAATTAAAAAGAAAATTGGAAAGCATTTGGCCAAGCTTATCTATTACCCTGCTGTCTGGTAAATCCATGCATCTCAGAGTTTCGGGATTCTTGCTTTTTCAGATTAAGTAGAAGGATTACATGTTCAGAAACATCCTCCAAACTCTCTAAGCTTATAAATCTGTAAAAATCCTTTGGCTCATATAAAAAATGCATTGTCACCTTGCTCAAAAGAAGATGGGTTTTTTGTTGGTTTTTTTGAGTGAAAAGTTTTTTGTTGGTTTTTTTTTTCATTTTGAAGATAAATGCTTTTCAATCCGGAGGTAACTGAACAGCACATAGTGGATGTTCACCACATGCAGGTGAAGAGACAGATTTGTGGTCTGAGAGGAAAAGCAGGAAATAATGAGTCTGATTGAAAGGAGGAAGCACAGTTAAAAAGGTAGGGTTGGTATTTTTTCGAAAATGTACATAATTTCGAAAGCAGCATTCCCTCAGTGCTCCTTTTGCATCCACCTCCTCCCCTCTGTGCTCCCTCGAAAGCCACGCCCCTCACTTACATGCATTAATGGGTTAGAGAACGAGCGGGGAGACAACGAGGCGTGATTGGTTCACAAAAATGGAACCGAGTGGAGACATTGGTCGAAGACTTCACATTTCTTTGTTCCCATTCAGCAATTGTTGCTCACTCTGGACTCTTAAGGTGTCTCATAGATTTTGCAAAGCTCAGGGCTCTGTGATTAACTTTTCTCAGCGGCAGGCCAGAGAAAGGTGTGAGGTGGTGGGTCGGGAGCATATGGTGTTTTTGTTGTCCTGGTGAGACACACACCAGGCAGCAACTTCCCTCCAGGAAGTGTTGTAGATACAGAGAGAGCCCCCAGCCGATCCTCGGGGTGACCTTCATTACCACAATTAGCATGCATGCCACTCACAGGCACACAGAGGCTGGGCATGCACGGGAGGAGAGGATAAGGGCAAGGAGCATGATACGGCTGGTCAGGGAGAAAGGACTTCAGAGAAAGAAATGTGTTTATTATAACCATAAATATAGAATCAAGCTACAACAAAATAATGATTTATGAGTTCATGTTGACTAAATGGATCATATTCAAGGTGGGGGTTAGATATATCATACACAACAATTTGTCAATGCAAAATTAAAATTAAAATCATATTGTACTATGACAAATAAGACCATGGTCCATCATGAATCAGCACACAGGACGTACTGTTTTTCTTAGCTTGACTGATCGCAATTTACTTCAATAATGAGTTAACATGCAGCAAGAAAGCAGCCGGCTCTACTTCCATTAGATGTATTTTCCTCAGAGCCAGTAGAGCTTTCAGGGTGATTAAGCCATTGGGGTAATCAAGTGAGCAAGTCCCTCATATAGATGACGGCCCAAGAAGGCCAGAGGAAGAACAGTATTCTTGTGGTTTCTTTATCTAAACGTGCAGTAAACATATTTGAGCGGACAACAACACCATGGTAAGCCTCATAAAGTCCTCCTGTGGAGAGGTGGCAAAAGAATCCATTTTTGTAAAAAAAAATCGAGATTCTGATTCTCTGGGAATTTAAATACATTTATAACTTCCAAAAACAGATTATTATTTTGTTGAGCTGATCTGTCACTCCCTGCTATGTCCTAAGGCTAGCTCTTTAAGGCGGTAACAATGCCAAAGGGAGCAGCAATATATTCAGTTAGTCTCACAGGTGGCTGGAGTAGATCCTGAAGTACTCATGTAAAAGTAGACTTTGAATCATGACTCCAGAAAGGATTTTTTGAATGGAAAAAAAAAAAAAGATTCTGAATCAACTTGTGACCCCCAGAACTGAAATGAAATCATAAGACACCCAAAGATTCCCAGCCCTACTTCTGTGTGTACTGTACTGTAATAAAGTAGAGCACTGAATCACTCAAAATGTAGCAGGCCAGCTTTTATAATGGGATGATACTAAACCAGTCTTCATTCTAGAAATTAGCCAGAGGTAGGTCTTAAAGCATTATGCAATTAAACTGTTATAGACCAGTTATAGACATTACACTGGTTTACATTAAACAAATGCAATGACTCCAAGGTTGTACACTGAGGGAACATTTAGCTAAGTGTCTATTTAAATTCCACTTGCACTGTAACTCTGACCTCCATTGTCTTATAATGAAGTTTATTGTTTTCATCTAGTTAAAGACTGTTTTTGTGAAATAGGTTGTTAGCATCGACAGTGGATGTCTATGTGTCTAACCAAACAGCAGTTCTGCAGATTCAAGATTAGATGAAACTTTTTTTGTCGAACACAATGATAGAAAATCATCTTTGGTTGAGGCTTAGAAACATAAAAAACAAACATTCACACTAGTAAGATTCACATTAAGTCAAGAAGTTCCATAAATGGGTAAAAACAAATACTGTATGCACAGCATGTTAAAAAGCAGTGCTTATCTAGCTGTGTTTCAAATGTGTATTGCAGAGGGAGTAAAAGGGTTTCTGTAAATGTTCTTCTCAACTCATGCTACTCTGAAACGGCTGCCTGAGGGGAGCAGCTGAGATGAGTGGTAAAGGGGATGTGAAGGGTTCTCAGTGATGCAGCCTGCTTTCCTTTCTGCTGCTCGCATGCAAAGACGACAGAAGACAACAGTTACTGCTGTTCTTCTGCAGCAGGCAGGCCATCCAGACAAGTGAGGCCTTGATGCATCGCAAATCTCAGGCAGGTGTAGTCTGACTAATTGGAACTGAATATTTAAACGCTAAATTTGTACTTTCATGATATTTTTATATGGCAAGGAGGTGAAAATTATATGGAGCTCTTTTGTTTTCATGATCGGAGAGGGTGAGAGGAGAAACTGGCTGAAGATGGACGCTTGTGAGAGGAGAAACAGGGCTATGGCGACTGTACAAAAGAAATGTAGAATTTGATTTAAACATGACAAAAACTAAATCCAAATAAATGAAATTGTGTCACTTGAAAATGTATCGATACATCTTAAAATCTAACCCAACCCGAAAAGCTACAAACCCAAATTTGTATTGACGTCACATCTTGAACATTAAAAGTCCTTCTACACTACAAGAAGTAGAAAAGGTGTTTAGATCACCTCAAGCACCAGTCTTACCAACACTCTCTTTTCTGTCAAAAAGCCTGACTTGGAAAAAAATCAATATGGAAACAGCTAATGGGCACTTTGTCCAGGAACATTGGTTTGTTATTCTTAAGCTGATCGATCAACAAACACAAAGGCCGAGCAAGGTGAACACAGAGACTATTGCCTCCTACTTCCCACTGCTCCTCAACATTTACATCCGTGATCAGGTCCCCGAGGACAGACGCACGGCCAACACAAACAACGCTTAATTGGTCGGTGAGAGGCTCGGATTTGTAATGACAGAGGAACAGCACTATGCTAGACTGTTATGCTGTTTAGACCTCCAATGTTATTGATATGCCGGTCTCACGTTTATAGATTATAGAGGAAGCCATCTGTGAAGTGTGCTCCCTACATGGATGGATGTGCTGTTTATAGAAGGGATCTTCAATTGATCAGGATTCAATATGAGAAATTGGAGGAGTGTATGAATCTGTATACAAATCATTTTCACTCATTAGATGCATATATGACAACGAAACCAAAAACAGTCTGGAATGTGGTAATAAAGCTTAACAATGTCAGATGAATCACTGCATAGGGAGGCTTGTGGAATGCTGACTACATTATGGAAATCAAAATTGATTTTTTTCTTTTTTTTTGATGAAGCACTCAATTCATACAGTGACCCTATGTCAGACAAGACAATCTTTCTTTCTGCTAGTTTTATTTTTTTTTCTATAGGCCAATGGCCATACCCATAGACTTTTATTGGCATGCTACCTGCAGTCAATGCAGCAGCGAGCTTTGTCTTCCAGTCAATAAGATAACGCACAAGTTGGAAACAGGGATATTCTGAGTGGACTCATTTACCTCGACAGTAATTGAAATTCAGAGTAACGGACTGGACAGGTAGGAAAACACTCATAAAACAGTTACAAATTAGCGCAATTTATTTGAAATTGTAATGAACAATAGATTCAGTTTGCAGAGTGTGGCTAACGTTAGCAGTGCTAGGACTGCTAACGTTAGCAGTGCTAGGACTGCTCCGGTCAATGACAGTTTAACCTAAAAAACAGCCTTCATATCACTTCATTTTCATTTTCTGCTGCTATGAGAAGCTGTCTGTTCACAGGCCCATTAACTAGAGCCAGTTCATGGCTAACAGTCAACACATGTAGCAGGTGGCTACATTGCAAGCTGAGCAGAATATTTGACTCACATCAGGGGTCTCTATATAAACACTACTTGGTTGAACCAACAAGTTAAGCTAATGCAGACAAGCGTGCGTGACAGCGGGTAACTGGTTAATTATATTGAAGTAATTAACAAGGTAAATGTGTTCAGTCCAAACTGTTGCTGCTTTTTGTGCTCTTCTGGGAGGACAGAATCTATTTAACTGAGCTTTAATCCAAAGACTCCAGCTCATATTTTACTAAAGATAATAATCAAGGAAGTGCTGTATGAAGGAGTTGTGGGAGAGACACAGATGTTCAATATAAACAGGAGAAGGTAAAATACATAGAAGTGAGAGGGGGAGGAAAAGAAAGTGACGCCCTCCTCACTTTTATCTCTTTACTAGAAGAGCTGTGAACAGGCCATATCAGGACAGAATGAAGCCTCACAACAGCTGGGCGAACTCTATCTTAATGGTTATCCCAGTCCTTTGAGTTCAAACATCAGCTGTGAAGGAGTACATGCAAATGTAGAAAATCAGCATCAGGCCGATTACAGGTTAACTAAACATGCTTTGTGTTGCATGTTATTTTCGAGAATCGATGTAAGACTGATAGCACGCTAAGTCTAACAGTTTTGTTTTGATAATTTCATCTGATAAATTCATTGAAAAAAGCCCAAGTTTGACTCCAGGTCTTTTGCCAGCTGTTGTATTTCACGTCCATCAGCAAATGCCTTGATTAAAGAATGTTTTGTTCAGGAAAGCTTCAGCCTATCTGATTATATGAAACAGACGCCCTCTTTTCTTTTCGAGGACTCAAAGTTCACATGTAATTGGAAAGATTTCATTTTTGCATCTTTTGAATTTTATGTTCTTCTGTTTCTAAAAAAGCTTTTTTAGCAGGGGAAAAAAAAAAGCAACCAGTTGAAGTATATTTCATTACAAGGGTTTTTTTTTTTTTAACTCGCTGTTTTAAACACAGGGGAGACATTCTTGACCATCTAACAAGTTTCTGACAAATGTTTCACTCAGGTGAAAATTGCCAGTGGAATGTTGGGGCCAAATGTTTCTTCCCCCCGGAACGAGTCGAACTGTGGTTCATCCGAACAGTTTCTCTGTCCAATTAGCCGTCTGGACTTTGACTCGACCACAGTATTGCTCAAGAATTGTTTGTGGAAAGTATAAAATCTTAATTCTAATCTGATAACAGGCTGGTGTCAGTCTGATGACTGTAAGAAGGAGTGACATTATGGGGTACAGTGTGTATATGGTGTGTGTGCTGCTTTCGTGAATGTGGGATTTTTCCGAGAATTAGTCTGATGTTCCCCACAAGGTCCAATTATTCCAGCAGTGGCTCGGTAGACATAGTGGTGCCTGTTTCAATCCAAGCTGCGCCACACTAATGGCCTGTTCTAACAAACAGAAGCAGCAGCATGCACAGGTGAACCAACACACCATCAAAGAGCCAAAGGGGAACTTTTGTAGCTTGTATGCTTCCGGACTGCACCCTCTACAACTTGAGGCCTTTTAAGTCTGTGTTTCTGCAAAAGGAGCGTAACTAAGCTCGGCCATTTTGATTTTTGGTTGGTGTAATATTCTTGTTGCAGTCCGCGAATTCACGTTGCGTTACAACTTTGCAGAATCACGGCACAGAGAGGAGAGAGCTCCACATACACTCACAGACAGACATGAAACCACGTTGACCCTGCAACGCCTCTGCTACAACCAGCGAAGGCGATACAGAGACAGGATCACTTTGTCCACCCATTACGCCTCCACGACGTTCGGATTGAGTCAAAACGTCTACAGGGGCGTAAGTACCACGCCTTGAATTGTCAGTCTGAATACAGCTTTCGATTGGCTCTCGCCTACTTATCATGTGCGAAACGCCGCAGCAATTTGGACCAGTCTCCTGCACAGCAGTTCACGTCTTATGATCGTACCTGAACACTGCGATGGATAACTTCTCAACTCTACACTGCAGCTCAATCATTTGAAGCTACTTTAAGTTCTACTTCACTGTCTTTTACTCACTCGCTTGCTTGAGGCCTCAGAGGGGAAATGGATTCGGAAAAAGATTAAGAAGAAGGATGTCTTGGACACTGTCCAAAAAGTAAGAATAAGCACTGTGCGCTTGTGAGCCCCAAGGAGGCCAAAATCAGTCACTGTGTAGACCTCTCTGCAAAGACAGGTACAACTATAAAGTTGTTATGGATCTGTTGACTGACCATTCCTTTCCTCTCCCTTCAATACAGCAGCTTAAAGTGCTCATACAAATGGATACACACATGCAGAAATGATAATAAATAGAGCTTTGGTTTTGTGCCGTATCAAAGCCAGCTCTCTGCACCTTGTCTTGTAGACTGCAGCTGGACTTAGATCTGCTTCGAAAGGCAAAAATGTTCTCTGTTTTGGGGCTGTCGATAAATCCACATGACCTTTTAAAGAGACTGATAGAGTTAACTCCACATTGACTGGCTCAGCAAATCCTTGGGCCTCCCTTCAAAATCAATACTAGCGGCTTTCAATGATATAAGAATCATCAGGCTCAGCGAGCGTAAAACCGCGGAATCAGATTCAACTCTGAATTCATTACATTTGATGATATCAATCCTGCTATGCCATATTATTACAGAGAGGCTTCTCTGCTACTTTTAAATCGTCCTTTTTGAGGGGTCAAAAAGGGGAACGTGGTTGGGACACAGCAAGTCTTAGAAAAACAGTCACCTTCGGTCGGACTGACTGGACAGGAGGGGACCCTGATTGCACAACCTTTTTGCCTTTTTGCACTCTGTGACACAACCACCCCACTGGAAATGTGCACAACGCCTGCAGGATGACAGAAAGATTGGTAAATTACGATGAGAAGATGCAATATGTTAGGCGCAAGTGAGTCATCAAGTTCAGAGAGAACTGAGAGTCGGCATGTTTGAGAGTATTCACTCCTCTGAGACAGCTCTCATGTTTGGCTCATCTTTAATTTTCTTGTTTTAAATATTAGGTTTGCTTATGAATAAAACATTTCAATGACACAATGACATGATAACATAATATATGGGAAATGAGACCTGCCAAGGAGACGACCTTTTTGAAACCACCAAGGAATCAATTTGTGACAAGGCTCATGAGTAAAGAGGGAAAAATCGCATGTGTACAGCCACAGCTCAGCCATGGCAGACAACCACCATGAATCACATAGTTGAAATGAATGGATCAGCACTTCTACTCGTTCTCTTTATTTATGAGTAGAGGAGGGGTTTCTCAGTGTTCAATGTTCGCTGTGTGAAAGTATAAATTAGCATACGGTGTCTGCATTGTTCTCTTAGTTCAGGGCTGGAGTGGAGTGAGCCGAACAAATATTTACTGAGAGGCCTGCAAGGGCTTTTCTACAAAAGAGCCTGATCGATAATTCTCAGTCTTGGCCTCAATCACTTACCGGCAGTTAAACAAGTCAGTTCCTCTCCCTGAGTAATGTAAAGACAACTTTAAAGAAGAAACTTGGGGGGTTTTAAAAAGATGCTGAGGCCCTTTTATTCTTTCTCACACATTGCTTGAGCTTTATAGGGAGGAAATGAAGGGGTTAGAAGACTTTATGTTAACAATGTTGGCAGCATGGGAGAGCTACACTAAGGCTTTCTGACAGGAAGTTGTTTAGCTGAGGTAGAAAGCCACCCAGATATTGAGCACAGGACTAGATTCTTGCTCGGAGATGACGGCCAAAAACAGTGGGCATACTAAATGACCAGGTCAGCATTTCCGGTGTGTTGCCAGACTATAAATATGAAGTGGAGAAGCAAAGTAGCTTTCTCAAACACAATTCAAGAAAGAGAAAGTTGCAGGGGAAGAAAATGAGCTGGGTAAAGCCCACCGTCGTCTCACAAGCCAACAGCAACCCTGAATCCCCATGTTAGAGCCGCCTGGCTTTTCCATGGACTCAAACCAGATCTCTAATATCTGTATGAAAATAACTCCATAATTCTCCATAAGTTCTGAAAAAATTTTACTTCAGTGACTTTGGAGGTACGAATAAATGACTTACCTACCTCTGACTGTCCATCAGTGACTGGAATCGGCTTTCTTTTGGAGACCGCCTCAAGTGGCCATTCAGGGAACTGCCTTTTTTAACACTTGCAGATCGGCTTCATGTTTTATTCATCCTGACTTTTGCTTGCCTATCTGCCAATAGAAATATAGTGCCCTGTACTGCCAGCATGAACATGATGGTGATGTCTAACTGAGACTTAGATTAGAAGAAAGTGAACATGCAGAGTATTATTTTAAATGTGCACATGAATGAGCCAAGTTCATTTATACTCTTAGTACCACCAACACTCCGCCTCTGCCAGAGAGACAGTCGCACGGTCAAACAAGCCATCTTGCACTAACTGGCAAACATCACAGATATTCAAACAGAAAATAATTGGACAGCCAGAGAGAGTGAGAGTGAGAGTGAGAGAGAGAGAGAGAGAGAGAGAGAGAGAGAGAGAGAGAGAGAGAACATATGCTCTCTTCAAGGTTTTTAAAGTCAGACAGAAGAGTCCTCAAGAGGTGTGTGCTTACTGTTTCTTGTGTCTAAGTGTATCTCTGTCATGCTGATAGTGAAACATCATACTTGCAGCTTTATAAGCCACATAATAGCATTTGAAATGGAGCTTCAACACTGTGGAAAGAATGGATATACTATAAATCTGGACAAAAATCAAATTAAAACGTCTTAAAAACAAGGATTAAGTGAACGCGTCTACTAAAGCTAAAAAGATGTTCTCCGTCTCCCTCCGAATGTCTCGGAGGAGGAAGTGTGACACAAACAGGAAACTGATGAGGAAACTGTGCTCTGAGAATCATGGATCTATCTGAGCGCAGACACGGCCTCAGGAGAGGCTGACAGTTTATAAAGGACCTGCATGAAATTGATCAGCTCCTTTGGCTCAGGCGGATATTTTATTTATGCTGCACTTGAGGTACTGAACACCTTTCTGGCCGTCAGAAGAATTGTAAATCATCTGCAACATTTCCCTGGAGATCATACCTCATAAAAAGAGGACTGTGGTGTGGATAATAGAAAAGTGCAAATGAACTGTATTCACCTATTAATATGAAACTTAATGTTCAGTAGTGAAATAAAGTCAATGGTCTCGAGCTTTTAAAACACTTTTCTATTTTCTTCAGACTACACCCTGATGGATACTCCGCTGACAAAGCAGCGGGAGCAAATCAGGGTTAGAAGTTTGCCCAAAGACACGTCAGGCATGTTGCTGCAGGAGCTGGGGATCGAACCCCAGACCTTCTGGATGAGAAACGACAACTCTACGAACTGAGCCACTTTCCAAACACTCTTTGAAATACATTTTCTTTCCTTTATAAATAAATGGCAAACTGGCCCCTTGAGCTCCTCTCTCTATTTTTTTGATGCATATTTTACTCACTCTTTAATTATTGTTTTGATGAATATTGTTTTCTACACTTATATTTCTCTCTCTCTCTCTGCATTGTCATTATATTACTGCCTCTCACTATCTGTTAATTTTAGTCACTGACCACATACTGTATGTTCCTGGCATCTCCTGAGCTCTCGTATCTTATAGGTTCCTCAGGATGTGTTAGAAGCCCAGCCACCACCCGCCTGTCTCTGCCCCACAACCATCGCTAGGAATGCAAGGAATACAAAAGGAGTTATCCTCCCTGCATCTTTTCTTAACTCACAGTCAGCTCTTTTATCTGCTCTTTTGTAAAGCGTCTCGAGACAACTGTCATAAATTGGTGCTACACAAGTAATGATTGATTGAGTTCCAAGGCCTTTTACTTTATGGCAACATATACACAAAGAGATATCTTTCTCATCTCTTTCCCCATAACAAGTCATTCATGACTCAGGTTACATTTTCCAGCTTCCACTTTCCATTTCAAACTCTCCTTCTTTCCAGTAAAGACTATCAGAGGTCAGCACCCTTGAGATCTTTCCCTCCCCTTCTCCACCTACATGTCTGTCTCCTTCATCGTCCAGAGCTCCGTCCACTTCTACATTCTGTACAGTGTAGTCATCCCACTCGCTGGAAGATGTTATTTGTATTTAATTTTTATTTTTTTTGTCAAACAGTCTTTTATGAAGAGCAGACTCTCAGAGGAACCGTCAAGTGAACAGATTTACTGGATGCACCTGTAGTTTAAAATGAGGGAGACGAAGCCAAACTCAAATGTGTCTCTGTTGCATAACAACACATCTTTTAACTCTTTCCATCAAAACGGCTAAAGATACAAAGCAGTCACTGAAATAAAAATGTTATTGAATCCGTAGTTATTAAAGAATTAGTTCATGTGAAGTACAAATCAAACCAAAAAACTCATAAAAGTGTGCTGATCATTTCAATCTGCTGAACAGAGTGTGAAAATATGCCATCTGGCAGCATTTGAGCCACATGCTTCAATACAAATAGATGCTTTTTGCAGATGTACGTTTTGTCAGCCATCGATGATATATTGATGATAAATCTGAGGAATGAAGCCAGGAGAATTGTGCAGTGTCACTTTTCCAGCCAACAGACGCTTTGCTACGTCCCTGTGCTCTGATTTGCGTCCAACAGAGAGCTGTTTCAATGTTTGGAATACATCAATGTGTGAACTCACATCTAACAACACAACCATTTTCAATGTGTTGGGCCTGTCACATTGAAAGCATTTCTGGTCATTTCACTGTGACTCTCACTCAACACCAGTTCTTCCTTTATTCCATTTTCCATTAACTCTTCAAAAACCTTCAAAAACACTTTTACAGCAGACAATAGAAGTCACCCTCTACGATAACGATGCTTTAAAACAAACAAGGGGCCCAATCAAGGACGCTTGAGTCACTGCAAACAAACTCAAACAGAGACGGGTAAATGAACAACGTGAGGACTTGTAAAGACAGATGACACTGACTACTCAGGAGAAGGAACGCTGCGATTTAACGTTCTCATGTGAACTACTGCCACCAAATGCGTCACGGTTGGTCAGCAAAATCACACACTGTGTCTTAAACCTGAAAGATTCCAACTCAGGGCGTATTTACAATGAATGTCAAAACACACTCAAACAAACTGGAGATTAATTCTGAACAAATATTTGTCTCGATTGTACTCAAATCCACAGAATCAATGAGTCCTGTTTGTTCAGGTTCTGCTTAAAGAACGGAGAAACAAGGGAAAGAAGTGGACAGCAGGATGATGCACAGAGGTTCCATCCTGCAAGCATGTCCGGGGTGGACAGAAGAGACATGTTAGACAAGAAGCACGATAACACATCGGCTGTAACTTCATTATTGGGATGGTAGAAGTCTGCCTCTCCACAGCTGCATGAGAAAAGATGTTTTCGCAGAAGTGTTAGCTCGGAGCCGCAAAGAGGATCCAGGGATGTCGGGATTGATGGGCTGAAGACATCTCAAGAGGGTTAAAGACACGATCCATGAGTGCCTGGCTGGGCTTGAAATCAAAGTCAAACAACTTATTATATCATTTTTAACACAATAATCAAATAAATAGCTATAATCGAGTTTGATCTTGTGTAAGACTTGCAAAGAATAAATGACAAAAATCAAAACCACAGGACCCAGACAGAAGACAAATATTCACTCTGTTTATCTGGAAATGTCTCCAACTAAAGGAGGACTGCTTTGAATGCCTGGGGAAATGAATGTGTAAAATGTGTAGACATGACAATACTCTGGCAGGATGTTTAGTATTCATCAGGTAATGTCAATAAAATATTTGTTTTTACTTTAAATATTTTAGAGATAGATTTATTCAGCTGGATTAATAGAGTAAAGAGTCGTTCTTGGTTGGGTAACAACAGTTGGTTATTTATGTTCTTCTGTGACAAATCTCCTTCTTATGATACAGCAGTGCAGCCCGTTCACCAAACACAGTGGACAGACCGCTGGGCGAAACATGGTAAGCAATTAGATAAAAAGGTCCCACATAGTGAACTTGGATTATTTATGGTTTTGTCATACATTGTCAAAAGCACAACATCTGGCTGAAGGGAATATAATCTGATCATGCATTGTCAGATATTTCCAACTTCTCGCAGGAAAACAACGGCTGAGAGCATCGCAGGGATGAGATTTCCCAGGTACACGGGGAATTGTGTTGACAAGGTTGTCCCTCTATTAGAGAGCCAACAAATGTGGTAAGAGTACAAAATATCAGAAACATGTGTGGTGCGCTCTACTTTTTTTGAATAATTACATCCTCAGTGATCACCTCATCTCCCCGGGCCCTTCCATTACAGTCGTGTGCCATCAACACTTTCACAACACCAGTACACAAAACAAGACGGCCACGCCTCGCTCTATTTTTGACAAGCTGGATCTGTGCCCCACACATGGAATAAATGACGGACATTTCCATGTTACAGTCAAGAAAATAAAATATTCACATTTCAAGCCTCCATTTCACCTTTGAAATAGAAAGTGTGATGAAAATTAATCCAACTCAAACAAGCATGCACATACACACAACTCCCCTTGAGACTGGCTACATTAAGATAAATTCAGGGATAAAGGGATAGGCTTACTGCTTCAAAACACAAACAGTAAACAAAAGAAGATGAGAAGCTTTTAACCACAAATAACTCCCTGAAGAAAACATTGCACCCCAGGAATGCGACGTGCAAACAGAATCTCTCTCTCTCTCCCCCCCCCCAGGTCCTTTGTTTCATCTCTTTTATTTCCATCTTCTACCGTATCCTGGGTTTCTCTGGCGTACGCAGGAACCCTCCTGTTCCAAACAGTGTCCCAATGCAGGAGAGGAGCTGCACCCAAAGCAACCATTCAGTGGCTAAAGCGTTTGTGAGAGCCGAGTCTTCCAAACCACCGACCAAGTGTCGCCTGCACCACACCGATCATCAGATTCCTGCTCCAACAAACACACTTTTGTTTGTGTAGAAAAATAAAAAGACTCAAAATTGTAGGTTTTTTCCAAGTCTTGTTTGGATAAGTATGTAGACTGAGCGGGACACTGAGGGGTGGAGGAGGGGCTACAGGGGGGGTGGAGGATAGACAGGGTTGGCATTGGTACAGCAGAGAGAGCTGTCAGAATCTCTGGGGCATGAACTGATTTCTCTACATACACAGAAACCGACACCACCAACTCTCTGCAGACTGGATGAAATATGCTGGGCATCTCTCGACAAGTATGCACAACAGCACACACACACACACACACACACACCACAGCCCACCTGCTGAGCATCTGAGCCTTTCATCTATCCCACTACACCTGCTGCGGGTGTGTACGTGGGGGGGGGGGGGGGGGAGGATAACACATTCACAGGATAACACCAGCTTCTCCAGGTATTTCATGTTTTTACAGTTAGTTTGCATCACTCACATTTGTTTTCTGTTTTTAGTGTATTCATAAAAATAAATTAAATGCCAGTTTGAAGACACTGTAACTGACTTATAATTCTTTTGAATTGAAGCACTGAAGCCTTTCCCAAGACTTTAAGAAGCGCCATCCAAGAAGAGATTGGAGGAGAGGGGTTTGGGGTATTTAAGGGAGGATGGACATGATAAGTGAGGGCAAGTATGAGAAGACAGTGCATGTGTTAAAGAGTGGTGTGTCATGGATGAGGTGTGCTTCAGCAACAAACTAATGAGTATAGATAAAGACTGCCATAGCAAACTGACACAGAGAGATATTTGTAACAAATGGCAAACATGCGAATGAACGCGCACACACACACACACACACACACACACACACACACACACACACACACACACACACACACACACACACACACACACACACACACACACACACACACACACACACACACACACACACACACACACACACACACACACACACACACACACACACACACACACACACACACACACACACACCTTAACAAGGACTGTGGTAACATACTTCACGATAGAACACAGACCACCCATGCCCGGCTGAACCCCATTAGCAAATTGTCCAGCAGGCTCCCGGAAATGTTTGTTTAAGTCCTATTAGTTAGATTCAGCAGCTAAGATGAAGCTAACTTTTGACAAGACAGACAGACAGACAGACAGACAGACAGACAGACAGACAGACAGACAGACAGACAGACAGACAGACAGACAGACAGACAGACAGACAGACAGACAGACAGACAGACAGACATTAACGTGAGACATTGGTGTAGTTTGTAACCCTGCATTTCATTCCTATTGTACATTTTTCCCTCAAACAGAAAGATTTTGAACAACCTCACAGATCATTTTAAATAAGTACATAAATATGTATCTGTGGGCTAGAATTGGTAGAAACATCTACCATCTGATATGCATCCATTTTTAAAACAAAAAGTCAGACTGACGCTTTTTTTTTGGACTGAGTAACCGAGGTCATAACTGATCTAACTTTTTAAATTGGCCTGAGAATTATTAATATAGCAGTGAGCCGCAGGATCTGCTTGCCCATACTTACAACCATGTGATCAATAGCTACAAGTTTGCCCGATGATGAATAGGCATGAAGCTGAAAGTGCAACACACAGACCAATCCGCTAACTACATGAAGTAGATGAAGTGCTTTTTCTTCGACGGAAAGAGAGAGATGTCTGTTCCTCCAACAAACTGAGCTCGTTGATGACACGTGAATGAGAAATAGTAAAATATGGTCAAAATGGTATTACAAATGACATAAATCACTTGCTCCAATTAAAGTATATCATATGTAATGTTTATTATGCAACCGAGGAGTAAAAAAAGGGGGGGGGGCAAAAATTGGTGCGTTTGTGCGAGAGCGGGGGAGAGAGAGAGGGTGCACAAGAGTTGTTTGCCATGAGGCTTAAGACCCACATAAACCGCTCATCTAATTAATACAAGGTTGACGGAGGTTTGGTTGAGATTGCAGTTTCAATATGGCGCCCGCCATCAAAAGGACTGTGAAAGCACTGTAGAAACCAATGATCACTCCTTTCAATCACACAAAGAGAGCGACACAAGCAAACACTACATATGAGCTTTTAGCCTCACATACGTGAGTCACAGCCTACACACAACATTATTCATGTATGTCAGCCCACAAAACAACATGCCTGCATAAACTCATAGCACATGAATTCACCCGTAAACAGGGGTGCCCACACGCCTCCCACATGTGAATTCACAGTTTAACAACATGCATTCATGAGGTTTAAATATATCCTGTACCAGTGCATTGCTTTCACTTCTGTAACCATTCATGTCGGTGGAACAAGCACAATGTGCATCTATAATGAAATGTAAAAAATCCATGAAAGCCAAATGATTTCACAGTTTCAGACCTTTAAACATTACGCTTCCTCTACACATTAAAGCATGTGATAACTTGGACAAAGGTATGTGAAAAATAAATTCAATGATATAGTGGCAAAAGGCTAATCAAGTTTACAACAAGGTGCTGAAAATAATCAGAATTGGAAAGAAAGAAAATATGTTTTCCTCCCGAATCAATCAAAGAAATGATACCATGTAGACTACTAAAGCTGCAGAGAAGCCTCACAGTGTCTCACGTCTCTCCTACCAAACATTCTGTGGGCGGTCCAGTGTTTGCAGCCCTGAGTCCAGCAGTAAAGGCACCACATGGAACCCAGTGATCAAAGGGAAAGCTTTCTATCCAACTCACACCCTGTTGAACTTCTGGCTCCACTCCAACACACTCCTACGTCATCAAGACCCCTGATGTTGCTGTGAAAGTGTTATCATATGTTCCTGTGTGCAGTAACATTGTTTTTTCTTTGTTTAAGATCAAAGACATCTTAGAAATCACAGCCCCGACACAGGCAAGGCTACAACTGGTCAAAGAGGTGAGGTAGAGCCAGAGCACAGACGCAGAGCGTTTAGCTTTGGACCACATTTGGAACTGAACTCAAATCTGGCAAAAAAAAAAAACATTTTTTGAATGTTTCTCCTTATATATTGAAGAATTCACAATACTCTTTCCTTTTTTCTTTCATTCTTTTAAAACTGCAGGGGGCAGTGTGAAAACAACACTTAACAAAACAATAATAAATGTTCTTTACAAAGGAAATAACACCGAGGGTTCAAGTGTGTTTATGTCCAGCATACGTGTTGTTTTAATCAGAGTCTAAGAGAGTAATGTATCTTTCTATAAGAGTCTTCGGGTCTCATCTGATCAGTGACCGTTTATATGGCTGTTGCACATGTAAATTTAAGCTAACATTTTGCTTCATGTTACTCCGAGGGTGGTTCGAGCTAACGCTAGCGTACGTTTGCTAGCACACACACACACACACCACAGTAACTGACTGATTTGATAAATATAAGCTTATGGATGCTAACTTTAGCAACAATTTAACCATAACTGTAGCTCCAGTGAGAAGTTCTGCGGGGTTTTGTCAGGTGGTCGTTCAATAAAAAGGTGTCCAGGTTCATTTCTTACACGACAGGTGACTGATCAAGCGATGCGTTTCATTGTTTGTTTACAGACAGATCAAGGGATAGCCACAGGCTGAATATTTGATATCATTAAAATAAATGAAAATGACAAGTAATAAAAACTTTTGGCCGTGTCGAAATGACAGCGAAGTCTGACACAAGCTCCGGTGAGGAGACACTTCAAAACAAAACAGACAGTTAACAATATTACTTTGATCTTAATTCGGCACCAAGAACAACCTACTTGTCTTTTTTTAAATTAACCAAACACTTAAAGAATGTGGGAGTTTTGTTTGTTGCTATGTAGATATTCCATGTTTCTTCCATACGACTCATTTCAAGATTTCACAAGGCACACCATGTGAGCCAGACCATGTGCTTTTTTTCTGAATACACAGTTAATTCTGAAACAAGAAAACACTGGCATCTGTCCAGGCCTTGTTCTTCCACTCATAGATGTAGCTCTCCACCGAAGACAAAAAGCTTTTTTTTAACAAACGTCTATTTCAAAGACTCAGACTCGCCCACACTTAAAGAGAGCCCTTCAACTAACTGCCTTGGTTTCAGGGTCGAGTGCATAATATTCATCTTACACGGCTGTGAAAGCATCGCTTTGTTCTGATGATAAGAACTTAACAACAGTCGATCAAATTGCTGGTAATTTTTTGTACAAGTCTGATCTCATGGCAGTATGACAGCATATGATTCTGGAGCAACAGTAAAGGCCTGTTGTGTCATGTTGGCACCCTGCTCATCTAAAGAACAAAAGTGCCAACGGCTGTCTCTATAAAGCCACTTATTCTGCAGGCTCCCTTTCGCTGTGAGATACCACAGGTTACATAACCCTGCCACTGTATGGCCCTTAGGACTCCACTAACTGCTACTGTAGCCATGAGACTGTCAGCAAACCCCTTCCCCCTCCCTTATATACACACACAGTGCTTTGACATATCTATACACATACCAAACACTCAAAGTCACACACACACCAGTCTTGTATCTCCAGTTAGCTTGGAGGCGCTCCATGGTGCAACAGTGCAAGCACAGGAGCACACACACTCACACAAGCACACACACACAGACACACAAAACTCCTAACAATGCTTGAATGGTTTAAAGAAATGTCACATGATAAGCTGAAGTGAATAACAGAGCTTGCCTTCACTACTCCCACATGCCACACAAAACAGCAGCTCAGTATAGCGCAGCCAGCTGAAAACACTTAACAGGATGACCCAGGCAGGAGACGCATTCTGTATATGGAGTCATGTAAGTAGTAGAGAGGCCAGACAACTAAACTGGAACTGTCTTAATTTGTTTAAACTGCAAATTCTTTTCAAATATACCAAATAATGGATTGAAGTTTTGCCTTCCTTTAAAATTCCCACTTACATCATCCGTGGACAACAAGTGCAGATTCACCTGTTCAGCTTGGTTATATAAAAAGTAAACAGACTTTAATATCCCACAGTCTAACATTACAAGTACCAAATTGAAAAACGGAGATACCTTTAAGCCATGATAGAAATTGTCAATAGGAAAACCTCCTCATCCTTTGAGCACATTTGGAGCCAACCTGTCTTGCTCAAACCGAATGATGCAGAGATCAGAGGTCTAAATCCTGCACTGATAGCAGCTTTGAGCCACTTTAAATTGGCTACCCTTCAAATCCTCCCCTCAGATATGAGGCTAACCCTGCCTCAGAAGTTCCATCCCTCTGTCCTGGTTAGACCAAGACACACATACACACATTGAAACACAACCTGCCCAGATATTTTGTCAGCTTTGCAGGTTTGTAGTTTAAGCAGTTTGATGCAGATGATGAATCAACGGCATTCTGAAGAAGTAATTGATATTTTAGTTGATTTCAATACGATTAATTGTTTGTTTTAAATGCAGAATTTTGAACCATTATAAAATGGTCAACGTTTCACGGAGGCCAGAAATGAGGAGAAAGAGATGGAAGAGAACATCCTCGACCAGGCACAAACCACTGACGTTGCAGTTCATGGTCGATGCCTCTCAGGCTGATGAGAGCTGATTTAAACTTGTCAAATGAGTGAATTTAAGGCTTTGATGTTTCAAATCACCTGAAGTTTGAGATGAATTTCAGTACGTGCATTGTTGGTTGTAGTAACTTGCAGACATTTCTAAAAGAACATTTTTATATGTCCACTCTCCAACACGGCGTCATCAACAGGTTTTCTCTGTTCACACATCAATGTCACTGTACTCTCTACAGTTAGAAGTTAATTTAGCTTATTCCTTTAAGGTAATGGTAAAAAGCCAATACAAAGACTCATGTCTTTGTATGTCAAGGTCATTGATTAATGGTCATCCACTTCAAACCACTGTGAGATCTATCCATAGAATCCGTAGTATCCCGTTGTAATCCTTACTGAAACATGCTTTGGAACATGCATAGATAATTCATGACTTTCCCTGCAGCCTGGCTCTTCAGTGGCTTCGATATATTTCCGAACAGCAGCCCTCAAAAGGGCCACAGAGGTGAAGGCTCAGGACGTGACGAGACTGGCATCAGATCAACCAACAGTCATTTTCACATCGAAGGAGAAACGGCTCATCATTAACCCTTCAGAATAAAGACAGTGTCCTTTTTTCTGAAATCTTCATTTGAGTAACATGTCCAACATAACAAAACATAGAAGCTCGGCGTTGAATAGTGAAACAACTGGAGATGAATCTAAGTCACCGTTTAGCTACTTTGACCTTTTAGGGATGTGACCGGCTGCTAAAGCGGGGTTTAAATTAATACACACTCAAACTGGGAGGATTCTGAAATGTCATTGATCTTCATAAACTGTTTTGCTGGCACTGAGATTAATAGACTGCAGCTATTCTCCTCATGAATAATATGCTTGGCGTATTCAATTAGCCAGCAATATCTCATCTTATGTTCACACTGAAAGACAAAATGATTTAAAGCTCCTTTTTTGGTAAAACAATTATTTCTCGTCAGCGTAAATCTAATCTGCTTAAAGAGCGTTGACCTAAACGCAGCAGTAAATTGATTATCGTGACATCTTTGTTGCAGAAGAAACGTAAACAGGCTCATCAATATGACCATTAGCAGGAGAATGAAAGGAGACGTATAGTAATGTGATTTTGGATGCAAAACTGCATGACAGACTGCCAACAGAAAAGCAGGTCAAAGGCGTCCAGCTAAAATGCAAAGATTAAAAGAGAGAAGAGACGTTCATGTTGGCTCTGACCTGAGACACAGATGAAGGTCATATAGTCTCCCTGACCACCAGTGGCCAGGAAGGGGATCTTCTTCTTGGTTCTCCGCTTCACCTGCACCGCTGCAAGCATCTTCTCATCATGGGGGATGAAGACCTCCTTGTTGATGGCGGACTTGGCACTCATGTCTGAAGTCGGCAGGAGTTCTCAGCTGACGACGATTCAAGTGGAGAGGAGCAGATCCGACCTTCACTGAAGGAGGAAATGAGAGAAAGGGGCAAATGAGATAAATCAGAGAAGAGGGACGAGGCGTACCAGGTGAGAGGTCTCTCGTGAATAATAGTCTCTATCCAATAACAAGCTCTATCTTCAGCGTAATGAAGAAGTCTGTATAAAAATGAGACAGAGAGAGAAGGTTTTATCAAGAACAGGACAATGATTTGAACGTGTAATATCACACGTCATTTCCAAACGCAATATCTCATTGTTGTGTTGCAAAAACTTTCTTCCGGTGCAAAAACAACTTTTTGTTGGTGCATAGATCGAAGTGTCCGATAAATTACTCCACGACCATGCCAGATACCATGAGAGCAGTGGCTCATGTAACATAAAGGGCCCTGTTTCGTAATGGCACACCCAACCAGCGTGAGCTGTACTGAGTACTACCATCTGGAATGTTACTGACACTGAGGTCCACTCTGCCTGTGAGTGTTGCACAGCACACAGGTAGGAGGGGAAAATTGTTGGATGGACATTGGAAGATGAGACAGAGAGAGAGAGAGACAGAGAGAGAGAGAGACAGAGAGAGAGAGAAGTAGGTATTTTTGGAAATAAAAAAACTCAACAAAGCAGATGTCTGGTTTCCTGCTCCAGTCGTCGCCTAACCCAAACTTTAACATCCATCTTGTTACTTCTTCTTAAAAAAAAAAAATCTCTGCTCTAGAGGGACGTAGAATAATGTGTTTTTTGTTACTTGGTGAATTTGCTGATGTGTAACTACGGTTAAATTGACATGAAATGAGCAGGAGAAATCACGCCATGGGGAAAGGTTGAACGGGAACAGCTTAAGTTTACAGAGCGCTCACGACCTCCGCCTCAGGCCACTCACTCTCCTCCGTCTTCAGCACACACAACCAATCTGGATTTATACACCCTCCACTGGACACAGTGTATGGCACGTTCAAATAATGACAGAGTTTGAATGCTTGCGTCGTCATGCGTCTCCACGCTCCGTCCCTCGAAATGCATCGCCAATGTTCTCCTTGGAAGTGGTGCCACTCGCAAGGGATGAAATGACTTCAAGCTGATAAGTCTCAGAACAGCAATCATGTTCACTTTTTATTATTACAAGCCAACTTCAAGTTGTTATATTATTTCTTGGTGACTTGGAATATACCACCAGAGAGAGACAGAATAGAATCCGATGGTGTCGGGGAAATCTGTGCTAAGCTAGTCAAACTGTGTTTAAACAGAGGATGCATTAACATAGAAGAAGGTGAGTTATGATCTCCTGACGTTGAATGAAGTTTCATCCTTTTCTCAGCCGTGCACAGCTCACAACCACATACCTCAAAGGCTACCGTGACAAGGCAAACTATCCATCAGTCTGAACCAAACAAGGAATTACTCCGCTGCAAAGCCGAGCCAGCCAGACAGCAAAACAATGCCTTCATCAGACCGACGCGCTAATAAACAACAAAGCACAAAGTGGTTTCCTTACAGTGGCAGCAAGATTTCAAAGCAGCTGACGAGAAGCACGTGGAGTCAAAGTTTCATTCACTGATGATTATACAATCAGATCCTGCAGCAGTAAAAGGTTTACATGAGCAGTAAAAAGTGCTAAAGCCAACGTCTCCACCTACCAAAGAACTCGACGGCAGTACAATGAAAAAGCTTGGACAGAATACAGTGTCAAGAATTAGCTCTGCAGTGAGCTCTTCTTTCTTGAACCGAGTACCGATGCAAAACCCGTTTAATGCTGCATCATGTGGTGAAGGCGGTCTTGTCGCACAAACCAATACGTTGTTACCTTTTCCTGTCATGGTTTACACGTTCATGTTCAAACAGAAGAGACTAATCTAATTGAGGTAAAAAAAAAAAAACAATCACTTGTTGAATCCCAACCCATATTTGAACCAATGCCACACATTTTTGCATGCTATCCATTAGCTGAACATCAAAACAGCGATTTGGGGAAATCGATCTTTTGTCACCAAGCACGTAAGCAATGTTTGAATATTTTGTTACACCCCAACGCGGACGTGTTCACATCAGATTAGAGTCTCGTCGACTTGGCCATCTCTTTATCTCTTCACTTCCTCTGCACACCCTCCTTCTCTTTTAGCGATGCAAAACTTCACAGTAAACAAATTCCTGGGCCAAGACTTTGTGGTGAGTAATTAGAGAGGCTAATGAATAAGCCTTCCTTTGGAATCTAGAAGATCAACCAACATCCAAACATGTGGGCTACAGAGTAAATCTTTCAGGCTTATTTAAAAATTCAACAGCCTTGATCTCGAGCCCTTCACTTTTCAAATCATGTCCTGCTGTCTTGTCTGTGTTTATTATAGGAGAGGGATCCGACGCAGTGGGATCCGACCCGTCATTTTATCAGTAATGAGAAACGACGAAAGAGGCTGAATTCTTACCCTCTCTTTTCTCAATGGTAGGTGTTCCATTAGTATAATCTTCATCTCTCCTCCCTATGCAACCATGTAAGACAGTGCGTGGTGACTGAATGGTTGAGCGACACAAAGAGAGAGAGTGAGTGTGGTGAAGCAGAAGAGAGCAGGAAACTTGTGTATACTGCATGTAAGAGAATATTTTGTGGGCTTCTTCTTAACATTTAAGGTTCGAGGCAGCGGCCCGGCTAAAGGCAACAGCCAGAAATACAAAATTAAAAAGGGTCGGCAAATCTCGAGTCCATGTTAAGCCTGAAGTCTTTAAGGGACAAGAATAAGTCAAGTCACGCTTGTGTGCAGCTTTGGCATGACTCAAGTCCGAGTCTGAAACTTGAGTTTGAAGACAATGGTTACTCTATTCTGAAAAGCATTTCATACTAACTAGCTGAGGGGTAAATTCATCGCACAATTGCGAGCTCATCATACCACGCACTAACCAACCTACACATGTGCGTAAGACTGTCCACATCTGTATTCATACTGAAATAAATTTAGCCCTTCCTCCTGAGTATTTCTGAAAAGTCTCTTCCCTTCTGAATTACTGGACGACGCGGGGAAGAAAACAAAAACGGAAAGCCAGCGTTCTTTGTGCAAAAGTCAAAGGTCTTATTGTTGTGTTGTCAAAAATAAACCCAGTGGAGTTTCTCTCCGTGCTCACTCTATAATCCCCTGGCATCTCTGGATTCCCTCCTCTCCTGCTTCCTCAAGTTGTAGAGGCTACCCATATCTCCCCGCAAGCTGTCACCAGGCGAAGGGGGGGGGCACATCTCCCCTCATGTGGCCCACTGAAGCATGACAGGAGGGAGGGATGAGGGGAAGGGGCGATGCAGGGAAGAAAACAAGACGGATGAAGACGAGGCTGAATGGAACCTCAAGGCAGTGAAATGTTGCCAGCTCCTATGCATGGCTTCTGGTTTGACTTCGAGCAGTCTTATGCAATGCTCACAGTGCGAGGCTGAGCGCTTCAAAAAGGAGCCAAGGAGCTGCTACAGCAGTGAAAACGACATACATATATTTTACGGCTGCTTATCACCCCATTCCCAAGCAGCGCCCCTTACAAAAACACTTCATTAACTCGGCCTGCGTGTTGCCAAGCAGTCAGAGGAGCACCAGCGTTCCCTGCTCGTTCCCTCGCTTCTCTCTTGCCCAGTGTGTTAATGTGAAATCTGTTCAGTCAGTGCTCATGGCTCTCCTGGGAACTCATTGGAGTGGGGGTCTTTCGAGATTCCTGAGCGGCCACTTCTTTTTTTTTTTTGGCTTCAACACAGTGCTGCTCTCCAGGCTGCACGCGCGCGAGGGCCCATGGGAGTCGGGTGTGGCAGCAGAAGTGACAGAGGCGGTGCAGGGGGACCCAAAAAGAAAGGTGGATGCGCATTTGTCTGGCTTGAATTTCTTTTCAAGAGAGATACGAAGTCAGTGCGAAACCTTCGGTTGGCACAGGCAAAACATCTATCAAGGAGGACTTACTTCCTTTATTTACTCTGCTGCTTGTCTAATTAAAAGGCTGACAGTGGTCGGTGTGAGAGCTATGTAGATAGAGAGCACTTAAAAAAGCGGCTCGGTCAATATGGGATTTTTTTTGAGGAGGGAAGCAAATCTGATCATGATGCATCAGCCGATATCTATTAAGATCTAATTCAATCTGCAGAGATTAAGATACACAAGATGTTAAATGGAGACCAGATTGCTTTACACTCTGGAGGGTGATGATGCTTAGCTCACTTTGCTTGTGACAGCCAGACAGACAGCTGCTAGCGGAATACAAATATTTTGACTGGTGATAGTCAGTGATCAGCAGATATTACCGGCTGATTGATCGTTCAGGCTAATCACAATGGATCCAACAGATCCGCAGTGACTTACTACACAGATGTTAAAAGTTACAGTAAAGGCAGGTCGTCTGCATAAAAAAAAAAAAAAAACATTTATCAGAAAGAAAATCAAAGCAACATGTCTCAGAGAATATTAAAAAACTGAAAGGAAATAAAAACTCATCCTTAACTTTCTGTCGGCTGCAACGAGTAGAAAACACCAAAAGTCCTTTTTCTGTAAGTATTGTGCATTTTAGAAAAGCCCAAACAGACAGATGTGTCACAGACTGCTGCTGAGAAACTTTTTTTTTTTTTTTTTTGAAGCGGAGAGTTTGGTCTTCTTTTCTAAAGATTCAAAACAAGAAAACAAATACACTCTGAAAATGTCTGCACGAGTAAGCAAGTTCAAATATTCCTAAAGCGCTTTGAACAGACAAACGTCACAATTGTCTTTTCAAAATGCATACGTGCTATGAATACATGAAGGCACACTGCAGTCTGTCAACAAGCTCTTTTTTTTCTTTCTTGCAGATAACACGTCAACAGGATAAATGAATTACTGACCATCAAGCGACAGCAGACAGCAAGTGGGGAAGAAGTCACCACAGTGTGTCAACTTCATTCACTCGAGCTGAATGAGTATGATGTACAAAAGGATAACGCTTCACAAATTGGAACAAAATGATGTTTCCATCTGCCAAGATAACAAACTCGAGCAGATAATAAAATCCTCCACAAGAAGCAATTCATCGTCTGTATCTACTCCTCCCACTCACATCTGACTGGCTTTGGAAACTTTCTTTCATTCCCGCTGCACTCCTTAAAGCTGCATGAATGAAGTGAAACACTTTGCCTCATCTGCAGCCTCTCATGCATGGTCTTTCACGTTTGGCTCTGAACAACTCGCAGCCTTGAATTTTTTTTTTTTTTTTCAGAAAGACCTCCCTCAGTTCACACCCGTCTTCATCGATAACATCTTTAGAGAGTGATGTCACGCAACGGTGTCACATTGAGCGAGCCACATCCAGCATCACCACGAGAACAGATGGTGACTGTTACCTCTCATGAAAGAACTGAGACATTCTGCCATCCACCCTGCTGTTTTCATGGTGTCAGCGCCAGCCTGCCATGTATCAAAATCAAATCTTACAGAAGTGCAACATTGACTTACATAAAAGAGACAACTGTCTCTTTTTACATCGGTAGTTCCATTGTTAAAATCTCAGGTCACTTACAAGTCATGAGAGTTGATAAGGGCCAATAAATCGAAGAATTATTATGTTGTAAAACTCGACATTCCTGTTCATGCTGAGGAGAAACTCTCTGTGGTATTTCATAACACAAGGTTAAAACGTCAGTGAAAGAAAAGCCCATCTTTGAAGCAATATTTCTTCTCTGTAATTCTCCAAAACTGCCATCAGAGAATCCGAGAGAAGTCTGTCCTTCTCCGTGGTAGCTTTACTCTGAGGCTGGATTGTTGAACATTACGGCCTAACGTTTCATTTTCTCAGAAATGACCTTGAAGATAGTGCAAAACAGAACAGCAAAGAGCTTTGTAAATACTTCATCAAAGAAAAGCACAATGGAAGGACAGCTTATGCGAGCTGGATGAGACTCCATGTAGCTTTCCAAGTTAGCAGATCTAAGATCAGATCTCTCCATCACAACCAAACCAATGTGCCAACGCCAGTTAACAAAGCTCCCACAGTTCCTCTTCCATGTCAGACATCCACAACTCTTCTGATGTGCTTGATTTAGATTCATCTCCTGTATTGTCACAGCATGTATTTTAAAGACAAGTAAATCTACAAAAAAGACTTCAGAAGTGTAAATTGTTTGAGGGATTATTGTATAGAGAGGGGATGGGGGAACGCGGGTGTGTATTGTATTGTATTGTATTGTAACCAATGTTTTGTACTGTAACCAATGTCTTGTGTCTTGTGTCCTGCCTGTCTGTATACTGCTACTGGATGCCCTGAATTTCCCTCGGGATCAATAAAGTATCTATCCATCTATCTATCTATTATAAAACTGAACAATGTTGTTAGGGTTCATATTTTATCTCAAAATTCCCAAGAGGAATATGCAATCCAACCATTTTGTTTTCTGCTTCACTTCCCAGAATATTATAAATGTGATATCAGACGATGAAGCTGGAAACCCACATTCGCACTTTGCACCCATCATTTGCACAGTGTGAGAGGGTTTACTGACAGCAGTTTGTTTGAAATGCTCCAATAGAAATTATTTTTTTTTAGAGAGAGAAGAGGAAACACAAAAACAAAACTTGTGCTAAAGATCTTTCTGGTTATGTATTTGTTCTTTGTCATCCTGCAGCTGCAATGTGTAGAGGTGGGGGGGGGAGACAATCCATTGATGCAAAAATCGAGATTCTTCTCGTCTCAGATTTGAAATGGATTCATATCTTCCAAAAATCGTTTTGGTTTTTTTGGGGTAATCAGTCACTCGCTGCTAAATGCTATGGCTAGCTCTTAGAAATTTAGCCAGTCTCACAGAGGACTGGAGTAGATCCTGAAGTACACATACTTGAACTAATACATACTAATTCAAAAATAGACTTGGATGAATCCAAAATTGTTCTGAATCATTAATAGATTCAAAACTGAATCGCGATCCCAAGGATCACAATTGGAACCAAATCTTGAGACATCCAAAGATTTCCAGCCCTAGTAATGTGTGTGTGTGTGTGTGTGTGTGTGTGTGTGTGTGTGTGGAGACTGGGGGGGTTTATGTGTTTATTATGGATCCTCATTAGCTTCTCGCTATGCGCGGTCTGCAGTTTTTCCATGTGAAAATACATTTTACACATTATGACTCTTCTGATATGATGCAAAACAATCCATAACATATATCATAAAGACAAAAACTACAGAAACGTTTGATGTTGAGAACAACTGCCCTCCTTCAAAGCTTTTATTTCATAAGAAGCTGTCGATGGACTTATCCATTATTCTATGTCATTAACTAGCCATAGAATGTTATATGGTGCTAAGTAGGCATGAATCAACGAATGACGTGCCATGACTCCACCATGTCACATCCTTGAAGCAGTAGCACCTCATGACAATGAGACGTTTGGGAGAGATTAAACAGTGGTGGTAAACAGTAGGAAAGCAAACAAGGAGCACTTACAGATAGACTTCTAGAGAACTGCAGGGATCATACTACAATGACTCAGCCATACACTGGCAAATGGCTTGAAGCAATAACAATACAAAAGTGCGGATAATTGGTTTACATAAGGTTAAGCTAAAAGAAAGCAAAGAATGGCAGTGTAGATATAAAGACATATAGAGTAGGATAATAGACATGGAACAACGTTGGCTAACATTCTAAAAGCCACTTCTCCATTTATGTATTGCTAAACAATGAGTTTTGCTTATAATGATTGCAAGTAAGGTATCATTTATGTAACGCTGAGAGGACGCCACAGTGCATGTGAGTCAGAGGATTTCTCAAGCACTCAAATCTTACGGCCATATAGAAATTCTGACAGGCTGGTTTTTCTCTTCCTCTTTTCATCTGATGATCATCTTTCTGTCTTCCTTCAAAAACATCTATCCTCTCTGGCAGCAGAACAAGCTAAGGTGAGGGACACACAGGGAGGGAGCCAGCTCAACAGTTTACATTATGCTGAATGTAATTGGACAATGAAGAATGGGCAATGGTTTAAGCTTATCTTTTATGGCATGCCGGAGCAAATTAGGTCTTCAACTTTTGCAAAGGGGGAAGCAATCATTTATTGTAAGTGGGCTTGTTAATGTCGTTGGGAGGCACAAGGGTGGGATTATGAGCCTCACAGCTATCTGGAGTGAAACTGCCTTGTGGATCCAAACCTGTTACAGAGACAGAGCAGTGGAGACATGTGATGACTGTTCCTCATACTGACTTTTAAATACAAGCAGGTTTTCCTTTTTTTTTTTTAAGATTTGGACTCGACAAATAATTTCTAAAACATGTTAAAATAAAAATGAAAATAAAGTATGGGACTCTGAATGTTTGTCTTTGAATATGTACAATAACTTGACGCAATACAGTTTTGGTCATGATAAAATATTGTTGAGTATCAAAAATAAATATGGAAAACTATGACAACATCAACCGGTAACATCAATATACCCTGGGAACATCACTTTTTCCTCTCTTTTTTTTCCTGAGGCAGTTTTTTTTTAGCGAGAAAATACCTTCAGCAGGATCGGGTTCATTGTACACTGGATGTTTAAAAAACACCAAGTGGACTGGTGAGTATCACCAAACTTCTTTGTGCTGTTGTTTAAGACAGAAGACAGACCAACACCGCTTATAATGTCAAAATGATGTATTTAAAATGTAAGATTCAATAATACAATCATGCACATTCTGCTGGAGAAGCACGGCAAGGATGATAAATCCTACGCAGAATACACGTCAGACTATGCAGGTATTCAAGTTGGCCAACACCTATACAGCCTATATTTGTCTGAGGCTCTGAAAATGTCACTTCGCTCAAGATACTGTATATGGGGGTGTCAAAATACGCATTTTACTTGCCACTTTCCTGTCAACACACAGTGGATAACGCTGCATTCCAGAAAGAACCGGTTCTAAATAAAAATGTGTGCGGATCAACTCCAGGAACACCTTAAAACACAGTAATGACAGTGTGTGTGTGTGTGTGTGTGTGTGTGTGTGTGTGTGTGTGTGTGTGTGTGTGTGTGTGTGTGTGTGTGTGTGTGTGTGTGGAGTTATGTTCGCTCTGGTAAAGCCAAGGTGGAGTAGGCTACGTCATCACCTTGTTTGTTTTTCCGAAACACTGTTAAACAAGTGCTTACTTCATGAAATCGGTTAGTGAGGACATTTACAACAAGCGTGTAGACAACAGGTAAAGAAGCAACGCAAGAGTCGCGCGCGCACTTGTTCTAATTCGACCGCAAAGTGTTTCGGTCGATGATCAGCGCAGTAGAAACGCCAAAACGCTGAACAACAACATCAAAACACCAGGGCTTTCCTACTTACAAAGCACGAATACAACTTTTTCGTGCAGAAAACGCCTAAATATGTGCACTAAATATCATTTGCTGCTGGAGTTTTAGGTTTCTTACCGCTGTGCGTTTCAGTGGTTTCCACGTGCGGTTCCACAAATCCGTCGGTGTATTTCTCCAGCTGCTGTCACAGTTCACCCACTTTCAGCAGCCTTTTTTTTCCTTTACTGTGAGCTCTCTTCTCAGACTAAACGGTAGCATTTCGCGCTGAACATCGCGTCGACTTTTACTTCTACAGCAGTTGTTTGGTTTCTGTTTCTGCGAGGCAGGAGGAGTGTTTGTTGTCCCTCTGCCTGCCGCCTCTGCGGGGAGACTTACAGTCTGTCTGACTGACTGCGGCTGTGTGTGTGTGTGTGTGTGTGTGCGTGTGTGTGTGCGTGTGGATAGATGGGAAACCAGTAGCAGGTTCCCAGCCAGACTGACACAGACCCTGCAGCCAATCACGTACAGTATCTCAGATCCACGTAGCATACGTTTCACATCTGCGGGTTTTGGGAGTCTCCTTGAAGTGCTGAAGAAGGGAAAAAAAGGCTACTCGTGCAATCTGTGTAGGAGGCCTAGGATGGAAAAGTCATTGGCTACAGTGAAGTCATTAAACAATTCAACCACTTTTTCCCCTCGGTGAAGTTTTAGTATCAAAGTATAGGCGGATGGGCTACTTCAGCTTGTTTCAAGAGGTTGTTTATTTCTAAAGAGGTTGGTGTTTTCTTTTCTACTTGTTTTTTATTCTATTAATTCAACATTCTATGTGGAAAACATGTCAGGTGAGATTAAATGTCAACCACACGAATGAAGCAACTCTTGAAAAAAAAAATAAAGAATAAAAAAAAGCTTTTTTCAAGAGGATAACGGTGATAATATTTGCAATAGGCTATATGGGCACCATTTAAAAAAAAAAGAAAGAATGCTCTGTTTGTGCACCATTTCTGTAATCACCACACGCTCACATTGAACTCCACTTCTACAACAGAAAAGACAAATAGAACGAAAAATGCTGAATAAATAACGTCTCAAATGAGAAGAAAGAAGCCATATTTCATAGTTTTATATGACCACCATGTCACTGCATCATACCTTAAATAAGCCTATTAATAAAGTTAGAACATATCGATGTGAAAAGTTGCTAACCTCTTTCAATTGCTTATGCACACAGACAGTCCCACATTGCTCAAGCTTGTTTCATAAATGTGTTGCGGGATGTGTAGGAGGGAACCTCATTTAAGAACTGCCAGCAGTTGTCGACCACCATCTTTTCTTGTTTTGCCGCCGTGCCAACAGAAATCTGCGAGCGTGGAACTACACACATGGAGGCTGTGTGTGTCTGTGAGTGTTTGAGTCTGTCTTATGTTTTGCTCGGCTGGTCGTGAGTCATCCAAATTCCCTACAGAGTTTTAATTCTTCCCCTGGTAGATTTTGGCTTCTTTTATAAGGTCTGTCTTCATCTTCTGCAGACTTGGACACCACTTCCTCCGAGAGTTCAAGTTTTATGAGCTTCTGTTTCTTTCGCCTGAGGGGTTTTTGCAGCTGATCATTAACACGTTGCAGAGGGAAATGAAGAGCATGTAAGCCATCATAATTTGTCATGATAAGCAGAGAGCCAGCGAGCTGCAGATGTCCAATGGTGAGTTGGGAAAGACATGTTATAAAATGGATGATAAAGGAAAAACAAATCAATTGTGGTTAGCGATCCTGAAATCAAACGTGAATGTTCCTGATTTTGCTTTTAAAACTTCATTGAAAACACTTGATGGGAGTTTATCTGGCTTTGCATTTCTGTGCTAAAAGCTGCAACATGTAAGATCTTGAATGGTGTTCCTGTACTCTAAACACATAAATTAGTGGGATAGATGTCAGTTTTCATTTAGTTTTGTGAACACACTTGTTTACTCGAGAAGGTTTCGAGACAAATAATGTCATTATCAATGCAGCAGGAAAACCAATTCTGGCATTTGGTACAGCAATAATCAGATGTGAATGTTCTGTACTCCTACAGCCCTTGAAGCTTTTCTTGGGATCGTATTACAGTTTGTCTGACTTTGCGATTCCACACCAAAACAAGCTGCTCAACCATCTGGTTCAGCATGTGGAAGTAATTCATTTAGAAATAAAAAGTGTTTGCAGACCCTTCTGAGACTGTATTTTTTTTTCTCACTTTGAGATAATTCACCAGGCTCATCTGTTGAGAGTAAACTCCATGAAAAGATATCCCTGTGGGGCCCATCACCACCAGTCCAACGACTTCTATGAGCACACCTCCATTACGAGTATATGACCCACTCGAAGCTTTCAAGAACTATAACTTTGGACTACACCCTGAAAGTTTGTGATGAAAAATAACCACAAGACAGAAAGCTTGACATTTTCTCAGCATCTGAGGTCAAGAACATGTTTATTTTTAGAAATGCCAAACATGTCACAAATCAACATCATCATAGGAACAGGAAGAGAAGCGTTTAAATGATAATGAAACAAACAGTCTGCTTAATACAGTCTGTTAAACATGTCTTACTTACTCAAATAAAAATGAGAATTGAAGTTGTATTGATGGGAGCATCATCATCATTATAGTCATAGTAAAAATCATAATAATCAAAATACATTCATTTTATAGCATCTTTAGAAAGACTTTGCAAAGTGAATTGAAAGCAAAGCAAAAAAAAAAACAGCAGTCACAAAAAGAAGAAAATCAAAATAACAGGCAATAAAAAAGAACCAATATGGCCACATCCAAGAACAATGTGACTAAATATTTTAGAAAAGTAAAAACCTATGATAAACAAATAACATTAAAAATCCTAAAAAGGAAAAGGCAAAAACTTTTGTATTTAAAGAAATAAAGCGTGAAAAAGTAAAAACACTAAATATTAGGGTCCTACGCACTTGTCAGTGCTTCGGGCCCTAATAAAGCACATGAAAAAATAAGATTGAGGTAAAATAAAAGAGATATAGAACACAATATAGAACAGAAAATACACAACAGAAAGGTGTGAAAGAAAAAAATTCAGATAAAAATACAGAAAAGAGAAAACATCACTTTCAAACAAGTCTGTAATAAAGTGCCTTCAAATACAGTACTGTATGTCACTGATTCTGTGCGCCTTATCTTAACAGGGAGATTACTCCCAAGTCCAGGGCCCCTGATGGCAAAACACCATCTCCTTAAGATTTAAGCCTCGACTTTGGAATGACCTGAAGAGCCCCACTGGGAGATCTAAGGATGCAGGCTGGCTCAAAGTGGTCAATGCAGCTATGAGCCAGACCTTTAAAAGACATCACTAACATTTTTAATAAACATTTGTAAAAGGAAGTGGAAGCCAGTGTAGGGTGTGATACCCTTCGTTAAAGAAGCCTGGCTGCTGCATTGCGGACTAGTTGGAGGCCAGACAGGGCTTTTTGGATATACTTCTGGACAGGAGGGAGTAACAGTAATCTAATATGGAGCAGACAAGTGCAACAGGAAGGTATTAGACTCAAATTCTTTGGACGATGATGCTGTAGAAATACTGAGCTGTACCTCTTTGGTCCCCTACATGAGGAAACACTTTCTCTGAGTGAGTCACTTTTTCCAGGTGGATGGGGGGAAAACAGCATCATGTCCAAAGAGGGGGATGAAATAATGCACACACACACACACACACGTAACCACACAGACACACACAAGCAGAGAGGGTTAAAAGGGCATTAGCTGCTTCCTGTATGAGTTTGGGAATTCAGGCAGCTGAGCCTCTCCAGGGAACACCTGGCTCTGATGAAAGACTCCAAACTCTGAACCGAGTCCAGCTTTTGTGCGGCACTACCACTCTCAATAACAGTCTCGAAGAGAGATTGCTCAATAAATATGTTGACAGTTTGACACTGCTCATTGCTCTGTGCAATGCTGAGGTTAACTTTTGGAAACGTGACACACCACAGGGATTGAAACATCCGTCAGGTTTCGCTCATGCTGCCTCATATTTCCCTGTGTGCTATAGGACTGGAATTTGTGGGAAGGGAACGGTGATGGAAAAGATACCAACGGTTTCAGTCAGCATCACAGTTTGCACAGTTGCTGAATGTTTGGTGCAATGTTTGGAGTCGAGAGGAAATGTTGATTTAGTTTTCCGTGAGTATTTTAATGGTGTAGCTGACCTGGGTGCAGTTTCTCCACTTAGACCTAACTCTTTTAGAATACCCACTAGTTTTCCCATGAAGTAACTTTAACACTTTAGAGTACTGTTTAATGACTTCCTGAGTGGTCTTCTATCAGTCCATCTTCCATTCTGAATCTGTAGGTTGAGAAAAAAAAGAGGATTGATTTGTTTGTTCATTAGCACATGTGAACCGTTCTGTTTACAACAGACCAGACAGATTCAAATCAAAGTCAAATCGAAGCAGCACTATTACATTTGATGGACATGTGATGTGCAAGGGAGATATTTACACCTAATAAAGCTGATTGTATTGCAAGTTCTTTTAAAGAACTGTAAATATGTGGAATGCTTGAGTATCACTTGTACACACTTTTCAAAGAGACTCAAAACCGTGTGGAGTCTTCTCCTGAATTTTCAAACAGCTTGTATCGATGGACTGTCCAAAAATCTATGAGCCTGAGAGCTCTACCTGGCACTCCCTGGCACTATTGGCTCTCTACCTTCACCCACACTCTATCCCTCCTTACAAAAATCCTTGACTTCACAAACATGCTCTCCAGGCTGTGACGTTAGACGGGGAGGCGTAGAGGCGGGCAGGATTAAGGAGAACGAGGTGCCTCAATCCCTGCGGTGAGCAAGGTAAACACAGAGATCTGACGATGGAGGAATGGAACGGTGCGAGGGGACCTTTTGCTCCGACCACCGACTGCCTCTCATCATCCCCACACGGCCAGATGGCTACTATTCACTCGCACATTCCCAAACCCTTGTGCTATTAGTCTATTTTTTTCCCCCTCTTTCTCCGTCTCTCTGCTGCACTAATCAAACACTGAATTCATGTGGTTTGTTGTTTACACTTCACAGTGCGAGGCATGAAACACACATCAGACTGAGTCTCCCAGAGCAGCATGAGAGCCCACTCAGGAGAAAAACATGCCTCAGTGTGGCGGGGCTGACATGCACACATGACTTCAAATAATGTGAGTGTGAAAGAGTACAGTGACAGTTTGTCTGCGCTTTCATTTGACGTTTCGTGTGCGTTCCCATCAGAGATTATCTAAGAGCGTATGTTTGATTTGCATCCATCAGAGTGGGTCTGCAGTTCCTGGTTACTTCGTGGAAATGTAGTTCTTGGTAACTTCGCGGAAATGTTCCGGGAGGTTGGGTGAGTGTATATAAGAGGAGGGGGCGTTTAAAAACCTCTTGTTTAGCTTTCACCTGTCAAGAGAGGAAACAAGTATGTGTATGTTGTCTTTTCATCCTTCACCTTTGTGCACTTCTCATGCAGCAGAGTCAAGCATGACAATCCTCTGAAAACATAAAAAAACAGAACTTTAGATCTGGTATCATTTTTTTCCTGCTAGTGCCTGATAGAACATTCCTCATATGTAACCCTTAACCGATCAAATTCAATACACAAAACATGATGGTTTAATGTCACGTCTCCTTTTGCAAAAGAGGACTCTCTATACACCAAGAAGGCTCTTTATGGCTGTTAAACAAGGCATATATTCCTTTTACAATGAGTCATTCGAAGCCCATGGATGTCAAAAGACCTCATCTAATGACTTCAGAAGATCTGTCACACTCCTGGGATTATTATCAGTGTGACCTTTCAGTCACTGCTGGAACCAAAAAGAGCCATCTCTTCAATAAAATCACACCATCACTGTCAAAAGAGAAACACATTAACTACTCAATCAAACTGAGGCAACAGTTAAAATCAATACCTAGACAAGCGTAGTCTGCTCTGACATCACTCTTCACAACTTTTTTTTTTGTCTTATCTGGGACCAGCCATTGTAATAGTCTTTTTTTCCCCCATAGACAGGAACTTTAATTAAATTTGAATAATATTTCATCCATTCATGATTGGAATTTCTGCCCATCCAAAAGTAATTACTCTCTTTCTCAGATTAATTAAATCTGCATTGTGGCGTCATAAACTATGGCAAAGAAATGAGTTTTGAATCCCTGTTCTGAATTCTACACTGGCAATAAAACCTGGATTTGCAATCAATGTATTTGTCTTTGATATGGGGGGGGATCGATACCTCATTTTTTTTCAGTGTTGGTTTATGAGGGAAAGAGGGAGGTCTCTTGAGTCCTGCAGTGTTTTCTTTTGTCGCTTCGACAGAAGTTGAACAATACTTCAAACCCTAAAGGTTCATTTTCATGCCTCTATTCGGAGACAGGACTGTTGACAGAGCCAGAAATCAGAGAGAGAGGAACAACATGCAGGAAAGGAGCCACACGTCGGACCTGAAGCCGGGCCGCCCGCCTGGATGACCACACTCACTGCACATGAGGTTAACCTATATATTTTTATCCTGAAGTTGCACACGCTTTTCCTTTATCCCTCGACATTCAATGAAAGAATTAGCTTTTGAAAGTTATCATGAGTGACGTGCAAAAGATATGCTGTATCTTTACTTGAATCTCAGATTGTCATTAATTCATTTGCTGATTGCAGTAAGCTCCATTTTCGAATCTAGGCTGTAGTAAAAGAAGAGAGTTTAAGTCAAAATAGAAATGTCATAGTAAGTCCTGAAAAGACTGATTGTACGACTACAGCGGCTTCAGTGCAGAGTACAAAGGATATTGACTGTGAGCTGGGTTTCTGTCAGTCTTCCCCTTTTTTTTCCCACCTTGCCTGCCATCTTCCGTCGCGCCAATACTGGCTCACATTGCCCACATTGCCCACAGGCAGCAGCTTAACTCAGGAGTGAAAACAGGATTTTTCTTTTCTTTTCTTTTCTTTTTTTTTTTGCAGAGGAATCCATCCAGAATCAAAGTTAATGCTCTGGGGTGTGCTGATGTCAGATTTCAGAGCAACTCGGCGCAGGCAAAAGAGTCTGTAATGGAGCCACACATCATTACACACCACAAACTAAATCCATCTCCATCCTAGCAGTCAGACAGCTGAATGATGGGCATGCAGAGAGTATGGATTGTGGGTCTGCTGTGGTTGTGTGGGGGGTCAAATCATTCTTCAATCCATCAAGCCAACTCCATTATTAAAGTCTCTGAATCTAATTATATTCAAGAAGTACTTTAAAGTGACCCCATTGTCTTCTGCTCACCTGAATCTTTAACTAGATACGCACGTGTTGAATGAGTCCATCCCTTACCTTAGTATCAATCAACACAAAGGTTTGTGTTTTAACAGTAAACCATCTTTCACATCATGTACCAGTCTGCCAAACTCACAAGTGTTGTCTGAGCTATCGCTCCTTTGTCCCTAACAGCCAGTTACACATTTGCTCTCCTCCCCTCATCATGTTATCGCCAGTCAAAATAAGCCAATTTAGCCGATCACTGAGCAGGGCCCTCTGGGTAACACAAAAAGCCAAGGATCTGATTTCATTTTTGCAATAATAATTTGTTCTCTTTTTTTAGTCAGCGGGATAAGTGCTGGCCTCCACATAACACCTCAGGGAGAAAAGGTTGAGATAGAGGTGGGCATGGAGGGCACTGAGTTATTGGGATCGTCACCAACTTCATTTTTTCTTCGCACCTGATACAGTATGTCGTTTAAGGTGGAAACGAGACCACACATGTTGGACCCGAGTACTTAGAAGAAGGAGAAGGCAGCAATGAGGCCTTTAAAGGTCAGGGATCTGGAGGCCTTTTATTACTATTGATCCAAAGGTTGATTCATAAGAACCTGCGTTTTCTGAACAATGTTCCAATAAGGCAGATATTGTAGTTTATACAATACAAAATGCCCAGAAGATTCATTTGACCCCCTGTTCACATTTTTGTCTTAATTTGTCCTTTTTATTTCAAGCACAAGATTCCTGTTGCTACTTGTAAGCGTAATGATTTTGAGAAACACCTCCCAGGATGCTTCTGTGTCTTTCTTGTCAGATAAGTCAGCAGATTAATGCTCCTGTCGTGCCCCAGGCAAAGATGAGGCTCTTTTAAATAAAGTGATCAAACACTCGTCTGTTTATTCTAAATGTATTCCCTAACAACGACAGCTCTCGTCTGAAAATAAGAAGTTAGTCAAACGAAACAGCCTTTATTTATGGTTGCTGTGCCAAAATGCCAAATTTGTGCAGCAGTGCTTAAAACCAAAAGGCCCCTGAAGGGGGGGGGGGGGGGGGGGGGGGGGGGCACAGAAGACGACTCCCACAGCAAATAGCCCAAGGGAGGTTTGACTTGAAATGTATATGAGTTGGACAGCACAACAACTGCAGCTTTAGATTTGATTAGAGGCACACTGTACGTGGTTGTTCACTATAGGCATGCATGACCATTAAATTGTTGCGTGCTTCAGAAAGTGATGACGCAAGCGTCTCGGCTCACAACAACTCCATCTCATCTCCATAAACACCATGTGACATGACCTCATCAGCTGAGAGGACACCCTCTGGATCCGCTCTGAGACTTTGATGACATGCTTACAACTTCTGCAACTGCACATGTGATGTGCAAGGCAACGCTAACAAGGTGGATGACCTAAGGCCTCAAGTAAGTATATTTACAGAGCAGATGTTGTTGGGTCTAATTTTGTTGTCAAGTTCAATTATGACAAGAGCAGGAGACTGGTAAACTCATTTATGGAGCAATAAAATGAGACACCTTATGAAGTGTATGAGTCAATGACAAAGACCTTAGGACAAAGTCCAAAAAGTAAGCGTCATTCTATTGTCTGAAAATAGATTCCCCAGGATATCTAAAAGGTCTGTCACATCCGTCAACAGGCAAGAATACACCAGTCCCAAACAGACACGCTATAAAAGTCCACGTGAATTAGTTTGTGCCAAAAATTAATGTTAATGTGCAAGTTTGGAGAATTGATTTTTAAGCATCTAAAGCATGAAGAGCTGCCACTAGAACATTGGGTTTGACTTGATTTAGTTTGGCAGCTCCAGAATGTAACTGATGACATCAAGATAAGAGTCTTGGCAGTCTTAAGTGTTTCGTTCAGATCGGGGCTTTTCCATGGAAACATATCCACACTGAGGTGTTCAGGATAATGAGAATAACACATGAGTATACTTGTTTGGGTGGATTTTATTGATGCTTTATTAAGTGAGGTCAATCCCACAAACTGTGCATATGGATACTATTTGGTAACACTCAGGGTATTCAAAATTAATGAATCCTTCATTGTTTACAAGTAGTTTTCCTTTCATGGAGATGGATTTTGACTGATCTATATTCATGGGAAGTGGTGGTATAAACAGTAAAGTGAGGACAGCATGTTTATTATCATGCATTTCAGTTATCCCAAAAAAAAGGGGGGGGGGGGGGGGGAGAGAGAGAGATGTGTCGCTATGCTGGCTTCCAAAATGATTTGGCTCGGGTAAAAAAAAAAAAAACCCATCGGGGAAATAATGCAGCACACTCTGTGGAAAAAACATCAGACTTGTTAGTGAGTATAATTTATGACGTTTATTACAGATGAAAGCTTCCAAGACTCCTAATTATGCTGAAAAAAACATCTGTTATATTCAGTTATGGTATTGATTAAGAAAAATATGTAGATTCAGTTTTATTGATATCCAAAGCACATTAAAGTCAAGCATCGTAGAAAAACTAAACAAGTGCACAGGGAGGACTAAAGCATAGATGTTGGCATGAGTCCGCCCTTCTCTTCACTAGGATGAAGCTTATAAAGTCATTTTTAACATACAGTAATGTTTACCGTGTTCATTTTTTTGGTTGAACAGGTTGTCATGCTAACAGTTATTGTTTTGGCTGCCATGTGGGGGAGGGTATTTGCCCCTGGGAGCAATGTGCAACTTTTCAAGGCTTTAATGAAGCAATAAAGAACTTTGAGCCAAGGCTTACTCTGTCAGCGTTTCATGTGTTTACTGTCTGGCTAGCAACTTGGGAAGCAAGACTGATGCAGCCGGAGTTCGGAGGCGACGTTTCAAAGCGGATCATTTTCATGCAGATATCTCTTTAAACATATTCTTTTCAGCCTAATAATTGTTTTATCACTGCCGATGATCGCAGGAATTTTATTTTGGTCGATTTGTTCGGCATCTGAAATCAGAACACTTCTGACACCAGAATTCATTTTTATCTGTTGATCGAGGTTCAGGTTGAGCTGATTGGAATCAGTGTCGACCCAATGATGACCCCAGAAAAATTCTATCACATTTCTCTTTAACCCATCCAGTGCTGTTAAGACAAAATAAAGAGGGAAAATAAAGGGTGCTGTCACGGTTTTGTCAAGGAAAGAAAGGACACAGTTGCAGATTCAAAATATTGAATGGAACAAACAGAAAGGAAAAACAACACGCACATTGAGTTAAGCAGGAAAAAAAAGTCCATACTTATCGGATAGTCAGACCAACAAGACTGGAAGAGAATATTAAGGGCTGAGCACACAGTAACAACGGAAAGAAAACGACACAAAGGCTGGATGTACAGCAACACAAGAAGGAAGCGTGGGACACAGTAAAATAAGAAAGGATCATCAAATATCCACAATCAGAACATGTTACAGGTGACAGGTTCATAAACGGCTGTACGATTCACTCAATGATTGTACAAAACATTCAGACAGTCCGTTGCGTACACAATAATTGATTTCACTGATTAAGTCACCAGCTGATGCCGCTGCACAAAAACACAGAGGATCCCCAGTTTTCCTACGATTCATCCTCAGAAGAACATGAAGCTCAGTGGCAGCATTTCATCACAACCCAAAGAAAAGTTGAACACATTTCTACAAAAACTACTTTTGCTACATGAAAAGTCCAAGGATTGCCAAAGAGGGTGAGATTGATCCAGTGACCCAAACGTGCATTCTTCTCCCTTTCTTACATTTGGGATGACACGTTTTAACCTCCAGTTGTAACTTACGCTTCGTCCCTACAGTTTGTGACAGCAGTTAGCAAAAGAGAATAAAAATCATCCGATCCAGACAGTGTCAGGACACTGGCCTGGAGAGAAAAGAACAAGTTTATTCAAGGAAAGTTCTGAAGCCAGCTAATCAGCATGTCTGCTGTCCTGGCTGACATTATCTGAAGCTCTGCTGCACTATGGGCAAAACAGAGAGAGAGAGAGAGAGAGAGAGAGAGAGAGAGAGAGAGAGAGAGAGAGAGAGAGAGAGAGAGAGAGAGAGAGAGAGAGAGAGAGAGAGAGAGAGAGAGAGAGAGAGAGAGAGAGAGAGAGAGAGAGATCCCCATGATTAATAACTCAAGCAGAATTTGAACTTTAGGAATGAGGAAAGCAGAGAACAACTTCCTCGAAACTGAGCGATTATTCAACCAGGAAGCTGCTGCTTTGAATGGCAACAGGTGTTACTTTGTGTAACCCCTTTTATGTTATGACCTCCTGCATTGTTGTTGTTTTTGAGCCACACAATGTGTAAAAGTCATCCCTGAATCTGATTCTTTCTATGGTAACTTTAAGGCCATTCTTTTTCTCTCTAAGGAATTCAATGTCTCTACAGTAGCCATCCTCTGGAGACCCTTTTTACTTTCCACACATAAAACTACCACTATTCTTCAATCGCTATTAAAGTAATGGGCTTACAAGAGTCACCAGATACCACAGTCAATAGTTCCAAATCGGTTCACTGCAAATGGGTCTTGATTTGCTGGGAGCTTCAAAAGGTTTCTTGGAAACGACTGCTGTGTAAGTGTTGGATGTAGACCCAGCTTCCACAAGAACAGGATGTCCTTGCAGAATTCAATTCATTGTTCCCACTTCATAGCAGCACACCTCATCTGAGCTCACAACTGACTGAAGAGGGTAGAAACCATCTCACAGGGCGTTTACATGAAGAGTCAGCCATTAATGGGACAAAGATGCAGGGTTGATGCAAAAGTCTATATCACAGCGACGTTAAGACATGCTCACAATAGAAAGGTTGACATACATGTTCAGTTTGACAGTAAAGGCCATCAAGGCCAGAAGTTTGTTTTTCCATCCTACCAAATCATTAAGGTGCAAATTATTTATCAATGAATATTCCTGTCATAGTAACAGTAACGTAACCAAAAAAAAAAAAAAAGGAAACGAAGACAAATACCAGTGACAAAGAAACGTATGGAAACGTTTGGAGAAGGCTGAGATGTGAGGTGCAGACGGTCCTGCAACTCCCTCTAGTGGAGAATCTTAACCAATGCAGATCAACTATCTGTACGCTTAGGAAAAATATGAAATATTTTAAAAGACGTTTTGTATCGTCTGAGGTCCAAACTGCGCTTTTTGTCACTAATTTAGTCTGCTTGGTTTAAAAAAAGAATCAGGTGGCGATTTTTTATAAATGAGTTGGTGGTCCTGAAGTTGCGGACCACTGGTTAAACACCTTTGTTTTCCTGTTCATGCAATTCCTTCAGAACTTCCATGAAAAAAAAAACTGAAGTGAATTGAACTCTTTTCGGCAGAATGTTCTTTATAAAAAAAACCTCAAGCTTTTTATCTGTATACAACTTCAGCAGATCTGCAGTTTTGGGTTAAATGACAGTAAGACCCACACACACACACATGCAGACATGGTGAGTGCAGGTATATGAAATACAGAGAGTCTGTTTTTAAATAAAAATTACTTTATTTTTTAAAATAAATGCATTTTTTACAGTCAGAAAACAGAGAAGCAGGACATGCACTGCTGCTCCTGACACTGGAGGCAAACAAAAACATCCAAGAAAAAAAAAAAACACAGACTGGGATTAGTTTCCTCTTATCTCGGTTGACTTCTGCCGATTCGTCTCAAACTCCAGGGTCTTAAAATTGTGCCACCCCACCCCACCCCACCCTTAGACAATGTCAATTGGCACATTTCAGTTGTGACAATAGCAGACATGAAGTATTTATGATAGGCGCATCTAACAATCACATAGCGTATCACTGCCAGTCTAAAGAATGAGATAAAAGCAGAACACAGATGGAGATTTGAGATCCCCAAGCAGAAAGAAAAATCAATGAAATGAAGCCGAAACACAAAAAAAAAGGAAGAAAGAGCAAACTGCAAAACATGTGTCTGTATATTTAAAATATATATTTATATGTTCTCCACAAATATCTTAAACAAACCTGGAGTTCGAGACTAGTGTTATCTTCATATATATTCATACATATCTTCATCTTAAACCTTAACAGAAGCCGGCGCAATTTTGACAAGTACACCCTCCCACACACACACACACACACACACACTTATTCTGAAAGGAGAAAAAAAACGTCCAAACCCCCGGAAAAGAAGAGACAAAAACTGTACAATTCTATAAAATGTTTGTGTTTTTACATTAGTTACAAAAAAAATAATACTTCATTTACTGATCCTTCATACTCAGGACAGACACAAAGAAAAAAAAAAACATTGCATATTCATTCTTCAAACTTGGTGACCTTTTTGCTGGTGTGTAATGATAAAACTTGATGACAATAAGAATCTTAATAATACCATATGGTGTGAGAAACAGAATGGCAATAAAAGGTAAAGGGGGTAATAAAAGGGAGTAACAGTCCCTCCTGGGTTTTTTTTTTCTTCATGTGCATGCAGTGAGATGTTGAAGGTTTCAAATCTCTGGATGCAATTTTAAACATGCTGTTGAGATTGAATGAGACATTTAGCAGCCAATAACAGACATGTTAGGGACACAATGAATGCACTGTGGCACTTTCAAACATGCACCAGAAAAAGCCTTCTGCTGATCATCCTGAAGAGTAAAGTAATGTAGCTTCTTATTCCGTTTTCAAAAACAAAGGATGGTATGCTTTAAATACACATAAACTTGCTACACAGAAGTCATTAGACAGACAACAACACTGGAATTATTGACTTGAACGTGAACATTTTTGCAGCGAGGTCATTTACATCAGCTGAGGAAGAGACAACAGGACTCTCATCCCAGCGCACTGAAGTGTAGTGTGTTTTCAGAAATGCTCACCATTAAAAAGAAAACAAAACTTTCAAGCAAAGACAAAAACAAGACATCGAAAAAATTGAGCGTCAGCTTATTTAAAAAGAGGACTGTTTCGTGTCGAAGTGCTTCCACGTGACTTCAAAGATGTGTAACCCTTCATAGAGCGGAGGAGAGTGGACAGGTAGAGCTGCAGCCAGCGGACACTCCTCTCTCCAAACAACTTCTCATTTGATTCTTTGACCAAACCTGTCTTAGGATAAATAATGTCAAGTAAATAAAGTCACTTTGATGTGAGCTCCTTTACTTTTAGAGGAGCTTCAAAAAGACTGAGAGAAGAAAACAATGATCTTTGGGATTATATCTGGGCTTTGATTGGTTTGAACGGGTTGCTATGGACGTCAGGTTGACGGCTGTCACTCCAGCTGGTCGAGGGGAAACTGAACGTTTTCTGTTAGGCTTCTTCTTAACTACAGGAGTTTGACTCCTCCACCACAATTATAGTCATGGAACACATGATTTGTCAGCACTAATGCAAAATTATTTTTTTATATATATATATATATAAAAAATCATAAAATAGTGTCAGCCATGGCAATAGTAGTGCTGTTCTGGACTCACAGCTCCAAACAATTAAAACACTGAGATAGAATAAAATAAACCCAATATGCCCCCCCCCCCTTACACGAGCCGGATGCTCTCCTCCTTGGCTGTGACCGACAATCGTTTATACTTCATCTATGTTTTCGCTTGAGAACAGCTCAGACCCAGCCACTAGTCAGCTTATAGAACATCTCCTCGTCTAGAGACTCATTCTGGTCCTTGGCACGTGTGGACAGGAAGATGTAGCCCCCGATGAACTCGTGCACCACTTTACAGTCAACCTCGGCACAGATGAAAGACAGACTGGGCTCGTCGGCGAACTCCACAGTTACCTAAGGGAAAGGAGCAAAGAGCGGGTCAGCCATGCTTTCGGAATCTTTCGCTTCTTTTTTGCCAAGTACATTTACATGTACGAGGCATTTGTCTTGGTGTATTGGTGCAAAATAAAAGATGGCTGCCCGTGCGAGGACTATGGCCTCAATATGTGGGGACACGCGCACTGCCACTGCGCCCCCAATATTTTGCAGATTTTAACCCCTGCCTGCTCAGGTTGAGCTGAGCTGGACTCACTTTATTTCCAGACAAAAATGTTTCACTATTACAGCATTACAGCCAAGGTCTGTAAAAAGACTTCTCAAGCGTTACCATCTTGATCTCCCAGTTGACGTTCCACTGCTTCATGTTGCTGAAGCGCCAGGTCTTGATAGCATCTCCAGTTCCGGCATCCATCCGGATCAAACGGTTATAAGTGATGCCTATCAGCTCTTCCCGCTTTCCACCCTGAAACCTGCAGAAGAAAAGGAGGAGGAGACGTTAAAGTGACAGGATCAAAAAAACAGCATGAGTCATTGTTAGCGCATTACATTGCAATTTTTGAACGAGACAGACTCGACAGTGTTTCGACTCACTTGGCGAGGAAATGAGTGATTCCAAACTCAGGCAGGGACTGCCATGCCTGGATGAAGCGCATCTTGGCCTCGATGAGACTCATCTGAGCCACGTTCTGGTGGGCCTCGAGGATCCGGGCTGAAATCTGGCAAATACAAAATCACACAGATTAAATACACAATTTAATGGCTTGCTTCCACCGTATGAGTAACTGATAAAACAACATCCCAACACCACACTGAAAACAACCAATGCACCAAAAACAACACAGTTACCCAGTATGTAAACAGGCTGTGGCCCGCTCAGCCATCAGCACACACAGTGTCCACCAATTAGCAGAGAGCTGTGACAGTAAACCATGACTTCAAACAACACAGACAAAGCTAACATGACTCCATGAGGCCCCTAAAGAGACAGGCGACAGTTAATGAACTACAGGAAGCTTCAGATCTGAGCATTTTGACATCTGAAGCATACTTGATGTTTTTTCAGTTCATTTAGAGGACCAGATCAGACATTTCCGGAAAATAAGTGAACAAATCAGGTCAGCTTTCAGGAAAGTCAATATCCGTCATGTTTAAGTCGGCTTTTGGTCGGCATTCCTGAGATGAGCTACACTGTAAAAATCTGAAATTAGGAAAAAAGTAAGAGTAAAAGTACGGGTGTTGGAAATGATTCAGGAAGCAGAGTGGTGCTGAGATCTTCAAGGTTTGGCCCAATGTTTTTATAAAACAAAAGAAAGATGCAGCAGTCTCTGTTCAACATCACGGTGTAACCGTCAAGGACAGGAGCTGAAGAAAGATGCAGGACTTTATGGTGTCTGGCTTTTTAGTCTTTTAAACAGACAACCTGAAACTTCCATCATTAAAAACAAGTTGTTCTTCCTTGGCAGTGAATGGAAGTGAACTAAATGCACTTGTGTTGAATAAACATTTGTGTTGGGGGTCTGTCTGACTTTTTGTCCCACATTAATGACAGGTTACATACTAACTATGACTAAGAGTTCTATCTATGAGTACATCTAATCTAGAGACCTATGTACAGCTGCAGGTTAGAGGAGTTTACACATGCACACACAGGTATCTATGGTTTAAAAGGCACCCAGTGAACACGGAACTCCACTTACCAAGTCCCTGATATAGCCTGGCTGAAGATGGGAGGTGGGGATGGGAGGAGGACACAGAGGAATGAAGGAGGTGCATACAAGAGGAGAGAAAAGAAAAAAAAATGGACAAAGAGAAACAAGCAGGTAAGATCAATGTCGAGGGAGGAAAGCTCCAAAACAACAAAAAGTTGAATAAATAAGAGAGGAAACGGCACAGTTTGGGTATTGGAGTCATGCTGTTTTCAGCCACAAGAGGGAGGTAGAGTACAGCAGGAGTCAGACGCTTCCATTTATAAGAGAAAGGTTACACAACATTTATGTGGGTTCACTTTAAAACAGAGGCAACTGTTCAACTGTAGATCGAGATCATCTGCGTCTATGATAACCAGGCTTCGACAACAGGTAGCTATTTAAACGTCCTCACACAGCTTGTTTTATCATCCAGTAGTTCCCAACATGACTCTTTCGGATGTAATGGAAGTCAAATGTAGGAGTGGCGCGGGGGGGGGGGGGGGGGGGTCATATCTGGGCCTTTAATGTTTTCTCTAATGTTTATGTGTAGTTCTGCCCAGAGACCAAACTCCGCCCAATTATCTGTATATTTTCGAGTGAGCGTCCGCTGGGAGCTGCAGCACGGAAGTCTCTTTGGACTACTCTGCAACAGGAAGTCCAGTTCGAGGCCGGTGGGGAGGGGTCGCAGCTGACTGAGAGCAAACGGGCTTTTCCCAGACAGTTTTTTCCCGCGCAGCATTTCCCGGCACGGCTCATTTCCTGCAGCCCCACGCCCACTCTGAGAGTACTCATGTGTAAGTGCATACACACACACTATACATAGGCCATGAGTCTTTCATGTTGCGCCTGGGGACAGCCGCTATCACACTGGGATTGTGGGTGCGACTGGAGCCGGCCCAAGTAGAACCATGAACCCTGACAGGAACTATTGCAGAGGAATTTTTTATTTTTTTTTCTCTGATGCCAGGTGATTCTGTAAACCTGATTCTAGGAGCAATGCACACAACAACACAGCTGTACCTGTGCAAATTGTTATTCTATATCAATTAAACAGGCACTGACATATGTCATGAAAAGTACTGACAATAAGAATCTCAGACATCTGAAACATTTGAAATGAAACTATTATTCAACTCAAGGGGAAGGCTCATTTTCAGCAGCACTGGGTGAGGAGTTGCACGTGTGCAGAATGAAAGATCACAGCAGTCGGATCTAAAAAGAGTAAAGCATGAGGTCATCAGAGACGATCCATACCTCTCTATCAACGAGCTGAAGGTTTGTATTGTGGCCCAGTCGAAGAGCTCCCTCTCCCTTTAGTCACTCCAGACCATTTCTGAGTCATCACTTACTGTACTGCACAGACACTCCTCTCAACATCCTGTTAACCCTCTAGCAACATTTTATTTCCTCTAATATGAGCTAAACAAAAGCATACTGAGTGAGTAAGCTGTGAAGAGGCAACCCCATCAGCCATCCTCAGCTAACACGGTCATGGCAGCCGTGTGCTCAGCTGTTCCACTGTACACACACACACACACACACACACACACACACCCGCCTGTTGCTCTCATGCAAATCTGTTGGATACACAGTCGACTTCAACCAACAATCACAACAAAGTCAGTATGTTTAAACTGCTTATATGTTAAAGCAGGTCATAGGAGGCTTGATGTTGAAAGTGAAACAGTCCATCTGTTGGTTTAGATGGCGGGTTTTGTTACCCGAGTAATCAAGCTCCTTCAAATCCAGAGCCTGGAGTCTCTCCACTTTTGTCTGCAAGCACAAAAGGCTGCGAGAAGAGATCGTGTCCATTACAGTCTGCCATGAGCGACTCTACTGTACATATGTGGAGTGGTTTGGAAGTCTGCTGTCCTGGTTTCCCCTCGGACTGAGGGTGGGGGTGGGGAGAGGAAACGGAGGGGAGAGGAGGAGAGTGAAGAAGGGGGAGTTGCGGGGTGGATACATTCCAGTGCAAGACAAGCCTGATGCCAGGAGGCGCCCATCTGGGAAGCATCAAACGCTGCTCCGTCTAAGTCCACAACGGACTCGTCAAACAAGTAAACAAGCTCCCACAAAATACACATCAGACCTGACATTTCACTTCCAGGGCTTACCTGCTTGTTCTTGTACTTCTTAAGGTAGCGTGGGGACACCAGGCATTCTGGGTTGATGTCAGTAGTGATCGGCTCGATGAACTGAGGGTCGGGGTTCATGTGCTGCATCTTGAGGAAGGACAAAATGTTCTGGACCTCTAGGTTGTAAGAGCTGTCGGCCATGGTCTTTCCTTTGGAGGCCAGGCGACAGGCCGCCATCCAGTGCGCGTACTGTTTCTCCTGGTGGAGCAAGTCAAACGCTAACGGTCAAAATCTGTCGACAAAGGTCAGGTCAGTAAATCGTAAACGATGCACCAATGAGCTGTCTTACTGTGTCACACCGAAGCCAGATCTCGTTCATGCCATCAGCCACGGGGATTAACAGCTTGATGTTGAATTTCTGACCCGAGATGTTAACATCTGGAGTTACCTCACAACCTACACATGGAGGCAGAGCAGAGGGAGAGGCCAAATGTCACACTAATAACAAACACACACACACAAGAGTGACAAATGGAGCAGGATTTTCTTGCATGGGCACCAAATGACATCTTTTCCTGTTTTCGCACCTCGAAGATTCATCTGGTGAGCAGGCGTCCCGTGTGATTCCTCTTTACTCTTGTAACAGGAAATTGTGATATCCTTGAATGTGCACCAGTACTGCTTATAGCCCTTCAGTGTCAGTTTCTTGGGTCTGGAAAATATATATAACAGAGAAAGAGAGGGAGAAATACATGTCAGACCTCAAAGTGGAAAAAATAACTAATCATTTTCTTTGTTCGTGGTCAGAAGGGACAGTAGAGGGGAAACATAAACGAGTGGAGGAGAACGAGGGACAGTCAGCGAGGTGAATGGGCGAGTAGCCAGAAGTGGAGGTGGACAATAACATTCAATCTTTAAAGAGAATTGCCTCTTCCTCTGGTTTATACATTTTATGAGACAACCAGCTCCAGGGCTACCTGCCTGTCAGCAGAAGAATTAAGCCAAAAGTGAACATGGTTCAAAATATACTCGATCCAACTTTAATCACTTCTAAAGGTTGCTTAGTCTGCTAATGTCTTTTGGCAAACACTGTTCAAACCAGGCAACCGTTCTCCCATTTAGCCAGAAACAAAAGTGAATGTTTTTGTTCTCTGAAGGGCTCAAATGTAATCTTCACAAACGAGTGTTTACATCTTTGGATAACCTTGGGCATGCACGTGGCCTTACTTGAAGACTTTGACGTAGTCTGCTAACTCAGGAATAGACGTGATGTCACCCTGGGGAAAAAAAAAAAAAAAAAAAAAAATACATTGTTAGAATAAACCTGGAAGATACTAATATCCAATAATTACAAACCAATGACCTCAGGCTAAACTTTGAACAGGTTCACCATCATTACTCAACAGAATGTGCTAAAAACAACTCTTCTTATGTGATGCAATTTCCCTTGATAATTTGTTGGGGGGCTTTTTTGTTGTAAAATCAGGCACAGCTCACATACATGCAATGTTTTTTGCTCTAAGTGAAATTAATTTGAACTTGAATTTCATTTCTCTCTTTAATTTACTGTGCAGGTTTCAATTCCTGGGAGTGTTTCACAGGAATTGAAAGAAAAGAGACTTCATCAGAAACAGACCAAACAAAGTGCTTGCTGGGAAAATACATTAACGTGATGAGGTTTGGGGGGAGAGGACTACACAACCCAAATGTATTTCCTGTAGTGACGGTGAGGCTGTCGCTCTATGAGGACATTTTTTTACACCCCTGTGACATCTCTCTGTGAACAAAGTGACCCCACCTCTGTACCGCCGTCGGAAAAGAGGCTCGACACGACGGGTGAAGCCAGCGAGGGAGAGCAGCATTGTGTGTGTGTGTGTGTGTTTCTCTACACGGCATGTTTCCACGATGCATTAATGCCTCTGTGAATTAGCAGACTGGAGCACCAATATTAGGCCGTTTGCAGAATGAAACGTAATGTACAGAGACGTAATGACCGAGCATCCTCATTATGGCGCTGTTGCCAAATCGCACTCTTGAGAGAGAGCTTGTGTCAGTGATGTCATACCAGTGTGTTGGACGTCTTCCCTCCCTCCAAAGTAATCTCCAGGTCTGAGAGGGCCGCGTCCACCTCATCCACCTCCTTCTCGCTGTTGTTCATGTGGTTGTCTGAAGACATGATTGACAGCTTGTTGATGTGGTACTGAGGGGGGAGAGCAGAACATGTGGTTAGTTTACCATCTATTTCTAAAATGCAACTTTTACAGCACTCTAATTATTTGTACACATTTTTTCATTTTGCTAACGGTGCATACATGTTCTAACTCTGTCCCATAAACGCTGTTTTTAAAATGATCACATGAATATTTGAAGATGTGTTGGTGTTCATATGAGCAGGTACTGAGATGAGTTTCGCTGTGAGGCGGAAAAAGGAGACGAGGAGTTCGGTAGAAGAAGAGGATGAGCGTCTTCTGGTTATGATGATTCACTGAGAACAATAAGGGTTGCGGTTTGAATAATGTGTTCCCGGTACACTTTGAAGTGTTACAGGCAATGAAATGTCTTTTTACTGGGAACACATGTGCGATGGGGCCGATGAGAGACCATGTGTTCTTTTAACACTGGAAACACCAATTAATCAGGATGGGGCCTTTATTAAAAAAAATATAAAAAAAAACCTGACCGTGTTTCCCTTGTGGTGCGAGTCAGAGACACTAAATACAACCTGTTGACAAATGGTATTTATAATGTCAACCCATCACCAACCCCCCACCAATATATGAATGAACAGCTGTCGAGCGAGTGGGAGATACAGAGGCAGAGTTTGAGGGAGATATGTGAGGCTTCAGCCAGCTAGAGTTACAGAATGTGGGACAAAGGGCCTCGCAATGACGCTCCTTTTCTCTTCCGACTGTCCTCCGTCTATGAGTTTTAAAAATGGCCAAATGGGGGGATGTGTGCGTGTGTGCGTGCATGTGTGGGTTGTTTCCTGTTTGCGTGTAGCATGGCCCGCTGCGGTGTGTTTATTTGCGGAGGGTAAAGCACAACCTGTGCCCGATGTTGATGAAAATAGATCAGTCGCCGTTCATCATGTTATGTGTCAGTGACATACTGAACGTAGACAATCATTGCTCTGATTTTAGGACCTGTGTATCTACTCTCGCCAGGGAAACTTCAGCCAAAAACCCCAGAGCTCATACTACAGCGGTGACACACAGTAGTAGCTACAGGAGTGCTCACAGACAGGTAGTAACAGTCTACACTCCCAGCTCAGATTAGACTCTCAGGAAGAGTAACAAGACACCGGTTAAGTGTAATTATAAGCGGTGTGACGGAACACACCTAACACCTCAGAGTGTGAGAGGGCTCCAGAAGAATGTGAGCAGGTCTACGATGATGATCATGATAGTGTTGTATTGGGGTTGGGTGGTCCAGGCAGAGGTACTGGGGTCCCGTGGCCCAGGACGCTCTATAATTACCCCCCGGGTGAGGACAGGGTGGCGTCCTCAGGTCTTGGCACCCGCAGTTTATGAGGGTCAGAAATAGAAGGGGCATCTACTGCAAACTACAGGGGGCGACCTGAGGGGAGTAAAGGGATTTACGCCCGTACATCACTTCCACTGCTCCTTTTACCTCCTCCTCTTGAGCTCCCATTAAACTTGTGTTACTCTATTACATAAGAATGATTTGATTTTGGGGGGAAAAAAACATGATCGACTGCTTTATTATTAACAGAATTCAATGTTTGAAAAAAAAAAAACCAACAATAGGATTCAATAAAAAAAAAAAAGACTTGATTTTGCCCAATGTAAATAAGCTTCTAATACATTTAAGCTAATTTATAAAAGATTGTGTTTTATTCAAAAGCTAAATGTCTGATCCCATCAATGATGATGAGTCACCACTGAAGGGAATAATGGATACTGAAGCATATTAAGAAGCCCAGGGGGAATCTATGTGATAATGACCCTATTCACTTTGCTGCATCACAGTGTGCAATAGTCAGGTTTTAGTATGCATGCTGCAGCAGAACTGGCAGCCATATGGCTGAGCTCTGGGCTCGAAGCCCATCCAATTCATTAGCTTTTGGTTCAGAGAGGCAAAGTGCCCAGTGCCCAATGAAAAGAGGACTGCAGGTCTTCCAGCTATTCCCCGGCAAAACAATGCTGAACTAGGAGAAATGAGAGCGGACACGCAAACACACACACAGAGTCTCTTTACCTGCAGGGCAGCAAACATCATCATTTCCTCTTCTGTGCACTCAATTTCCTCCAGCAGGATGGCCCACTTGGACTGTTCATAGAGCTGGTTGACTCGGATGGCATCGTACTGTGGAGAGGTTCGTCTCAGAGGTTAACATGCAAACACACTCTCATGCACTCGTTGGGGCCAGGCCCTTGTGTCAAGACGTATGCTGTTCCTGGCACGTCATGACTGCAGTGAATTAAAAGGGTCACTCCACCTATTTAACATTGCAAACATCAAACACTGTTGCACTCACATTGGTTATTTGTTGTTTTTTTTAAAGGAAGAAAATAAATTCAGCAAATCTGACGATATCTTTTTACACATGCCTTCTTCCTGCTTCTCAAATATGTTCTTACAGTGGATCAACACTGTTGACAATATGCAGATGAAATGATAAGTGGCCTTCTAGCACGCCATCAACCAAACAAAGGTCTTCAAAGCATTTCTATTTCAAGATGAAACATCTGTGGGGATGTACCTTCGGGTTGAGGTCAAAGAAACTGTGGTATTTAAACCTCAGTAGCAGCACCTCGTTCTCCTTCACATCCTGCTCCATCAGAGACCTGGACGAATCCAACCACCTGTACACACAGAGAGACAATATACTGTTTAATGATCACAATCTCTCTGTGGACTCGTACATCTTTCTAAACGGCGACAAAGCCCTAAATATGCATCAAATAAACCATATCATAAAGTGACTAGGTGCAATTTGAACAACTAAACAAAGTTCATCTCACCCCTGGTTGATTTTGGCTTTGTCCAGTAGGGACTGGGGCTTGTAGAGTTTGGCCAGGATGTCAGGTGAGGAGATTGGCTGACTGACAGCAAGGATGCTGGGATTTCCCTCAGAAAGGGGGCTATCCCCGAACCAGGCAGAGGTTGGTGACAGTGGGCTGCCGTCTCTGGAGTCATAGGTGGGGGTCATAGTCTTACTGTACAAGCCTGGACTGGAGTAGATGCTCCCTGAAAACACACAGCCATCAGTAAGTCCCTTTTAATGCACTGAAGTCCCGAGAGAAAAATCATCCCGTTACTGTAAATACACCATGTTTTTAACCACTGTTGTCTCATCACTGATACTGCACGTTAACAACACAGCATCAGAGGAAAACCAGTGAACACTTTTCAAGAAGCACACACACACACACACACACACACACACAAACGCACACTCTGAGCCTCGCTGGGCCAGCAAGCGGTCAACAACACCATGTGACTACTAGCCCACACTTTGCAGATGAGTGACTTCAACAATGTTCTCCTGCCGAACGGCGGGATTGATGTGGATCAGCATGCAGATGTTGCAGAAGATGATCAGGGGTTCACCTACTTACTCACAGTCAAAAAAACTGCAGGAATGCACACAGCAAACTACTGCACAAAAAAACGCCACAGAGAGGAGAGGGGGAGAGTAATGAAACACGTACAGTTTGAAAAAAATAATAATAAATCCAAACCAATGAGGGGTTGAAATCATTTAAACACTAACATTTCTGTATATTTGACTTTTTGTTTTTAATTAGTCTGATGTTTGTCTGCAAAAATAAGCAAGCCACAAAACTGAATCTGTATGACTTCCTGTTGGCTAGCCTTATGGGATTATTTTTGGCCCCGTACCCCCCCCCCCCCCCCTCTCCCTCTGTAAGACGCAGGTCAAGAAGCAACACTGGCTAAACCACTCAATCCCTTCTGAAACCAGGAAGTAGGTTCAGTTAGTGAGTGTGCACGCGTGTTTGTGTTTGCGAGCTGAGGTCATGAGAACAGGGTGCTGGCTGTGACCACACATCCCCTCATGTGGGGGAAGCTGTTTGTCAGTGCTTCTTTCAAGGTTTTTTTTCCCCAAATGCGGAGTTCATCGGGTCAAGGAGAGTACTCCCATCTCCCATAGGGTCTCCTGAGGAATCCCAAATATCCAGAGTTGTGTAGAAGGTGGAAGCTGGCAGCCCATTAAAAACACAACTAGGCCTCCTCCATCCTGTTTACTCTCAAATGCAGGCGAAAAAAAGGCTTAAAGAATGTTAACATGACTTGACTCCCTAATGCTCCCACACACTGGGGATTCATAGAGGCTTAGATGGATGAGCTGGACCACCATGAGCTGTTGTGACAAGGAGTAAAACTTAATGTTTTGATTTTTTTTTTTTTTTTAAAACACAAAACCTCTGTGTGGTCATTTTTGTTGTATGTATGTGCATCATGAAAAAAAGGCATTTTTTAAAATACATTTAAACCTATAAAAATCCTCATTACAATTCACAACCATCTCTGAAACTTCTGCTTTTCAAAAAAAAAAAATCTGTGAGTAGCTGCATGAAAAAGTGCATTTGAGCTTATTTCTAATGAGAGGCAAAGCTTTTGTCAGATGACCCTCCTTGAATCAGCTGACTTCCCTTTGGAGGAGCAGTCAGGTGATTCGGCTGCTTGTCCCAAAGGTTATGTGAACTCAACACTCCAGCTGTGGGGTTTTTTTGGGGGGGGAGGGAGGCGAAGGCGAGAGTGAGGAAGCAGTGCTGAAGAGTAAAGGACAGAGGAAGAGGGAAAGCTTACCTTTGACAGGTCCGATGTATATTATCTCAGAGGCTAGGATGATAAGAGAACGAATGAGAAAGGGGGACAGACAGGAAAGGAAGGTGGAAGCAAGAGGTGAAATGGGAACAAACAAGTGGACAGATTTAAGACACTGAAAAACTCTGCGAGGACAGGAGGAAACAAAGAGAGGAAAAAATAGTAGAGAAATACAAGAATTGGTATCATAGTTGGGTTTCCATGGGTACTGCCAACGTCTGGCCTCAGACTGGATGACTCACTTTACCCTCTTCAGAGAGCGAGATCACCCTGAATGACTACTAATGCCTCTGTCGTTTCCATCCACCCATTCATAGCTATATCCAACATGGCATGACTGATTGAAAACACAGGCGAGGCGTTGGTCAGCGTGACCCAGCCCTGCATGTAGACACGACAGCACAAATAGAAAGTGGTGGCTGCCTGAAGGGACGTCACTCTCCACGCTGACAGGACAGATAATTAGATACAACAGGGACCATCCCGACGTGGTGGGCAGAGAGGGACTGGATGGACGGGCATCAAGGCCGACATGGTGAGCACTTAACACGAGTGTGCAGACAGACATGGTGCATGGTGAGTTTCCTGAATGGTAAATACATCCCAGGGATAGTCCATCTTTCAGTAGAAATAATTGCTCATGTACTATCTATAACTTTAGTGGTCAGCACCCATGAGGTCTGTATGAACTTAACCAGGCAGTAAACATTCTCTGTACTATTTGTTCCCTCCTACTATCCAAAGAAATGTTTTTTTTTAATTATCCAATTGTTTTACATGTGGTGCCAGTAATACTGAGATGACGAGGCAAAGGCTAAATAAAAATGGTAACTAGGATACAGGGTGATGACGTTATAGACCTATTAGGATTCAATTCTACTTGATGCCCAGGGTCAAAGCTGATGTTTTCAAATGTCTTGTTTTGACCGACCAACTATTATAAAATGAACACGTTCACTTAAGGGGACAAGATAGTTTTATGGCTTCCATTCGTTTGGCTGGTTTCTTTGCTTTAAAAAAATTCCTTACACGATTATCAAATTGGTTGCATGTTAATATTCTGATGATCTCTTCATTGCAGGTTAACGATGATGACAGTATTTCTCATTTAACTTTCTTCACTCACTACAGTCGGACCATGGTGAGCTGCAGAGAGCCGTCCTTCAGTTCAGTTCCACTTTGGCTCGGAGCGTACTGGAGCATCTGGCTGCACAGGAGAAACTTCTGATTGCATCGCTGCCTCTCTGTGAAACCTTGTGATTCCAACGAGGAGGCCTCAGCTGAGCGGTCTGCCCTTCTCCACAAGGGACAGAATGATGCCTTACTACCAAGCTATGAAATGTACTCTGACTTTAAAGTGTGGTCTAATAGGGAGGATACAGGGAGCGAGTGTGTATTTGCATTACGACACAAAGGGCACACACACACACACAGGGAGAGTGGTGACAGTCAACACATTCTGTACATTCCTGTTTAAACCGTTTCTCTCCACCACCTAACAGGGCGTCTTATTTTGACATATGATGCAACTCTGGGTGTGATCATCATGAGCCATTTATAGAAGTCTAAAGTTGCTGCTTTTCGCATTTTCTGCTCATCAACACAGCCGCAGAACACGTTTTTTCCACTTCATTCTTTCGTGTGAAAATGTAAATAGTTCACGCAGCTCCTAAGTATCGCTCAGGCCTCTGTTGACTCACGTGGGGAGTGTATGAATGCATGTCGAGTTGAGTCTGAGGAGGCAGAGAACAGAGCAGAGAAGAGGCCAGGGCAGAAGAGTCTCAAACCACACAAAGAGCCTCATTCACCCTGTCTCCCACTGTTAGCACTTTTGCTAAATGGTAACTCCTGTGACAGCGGCACAGCCAGTTTGGTTCTGCACCTCCCTGCTCACATGGCTGTAACTCTCCCATCCCTGACAGCGGGAGGGAGGGAGGGAGGGAGGAGGGCCTGTGGAACTGCAGTCATGTAGCCTGCTTTGGGTTTAAAATGGCAGCGTGACCAACTATGTGTGGAATCCCAACCATTCTTCGACCTCCCTGCCAAGGAGTAGAGAGCCGATGCTGTAGATCTCATGCAGGCCTTCAAATCCAAACATTCATATTTGGTCACGAGAAGCAGGGTGCAACCGTCTGGACTTATCTTCGTGGTTTTGAAAAGAATGGAAGATGCTCCGCAGCAGCAAGTGAAACCTGCTATTCAACCTGCTGCTTGAGGGACACCAGATGTTTACTTTTCACAATGATGTTCAAAAATAGAACCCCATGCTATATAATTACTTCAAAGTACAACTTAAAAATAAAAGACTGCATACACAGACTTGAGTTAAAGCCGATCTTTAGGTTCAGTATAAGACATTAAATGCAACATTTAAACTTGTTGCTACTTTTTGGAAAGAGTATGTATTCGATTACATTCCCTGTTGTGAGCCATAGGTTCTTTTATCTCCATGACAACAGTCTCCCTTCCTCAGCTCACCTGATCCAGGGGTTAACAGCGGACCCTCCAGCTGCAGATCATCCTCCTCCGTCTCCTCCAACTTTTTCTTCTTCTTCTTGGGATCGCGGGGCTTGCGCAGTAGAGAGAGCTCCTCCGGGTGGCGGATATCTGGACGGAGAGAGCGAGAAAGTTCATTTCATGCCATATAAACGTAACTTGGCCCCACACGAGTCGCTGAGTCACCAGAAACCATCAAGTCATTTTGTGTTGTTCCAACAACAGGCTTCAAATAAACCACATTGCCTCTCATTAGGCACGCAGACAATGTGAAAAACCAGTAATGTAGGCGTTTACAGCAACATTAAGGCAACCTTGATTTAAGAAAAAAAAAAGAAAAAGGAAAGCAAAAAGGCTGAGTGGATGGACAGGAATTGTAGACAGCTGTGTGAAAGAGGGGTGGAAAATTGCAAATCCTTTTTCTCAGGGCCCGGACAAATCTTGCTTTAACTGTAATCCCCAACTGAGACAGGGCAGACACAACCTCCATCTCCATCCCCCAACCCCCTTCTCCCACTTTTCCTCTTACATACATAAAATTCACATTTTAAGACCAGTTTTTTTACAGAACACCTCAAAACCTTATCTTTACCATGTATGAGGCAATGTGCAGGATCCCCATCAGCCAGCCCGGACGTCACATTGACTATAATGTGTAAAACAGATCTGCCCTCTCCTTTCCTGTCTTCTTCCTCCCCTCGTTCCCTTGGACTTAGAGGCCGGGGAACCATCACTCAGCAGCAGCAGTAATGTTTGAAGATTAGCTCAGGATGATTCTGATATAGTCGAGACTTGCATGCCCAGAGTTTGCGAGGATGAGAATTAATGGCGTTGGTCGAAACTTAAGCACATCTGGATCCTCAGTTGGATGTAGATTTTTCAACCTTTCAGCATAATTAAGTAAGCAGCTTCATCTAGTTATTTCCACTTTGTTCGTTCCTGTTGAAGGATTCGTTTTCTCACGTCTACTGATATAGAGCTCTCTTAACCTAAAGATGAGGGATTGGGAAGGTGTTGCACACTGATTGAAGAGGTTCCCTAGGGTGTCGAGGAGAGCGCGAGCAGAACAGGCAGGGAGAGTGAACGTCTTTGGCCTGGTGAGAAAGCTTGTTTGGTTTGTGTTACTAAAGCAAAAGCATTCCAGGAGTTTTAAGAACTACCAGATGGGGAGCTCGCCCTCTCTCTCTCTCTCTCTGCCTTCCTCCTCCTTCATTCTCGCTCCATTGCAGCGATGAAGCACAATCCCTGTGCCCTTATACAGCCATGTGAGTTGCAGGCGTGCTGCCGAGCCTTAGCCCCACTGAGCTGTGCTGGAGGCTAACACACATAGTGGTGTGTGTATTAAACTGTGTGTATGTGGACGGGACCGACTGTCTTTTAGTGAGTCATGTGTTTTACGATGGTTTAAAGATCCTCTCATCAAAAATCTTTTAAGCAACAATATCTGACAGAAATGAGGTTTGCTATAACCAACAAATATTATTTACTGACTTTTAACTTTTGCTTTATAAAAAACATTTGTTCACTTTATATTTCAAGGGGCGGCAAGAGCTCAGTCTGCAGGGACTTCAGTTTGGATCCAGCAAGTCACCAGCTCAAGTCCCCGTGTGGTCCTAATTAGGAAAGTTGGTCTTGTTGCTCTGTCCCGAGTTCGGCAGAGGTGCCCATGGGCAAGGCACTAAACCCACAATAGTTGTTGCGTTCTCCCTGTGTAGCACCTCCACTCCGACGTCCCTCCATTAATGCAAATGCATAGGTCCTGTTTGTGGATGTGTCCAGGCCTTTGTGTGGGAAAAGCATGTCTCTCAATAACAGAGTGCATATCAGAATTTCCCCCCTGGGATTAAGAAAATGATTCGTTCTGATACCGACAACTGAAAGTATAGCCAAAAATTCTTGACTGACTATTGGCAGGTACGCAAGTCTATGCACTATCAATAAGAATTAAAGCACAAAAAAAAAAATCTACTTCAATCCCAGAAATATCCACTCTTCTTTTGTGAATAATATTTATATCATGATTTCTCCCTCAGAGCTCTTATGACCAAAGCCAACACAGCACATGAGTAATGTAGCAAAAATGGATGAATGATGGAGGCATTGACAACAAACGCCATCGAATAATTGACTTTGGGTCATTTATCAAGAGATAATATCGTCAATTTCGCTGTGGTGTTGTCGTTTCAGCATCTTCAAATCATGCTCATGATAGCTCGAGAACACAACTTTGAATATCAAAATATATTTTCAAACATCTCGGATTGGATTGGTAATTTGTAACAGCTGACGTGGAAGTTCAGGTGGTTCAGAGGTGCAATAAACAGCCAGTGTTGTGACCTCAAAGTCTGTATCAATTTAATGACTCAATTTGTTCAAAAGGATTTCTCTTTAAAAGATTATCAGAGGAGGAACAGACAGCATAAAAGTTCAGGTTTAAGGCTACACTTTAGAACAGTTTTGGATGCGTGCTTGGAAAGCTGACTTGTGAGAACTGGGTGGGAGGGGTAAATAAATGGACAGATGCATTTTTCAACACTCCAATGAAGGGAGTGGAAGTGTGATTGATATTACAGAGAGACCGTTTCAGCAGAAGTCCGAATAGCTCCAAAAAAACAGAGATAAAAAAGACTAAATCAGGCTAAAGGGTAAAATACAGGCCAGCATTTCAGTCGACTTTTCTGCTGACATGGTCGTTTCAGTGTTGAATTGTATGTTTACAGTTTGAATTTAAGGATCCTGATCTGGGAAAGCCTGCTCCTACGCTCACCGCATACTTGTGGCTGCTGTCAGGAGAAGGAGGAGGAGGAGGAGGAGGAGGAGGAGGAGGATGTGAGTGATGGCTAAACTTGCTTACAAAAGCTTGGTTGATTTCCATTAGCAGAAATGACACCACAGACAATACAACTCCAATCTTCCATCCTGTAGACTTGTGGCAGTAACCGGGCCTGGAGCCAGGAGGAGACGGCTTGACCGGGAGCCAGCTGGGCTTCCAAGATCGACTCCTTGGAAGACATGATTCACTTGCCGTGAGTAAGGCCAGCCACAGAAGAATCACAAACACCGTCACATTCTAATTTTACAGCACTGAAGTTTACCGTACAAACCGTTTAAGACCTTACAAGGAGAAAAAAAAAAAGAGGTATGTGTGATTTCACATTCTGTCCCCCCCCCCCCGAATACTTCTCAATGTTGGGCTGCAAAGGTGACTGATCAATACTCAGGAGCAATAAATCACACGTTTCTTCCTGGAACGACTCAATAAAAACCAGGAGTAAAAGATTACTCACGTACAGTCTCACTGGGTTTGGAAAGTACGAATAAAAATGCACATGTTTTGGATTATTTATGACGAGTACTATACCATGTTAGATTTTGGCATCGTACTACACGTACTGTAACAAGAGGCACACAAATGCATCACGTGTCCTTCTTTTGTGCTCTAACCTTAAGACAGCTAACCTCAGCCATTCATAAGAAAGTGTCAGATTGTCGTTACCCGTCAGACTAGAGGCTTAAAAAGGTGCTAAAAGGCAGCTCAAAAAGATAATAATGCACTTTAATATAAGGGATCACAGAACTGTTATGACAACACTTGGGACAGCGTCGGGAGACCACAGGTTGATGGGCGGTAAATCTGCTGGACCGGAGCGATGAAGCAACAGTCCCACACAAATCTAAAAAAAGGTTTCTGGACGACTGTGAGATTGTCGACATCCTTCTTCAAAACTCTCAGATTTTCCTCACACTCAGATCGTCCATTTCTTCTGGGATTTGTTGGACTAATTTAAACAACATCCACCATTTTTTTAAATTGCATCAAGACTCTGAAAAGTATTGCTGCGTCCTGGCTTTCCAGAGCATGTTTCCGTTTGTTTTTTTTGTTTTTTTTTACTACCATGTGTGGTGAAACTGACAAACAAACTCCACAGTGCTCAAGTGGATCCGCCTGACTCTTGTTACTGAGAAGTGGAGGCTTTGCTGAGAGAAGCAGTCTAATTTTTGTCCCACCTCAGGCTTCCAGGTCCACAGTCATGTGTTAGTCAGTTGTGAGGAGTACATTTTGTCCACTGGCTCACGGTTAAACCGCCCTCCTATCAGTGGGAGGAGGAGGTGTACGTGTGTGTGTGCTCAAAGTGTTGGAAGTTAATCCAGATTGTCTAGACGGGACGAGCTCCTGTTTGACTGTAACTCTTCACTGAGCAAATTGACCTTTAAGAAAGTCTAAGGAGCCATTCATCCTTCAACCATGACAAACTAGAAATTCTTCACTACATTTATTTTTTGCATCTTTAAACTAAAGGAAGGCAGCTAAATCAATAAGAAAAACAACAATGTGTTTCAGTCCTGCAGCATATCTACAGTTTCAGCATCACATTCTTCAGAAGTCAAAAAAACACACAAACGTATTTGCTAAATTGTTCAGAGTTCAAATCTTATCATGCAACTAAAAATGGAAAATCCCCAGGGCATTGGCTCTGATATAATGTAAGCAGCACAGTACAGGAAGTAGAAGCTGCCAAATGCGATCAGCGGTCAAAACAGGAGTGAAACGGAGAGAATTTCGTGTTACAGTAATTCAACCTTTTCGCTCAGTCCTCTCTGTTCCCGGCCCAGCTGAACTGTGTCTGTGGCAGGACGCAGCTGTCATGGACATGGGAGAAATACAGCGGTGATAATTCATTTGATACTTTCAACTTTGAGCGTTCTGTTGATTTTCTAAGCTTCTCCGCGACATGGGTTGTTGCTGTGATAGTTTAAAATCTTCTTCAGGGAGAGCAGACCAAAAAAACTTGAGGAAAGACTTGAGACTTGAGGAAAAAATACACTGTATGTTATGTATGAGTGTGACAGGCAGAGTGGTTAGGGTTAAAACGGACAAATTCTTCAGTGGAGAATTGAGAACTTGTTTTGGGGGGCAGGAAATAGCTTCTGTTAAAGCGATTGACCGGACATGCCAGAGGAGAAACCGCCAAATGAACTACCATGAGAAAAAAGCTGGAGCTGGAGACGTTAGTGAGTTTAACATCGCAGGAAACTAAACATCTTCACTGACTTTCACCTTCAATCTTCCAGTATCTCTGTCCCTAACGTTCTGTTGTCTGGTGCAAAGACCAGCTGCACAGACCTCTTCTCTTAATGTCCACTCAGATTTTCAATGCTGAGCAAGTCACAGAAAACATGCACAGGAAATTGTAAAACTCGCCCCGGATGATAAAATAATTCAATACTTCCAGGCCAGATCAGCTGTAACTCAGATAAGAGTCATGGATGATGCAAAAGTTGTTTTTTTTTGCAAAAAAAAAAAAAAAAAAAAAGGGGTTGGGGTTAAAATCAGTAGATCATGTCACACTGAGGGGCCAGATAGAGCTACCGTGCTACATCTTGCATTACCCTTGTACACGCAAAGTCAGCCAAAAGCAATTTGTCCTGAAATTGTGCGGAGAGAAAATAGATTTATTACAGAGGCAGCAGACACATTCCTAACAAGGCCTGGCTGAGAGGAAGACTGCCTGCCCCCCCCCCCCCCCCCCCTGTCTTCCTGCACATGCTTTCAAAATCAGCCTCCAAATATATTTACACTTCATGATAAGTCAAATTTGTTTTTTTTGAGTCACAAACTTACTTTGCTTACCCTGTAGCCTTCTGAAAAAATAAAAAATAAAAGCTCCTTCGAGAACACAGAGTGCTACCTGAAGAAGCCAAGAAAAACAAGAGCAGCCTCTGCAGCCCCTGATTCTCCCCTTTGGAACACAGACGAGTAGAGTCACTGAGAATACCAGAATTTTAATCTATTTACGATGCTCACTTACCAAAACTAAATAATAATCAAACCAACTGGATACTTAATGAAAAAGAGAGACAACAGGAACCCTACCCAAGTATGCATCAAATTACCAATTCTCATAGAAAGTAATACTTTTTAAAAAGTGGATGAAAAACGAATGATGATGGTTTAAATGATCCAGGTCAAGGCACTCAGGGTGGAATGAGAAATGTAAACGACCTTTAATCCAAAGACTCAACAGGTGTTCTACCAGACTGACTGATGGAAGGACTTAAATATTACTCAGGGTCCTGCAACCTGCAAACTCTACGGGAGACAGAGACTAAAAGGCAGGGAGCAAAGGGCGAGGTCTGGGGCGAGGAAAAGTGGGCGTAAGCAGGTCAGAGGTCACGGGGGTCAAATCTGTGAACTCTTCAATATCTATGACAGGACAAGGTGGTGCCAGTGATGGAGGATATTGATAGTGTAGTCTGGGGGGGGGGCTGTGTTATAGCCGGATTGATAATCTCTGTTTACCAAACATTCCTGTGAGACTGATGGAGTCCAGGTTTAAGGACACGAGTCCAGCGTTACGTGTGGACTAGCAGTGAGGAGACTCCAGCCTGCAGAGCTCAGGGAATGTTTAATAAACAACACATTTATAGGGATCAAAACAAAGAGAGAGGAAGGACATGATGAACTAAGTGTGATGCAGACCATGACCAAAAAAAAAAAAAGAAAAAAAAGTCTTAAAAAAGGGAAATGTTTTTGTGGTCACCTCCAGTAGTTTTTGCCAATTAGTCCCACCAACTCTCACGTTTGCTTTCAGACTGTTTTCCACATCTCGGCTGAAGGCATCGATGCTGCTCTGATCTCTCTCCTCTAAAAATAAAATGAGTCGATGGTTCCACTTACTGAATGTTTTGCAGATGTCGGACACAGCCTTGAAGACGCGGTCCGAGAAGTTGACCTTGACCTTCATGTGCTTCATGTTGGGCAGCTGGAGGCGCAGGAGCTTGTGCTGCGGCGTGAAAAGCAGCCTGGCGTCGGCTTGGATGCCGTACTTGTCCAACGTCCAGTGGGTTTTTAACAGCCATGTCTTCTTCTTCTCCCACCACAAAGCATGGTCTGACCAGTCCTTCTTTACATCTACGGGGGGAGGAGAGAAAAGCAGAGAATGAATTTACAAATACTGTTGAATAAACACGGCAAAAGATTGAATGGTGTCATTACTTTCGTTGTATCCTCTGCTAACTAGCTTGACATGTTTTTCCATTAACAGCAGAGTGAAAATATTGTTTACAAGATAACTGATGTAACTTGAGCACTCAGTGTCTTCTGTCTCACTGTACTGACCTGAGCTCACCCAATATTGTCCCTTCAGGGCAGAGGGTCACGTTTGTGGGGGGGGGGGACAGAAAGTGTTTGCAATGGGGCGGTGAAGTCAAAGTGAGGAGGGAGGAGACACCTGAGTGTGTGAAAGACAGGGCTGAGCGCGGGGATATCAGGTTCACGCCTCCATCTTTGTTCCAGAGTCAAACTGTTATCCCTGCAAAGCACACACAAGCCACCTAAAACCCCACCTGGCTCCGAGGCTTTTCACTCAACAGGGGCCCAAGCACAATGGGGACCGACCTGAGGATTCCTGGTGTTTGTGTCTGACTTCAAGGGGAAGGCGAAAACCGCAGGGATTTAAGGGAACTCGAAGCAGCTGGTTTTGTAGATCCCTGCTCTAGTTTCTATCAGGCAGCCCACGAGGAAGGATGGTGCTGAAGCTGCTTATCACTTCAAAGTGTAATAGAAGCACCATACAGCACTCTAAAAGACAGAGTCAACATTTCTTTGCATCCACTTCTTAACCATTTGTCACATTATACTCATGTCTTAGTACAATACATACTATTGTATGTTAAAGTGATCATGTGTAATGGCCTTAGCAGTCTTTGCTGCTTGGGGTAAGAGTTATTTGGTCCATAGTTTTAAGTTCATTACTCTTTCAGATATCTCCCCCCCCGCCCACCCCCAAGAGTGATGTCATTACACCGGCATGACTCCAGCAAGGCACTTCCCAAAGCAGTGTCTCATTTCCTCCACCCACACACCATCATCTCTTCTCCAGCCTATTCTCTCTCTCTCTCTCTCTCTCTCAGAGTCAGTGAGTCCAGACACGGCTGACAGTCTGCTAAGTCATCCTCGAACAAAAGTCAGTCTATCTGAAGAGGGTCAATGATTTTACTGTTGTGTCTGTGAAAAGGTCACAAAGCTTATGCCCAAAACAGTCAGCCATTTACAATGACAGCAGAGATATGTGTGTATGATATAGCCTTTCATAACAAGGTCTAGTTATGCCAATCTTTTCATTCAATGTAAGGATCCATGCATGCATCCATCGTTTTGTTGAAGTGTAAAATAAAAAGTATCAAAGTCCGCACATATAAGGGATCCTTAGATGTGACGTTTTTGGCGCTTTCCTTAGAAGATGATTAAGTTCCTTGATTACTCGAATGTCAAACATTAAATGTCTGTGATCCACGAAGAGATAAACCCATTCATTGTAATCACATCTGAAGGATCTGAAAACACTTTAGATCAAGAAATCTAAGCGTTTGTATGATTTTTGTGCCAACTCCACTGAGGGTAAAGAAGAGCTTGATCTCGACCCTTATTAAGAAATGCATCTACTTTGTATTCCACGTGGTCGTGCATAATTCAAAACTTTCTCAACACTTACTAAAAAAAGGGAAACCTCAGATACTGATGGAAGCTGGTGGCATTATGGACTACAGTAACGTTCATGGCAGGCGAGCAGCGGTTAAAGGACGTTTTTGGTTTTAATGTCATCACAACACAACGCTGGCACATTGCTCCAGCTCATTCTGATTACGGTAACACTGCTAGAAGGAAGAGTACCTATGCTGAATGTTTCCCTGCACTGACATCCTCCGTCTGTCAAACAGCTTGGTGCCATGGTAACCGAAACCTCGAGTGGCTTTCTGCTTCCATGTGCTGCTTTTGTTTCCCCTGACCTTAACTTTACACAGGGGCGCCCGTTTGCATTGTTGACCCTCTCCCGCTGATCTCAGTCTAAAAGCTGAATGATCAGGATTAGCGGGTGAGTAGGTGAAACAACGGATTGGGCTTCTTAGAGGAAGTGGGAAACAGGACCGCTGTGATGTGAGTAAAGCAAACTGGAATGAGGAAGAGATTACACTGGTGATTAAGACTGGGAGGAAGAGGGGCCAGCAGCATCTCAATGTGAAGGCCCGGGACTGTGTGAATCGATTTGGGGCTGGTGGGGGGGAAGGGGAGCTGTTTGTCAAGCTGTTTGGTTTTATACTGTTTACTCCAGTGGGGGTGGGGGGGTGGGGGGGGGGGGACACTTGGTACTTGAGTGAAAACATTCCAGGCTTTCTTTCGGAGACCCTCTGTGAGTTTCTCTAGCAGCATGGGGTCTAGTTGTCATCGCTCCACTTTGGAGCCTCAGCTGTGCAGGACACAACTTCATAGCTCCTTTCAGAGAAACATCTCCCCCAAGTACGCTGCAGTTATTAACAGCAGAAGTAATGACAGGGAGTAAGGAGAGGAAAATTGAAAATAGACCTGGATGTATTTTCCGCACTGCGTACACAGTTTTTCCTCTTTAAACCTTGTAATTTCTAATGCCTGGGAGAAATGCAGAAGAACTAGCATTAAGGTTTGGCTCGCAGGTCTTCACCTCAGCCCACAAGCTATAGAAAAGTCCTCATACTCAGCATGCATGACCACTATACAGTCTGAATGTATGTCTTGGCTGTACGACAGGCTCTCAATGGCCCTGCACCTCCGTGTTCTTGTTACCGCCCTCCGTCCAAAACCAAATGGACGTAGTCTTTCCTTATGCTTCCTTCTGTCGTTACGCAGTGCTTCAATGTGCTGTGATTGGATGAGGGGCAGCTCGAGTAGGCGTCCATTGGGTTCTTTCAGCAACAAGGTGGTAACTCAATCTGGAGGGGGGGGGGGGGGGGGGGGCAATGGCATCTCCAAGCTAAAAATACAGCCTGCCAAGCCTGACGTAATGCAGCAGCCAGAGGAGCGAGGGCCTAAGTAATTGGGTGCATTAAATGTGGACCCACAGACCGGCAGTAGAGTAATATATGTGTGTGAGTGTGTACATGTGTATGCACGCAAGGAGGGCTGGAGAGACAAGGGGAGGGGAAAAGCATGTTTTATGACCTCTGCAGGACGTGAAAGATGATACAGAGATAGTGTGTGTGTGTGTGTGTGTATGTGTGTGTGCGTGCGTACTGGTTCAGGGATTTGTAGAAGGAAGGGTGTTCTTATCCATCCATTAACTACATTAGTTTGATGTTTGAGCGTGTGTGTGCTTTAACAAGCTAAATTAATCCATAAATTCTGTCAAACAGAATTATTTTGGTCCACCACCGTCACCATGACAGCTCTCCACCAAGACCCATTTCCTCTGCTTCGTGCAGCAGATACAACAGTGAAGAATATGGCAGTTAAAAAGGCTTGGGTTCAAACCTCATTTTCTCCAAAGCCTTAAAGCAAAACATGATGTGAATTCAGCTGTACTCAAAAAGGTTACACAGTCAAAGACGTAAGCTCCAAGTTGTATTTAAAGAATACAGAAAACTAAATGTAACCTCCTCGCCTCCCTTTCCATCCCTCTGCTCCGAGTCAGTGTTTACATTAGGAGGTAGCAATGTTTATGAAGGCCTGTCTGTGAGGGGGAAGGGACAGGACGACAGAGGAGACGGAGGGATAGAAGGAAAGGAGAGATGAGGAGGATGAGCAGAGGACAAGGGAGGAGCTCTGACTGAGGACACAAAATGAAGAGACGGAGCGAGCTGGAGGGAGTGGAAAGTCAAAGCGTTCATGCCTAAAACACAAAACATGAAAATAACATCTAAAGCTTTTGCCATACACTGTATGAGGACTTTGGAGACAACGGAAGGAAAAGAGATTCGACACACACAGAAACAAAATACACAAATAAAGTGGCTGAAGGTTAAATTTATCATGTTTGTCTTTGTTGCTGAACAACATCATTCATTGTGACTTTGGTGGTTCAGTGATTTAAAAAACAAAACATGTGGAATTAAGACTAATCACAGTACATATTGACTGAAGAGTTTGTCACAGATGCTTAATTAGAAATCCATTCAACATTTTTCCAATAAAAAAAATAAATGCCTTATACTTTAGTTTTTATTAATCCGTTAGGCTTTTGATTCTAAGCACCCAACACGTCATTTCTTGTCCAACAAACCATCTAAAAATCGAAAGATATTTAAATTGACGTCATCATACAACAGTTAAAACAGCAACAAATCCAAATCAGATGCGTTTAGATTTTTGTCTCTGAAAATGATAAGAGTCAAATCGATGTGACAGGGGACTTCTGGGTGAGGAAGAAAAAGAGCATGCTGTCGGATGTACACAGAATGAATGCTATTTAATTGGCTTTAACCAGCAACTGGTGGAGATGATTTAAGAGCGGACAAACTCACAAGGGAAGGCTTTTCTCTCAAAATGAATTTCATAGTCTCTGGCTTTCAGCTAACAGTGGTAACCAAGGCCATGCAGTGCAAGGCTTTGTCAATTGGACCATCATCTGATAAAAAAAACATTACAGCTGGGTGAGGCTGGTCACGCCGTTTCCTTGGTGACTCGCGGCAGACGCCGCAGGGGCAGTGGCGCGAGGCGACAACTTGTTTTCACACACAACAAAGAAAGCTGCAGGTCTGTCAGTCTTCTTACACAGTGTCTGTCTCACCAGCAGCAGGTTGAAGGCCGATATTGACAAGAAAAGGTTCAGGAAGCTGTCCACCATCCTCATATCAGATCCACTCTTAATGACCTTTAGGCACTCCCTTTGCGTGTGCAGTCAGGCTAGATGGCATTAACATCAGATACTTAACACGTGCGGGGCAAGTCAAAGAGACAGGTGATGACAATATCTGCATGGTAGACATGAGATAGTGACTCAGACAGGATCACAAGGGAAGATTGACATGATACAGCAGATCCATCAAAGCTGGGGCTTTTTTTAAGACAATGCAAGCTGCATGACGGAGCTCTCCTTTCTTTCAGTAGCAGACGAGTCAGTGAGAAGGCAGCTAAGCTTGTTTCTGGACTAGTGACGTAAATTCAACAGATTAGCCCAAATGAAAAGGTCTGTGCATCTGTTCTGTCTGGGACTTAATAGAGAAAACATCACTTTGCTGGACTCTAATACCTCTAAAGATTGAATAATTGATTTTTATTGTGATCATTTCTAGCTGCCTTGCTTTAGTATCTACTTCACATTTCACCATATTTATTCACCTAATGTCAAGAACAGGGTGGAGTTTACTGTTTGCAATACACTTAAGTTAACCTTTTCCTTATCCATAACCTTTTACTGCTAGCACTTCTATCAGATGATACTTGTGTGTAGGAAGTGTTTGAACTTTAACATCACTGCGGTCTAAAGACATTTGATTGATTAACAAATAAGTTGTTTTAAATTAGAAGATGTTTCAGTGTCCCTCCAGATTGTCTTGATGCTTATCCATCCAAACTTTGACCTCATCAACTGTAGTTGAGTCGAGCTTACAGCAGTCAGTCACATGATACATTTGCTTTTCTTCCTGCCAATAATCAATCAAACAGGCCATTTATAAAAGGCATTAAAGTTGCAATACAAAGCCTTCTTCTGCTGGCAGCCATTGCCTGGACACTTTTAAGCGAGCCACAGTTACTGACAAAGTGTTCAGACAATGCTGCCATTAAAGCTTTTTAGGCTGCAGATGTAGGAGACAAAGATTGATCAAGGTTGTACCCTGTGTCAGTGATACACAGCTCACTTAAGAGAGAGATCTATGAAGGTCAAGGCTGGCCTAAAAAAGGAGTCCAGGGACTCTGACAGATATTGATCCAAGTCAAAGGCACATTGGTACTACTTATTCTGCACATAAACACACAGACGGAGTCCAAGTCCAGGTAACAGAGTTTCTTTAGAGAAGAAGTTGCTATCTTATCATCTATCGCACAGACTACGTGTTGAGGTCAAACCAGGCTCAGAAAAAGACAAAAAGGACATTACCTCAGCATGCAGCGAGTCTGAAATCTTAACAGGATATTAAGGAGCATCCTGGCAGCCTGCTGAAGTAAGAAGAGAGAGCAACAGTGCTGGCTTGGATGCATTAGAAGAGGCCAGGAGGGCTTTTAGAGGAAACCTCCTTAGAGACGGACAGTTTGTATCCATTTGTGTCATTTTCAAAACACAGCAAAACATTGGGGGTAATCCTGCGCCTCCCTGATACAGCCTGATACAATTAAGTATTCAGAGACCTTGTCAAATAATGTTATTAGAAAGAAAGTCCAGCAGTAAGACCAATGGAGCAGATAGGTAAATAGTCATCTGTGTTTCTATCCACGCGTGCTTCCTGCCAGATCTCCCTTCAGGACTGTGACCATAATGACGCCTCTGCTGCTCCCAAGCATTGAGCTGCACCTCTCTAAAGGCCTCTTTACCTCTTTAGTTTTTTAGGCTGACACTTCTGAATGATAAAGATGATGCAATAACATTTTTCTTCTTGATACACATTTTCAACTTTACTTTTGGTAGACCAACCAAGTATCCCTATCCCATTCAATGTTCCTGTTCCATGTTCTATTTTACTTGATGCTTCCAGGTTAAATATTTAGATTCTGTTATAGTTTCCAAACGCTAGTCTATCCAAACCCAATTACACAATATTCAAATCTAGAGCGGTGCTGTTCATTTAAGTACAAATACACTAAGTAGAAAATATTCAACTAAGAAAATAAAAGAAATTTTTCAGAGATACATGCACCTAGTGCAGACAAAATAAAAATACTTGTAAGGAATAAAAGTGATAGCATTGATTTAGCGATCATGCTAAGAATAAATATTAAAAGATGTATGAGCTGAGCTGTAGTGAAAATATTAGAAGAAGCCTCATTCCTTGGTATATAATCAAACATCTCTCTTGCCTGAGTGCAGAGACAGACTGTGAGGTGGGGACGACTTGAAATGAATGAAACGTGGGCTGTGTGAACCGACACAAAACGACCCAGATCAGCTTACTCCATGACCCACAGGTGTGTGCTTTTACAACAACAATGTGCTGCTCCAACATTTCCTGCCACTGGAACTACTGCGCTGCCTGCAAATACAGGAAGGTGAGAGGGACAAAAAAAAGCAAACAAGCAATCATTCCCTGAGGAGGTATGAACGTTTGCTCTGCTGCATATTTAAGATGCCAAACATAAGTAATTAAATCCTGTGCATGGTCATGGTTAAAGAGACAATACGGGGCATTTCAAGTATTGTAAATGGATTATACAGTGCTTTTAAAGGTGTGTTTAATCATCCTGACTTGTAGTATGTCTTCTAGCTGGTTTAGCATCATGTCATATAAGGTGTTGATGGCTCACACTGTGTTAAAGGACTGTCAAAGTCTCTTTTTAATATTCCCTTTGTGCAGTGTTTTAGTGATCAACTAGGAAGTGTAGCGTGGATTAAATGAGCAGATTCCTTCCCTTAAAAGCATCTTTTATTGATTATTTTATTTTGGTACTAAAGCATCGGCCAAGGACTTATCACAAAGGAAATTTTACCCGTCCATATGGATCCCATGTGACCCTATGAAAACTCTTCATTAGGCCGACCAGGTAAGAAAAAAAAATGCAGAACATATATAATTTATTCGTCTTTATTTGGACGGGTTTGTTTGTGTGGGCTGCTAAAATGAACCCTTATATTTAGGAACATGTGTATATGTACATGTAGACCTATATGTGAGCACAGAAAAGCACAATCACTGCAGCATCTCCTAAGTGAAACAGGAAAGCTCTGGCCTGGGCAGGACCGCTACTACTACTAACTACTTCCTGTCAGAGCGATTAGCAAGCAGGACGATGACAGAGGCTGCCAGGCCGTTTTCTTACCTTGCAGTGCTGCACATTTAGGATGGCTTCACAGTCCCAATCAATGAGACTCATTACACATGGTGATATTTCTGAACCATACATCATGTAAAAAGATGACATAAGTGGAGGGAAAAGGCACAGCCTGGGACATCAAATGAATCCTCCGCTGTCCTCGTGTTAAGTATTGATCGTAAAGATATGAGCGACTGCAGCTCTCACATCTTCAGGACATGAAAACAGCATCTCGAGGCTTTATCTGGCTCTCTCTCTCTGCAGGGACTAAAGACTCTCTCTCTCTCTGATGGGGCGATGTGGGCGGCAGGAAGGCAAGAATGTAAGGAAGGCACGAGAGAGAGAGGTCACACTAAAAGAGTCCAGAGGAAGTGCAGCATCCTGTGTTCAATCGCGTCTGTTTCCTAACGCAACCTGCACGCCATTGTCAAACTGAGGCCATCTCCCTTATGGTCAGCACACAGCTTTTTGGCATTTCAAAAAGAGCACTCAAGTAGCTGAACAACGCTCGTAAAAGAAAAGGTGCCACAAAGAATCGATGTAGTTCTCTGTCTGCTTCATTGGACCTTTAGTAATTGGCTTCTTTTAACAGAGAGGTAGACGCATCCGAAAAAAAAAAAGTTCCTCGCCATCAAGAAACATTTCCAACATGATTAGCACAGACAAAATCGAAAATTCATGTTGGATGACGATTCATTTGTTATTTAAACATGTAGGTTGTAAACAAATACAAAACACACACATGCGAAGGGAAACTTCTCTGTGCCTGGTTGGAGCAACAGCAGCCAAAAAAGTGCAGGGCCCCTCATTGGAAAACCAGCACATGAACTATCAGAGTCACACAAGGCAAATTAGTTTGCTCAAGTTCTATTTCTGGAACATTTCACAGAAGAGGAACGCGGGTCAGAAACCAGGAGAAAGTGAACAAAGTGTACTTTCATGTGTTTTTTATCGATTATGAAGCTTTGCGACAGGACTGAAGGAGTCTTGAGTCATAACTGAAGTCATGGCTGCCAAAATGTAAAAAAGGGAGATAAAATGATACATGTGTTTATCAAAAAAATAAAAAATTAAACACTAAGAGGGGGAGAATGGAAAAGAGGGAGGGTTGACATAGAGCGAGGGAGGGGGATGAAACAGGCAGCAGAGAATCCAGCAATGACGTCGGCGACCAGAGAACAACATGCCGAACCCTAGAAGTCATTTCCTGCTTCATCGAAGACTTTTATGGAATTCTAGCAGCATGGATGACGCCACGGCCAGAGGAGAGACATACACACTCCACACACCTCCCTCCGACGACTTTCTTTCCCTCTCATTTTTTTTTTCGCCCCCCGTGCAGCCTGTCCCTCTCCCCTCAGCTGTCTTTTTTACAACCAGAATACCCCAAGTAGTGTACCAACAGTCTCAATTATGCTAGCTGAAGATATCAACTCCTTTACTTGAACGCCATCACATCACTTGGTTGGCTAAATATGTCATTCTTCTTAAGAGGCTTGACAGTCCTTAGTCTCCTATCATGACTCCATTAAACCAAAAATTATGTCATTCTCACCTTCTGTGTGTTCAAAAAAGGGGGTTTCTGTCACCAATAAACATATTTGTAACCATACACACTGCCAGGTCAAGACGGTGTATTTATTAACATTATTTGTACTGTAATGTAACAGGACAGATGGGGAATGGTGGGGCAAAGGCGACCCGCCACTGATCCACCATCAGAGGTAGTAACAGAGTGTCAGAGACGAGGCGTGGGCAATGTTTAACTTGTTGTGTTTAACTGGCAGGTCAACCTTTGGTGGCTGTAACACACTGGGACACCTCTGTTACTCTGTTGCTGAGTAAAAACCAACGTGATGACAGGTGCTGTTGCAGAATTGCAGTGTATAAAATGAAACTATTAGCCTTGGATATTTCCTCAAACACAGGAACAAGTATTCAGTAAGTATGCCAGCCAATTCATCAGTTCTGATAACAAAACCAATTAGGTAAAAAAAAAAAAAATAAACTCAGCTGAGATTCAGATCAATCATCAAGCAAGGCAGCAGTGCAGTTACATTAGAGAATGCAATATTAGTGAAAAGGAAGTAGAATGAAAGCAATCCCAGTTCTCCAACCATATTACATGGTTTTAAATAACATGCAGACTCTGTGTGGACAAATAAGTCCTGATAACAGAATGAGTATCTGGAAAATATTGCAACAGAACATGAAAGGAGCAAACGGCATGCATCTGTCTGAAACATTATAGCTTATTGTTAGACACTGTTTACCAGACCTAAAAGCTTTGTAACATCGGTACAATCCCTTTCAAACAATTATAGTCCCGCAAGCTAATAATGTTTGTTTTCTCTGCTAAATGGCACAATATTAGCTTTTAGAGAGGACGGCTGCATTCTTTGGAAGACATCAACAAAGTCAGAGCACTGCCATGATGGTGAAGAGTGGCAGGATGAAAGGAGCGGAGGAGCAAGGGGAGCAGAGGGTGGTCAATCAGCTCGCTTTAAATACTGCTCTCCTGCGAGGTTGAAGAGGAAATGGAAGCAGCGCTCACTACTGTGATCGATAGCTGAGTGCCTTCCTGGCATTTGTCTATTTAATCCATTATCGAAGGCCGCCTGAGCCTGCAGCGGTGGTCGAGAGCTGCAGGCTCACGGTCGAAAGTTTGAACGATGGAGGCAGGATGGAAGCAGGATGCGTGTGGACGAGGCACACCCACCATCAGCAACACCCAACCCCGGATCACGTGTGGAGACATGCAAGAATACGACTAATGAGAACACTCGTCTTTGAGGAGAAAACCGCTGACGTCTGCATATTTTATTTTGCGCCAAAAAGGATTGGCGTCTGAAAACTACTGCATATAATACTTGCAACAAATGATTATGTCAAGCACTCTCTGCCTCATTGAAAGCAATCACTGCTCATTTAGCTTGGAGTACAAGAGACCAAAAGAAAGATAGAGGCAGGGAGAAGACAGACATAGAGCTTTGTCATTGTACCAGGACGTCCTTTCAATGTGTGACCAAAACTCTGTGGTAGCTACGTGTCACTTCTCATAGCACCATGTGTGTGTGTACTGTGTTACTCATGTACTGGATCTATGTATAACCAAAGCATCCAAGCAATCAGCCGATCCAGCAGTGGATATGTGACAGCACTTAGGAGGTGTTCAGTGAGAATATTCAGCACTTCAGACACTAAGAGGTTAGTGCCATAAAAGAACTGACTTTTTTAAGTCATTCATGTTACTCTTTCACTTGCTCTGTTCTTTTTCTTTCTGTAAACTAACTCAGTTGTATAGCTTGGTGTTGATTATAACGAGAAGTACACATTTAACTGGCCCTTATGATTACTAACCACAAACATTTTCTAGACAATCAAGTTTCACATGTTAACACAAACACATGTTCCTCACACTGAATAGTGTGTAGTCTGTAGTGTGTGGCCATGTGGAGGACCCATGTTGTGTACAGGTTAATGATTGCTCAGCAAAACCAACGTTTGACTGCGGGCAGAGAGGAGATGGCAGCCAAACGAGCGGCCCCCACACTCACTGTGTGAAAGCATTCAGGAGGAGCAAGCGTAAACATTCGGAGAGTCACTGCAAGAGTTCTGCTTCTCAGTCAGAAAGCTCACTTGGCTTAAAGCGCGCTTCAGTGAGCTTTATTTCACTGCAGTTGTTGTGCAAGCAGCACGAGCGAAAAGAGCAGAAACTCTTTGTTATAAAACGGTCACAAACAAACATGGACGCCCATTTTACCAACTTTGCCACAACAACAACAACCACCAACAACCATGTTCAACAACTCAACACTATTGTGCTGTGCTGATGTGAAGACCTCAAGCCAACAGAATCCTGAGCAGATAAAAAAGGAAAGCCATGAAGAAAACCTATTTCAAACAAAGGAAAACAGAACCAACTCAACCATTACATTTATTTGATGATTGTATATTTGAATACAATTTGATACTACTTTTACTTGATTTAACTTTTTTTTATATAACTGATGAAACATGCAACCTGTTGAGCCAATTTCAATGTGGCTTACAATAAAATGTATTATAAAGTTACTACACTTTTATAACTCATCTACCGATCATCAAATCAGACAAATTGCCAGCTCTGAAACACTTTCCTCACTCCGCCTAAGAGTGACCTATAGCCGAATCAAGAAAAGTCATACCTTTTCAACCAGAGCTACTCGAAAAGCGCAGACACAGCTCAAACAATGAATAAGGCCAGGTCCTGAGTGGGAGTACCAATGAATTCATGTCGTCAAACACGCGGCATAAACACTGCACACGCCTCGCATAGATGCTGCACAGCAGCACAGACGTACCGCAGAGAACAAAGACCTCAATTATGTGGAGCCCTAACAGGAGAGCTAAAAACAGGACCATGGGCACGGAATAAAACCTTGGAGCGCAGCAGGAATGCCGAGCATTCAAGCCCAATCGACACACAACACATTGTCACTCCCAAATCGCGGTGCCACGACCACTGAACTTCCTCCTGCATCCTTCATGAAGCAGGGCAGTGTTCAAGTGGCTGGAACAGAGGACTCTTATTCTTACTTACACCCAAACTTGTCCAGTGGGAGGCTGCAGATACAGAACAGTGGATAATACAGAGGGGGGAGGGAAGCTGTGTATGGTTTCTTTATACCTTGAGTTACTGACCCATATATACTGCTGCGCAACAAAGAGGGATATTAACCCTTGAAAGGCAAGTTCACATAGTTAAGGGTTGGTTTCATGCAGCAAAGAAAGAAACATTTCTATCTGTAAGCCTGTCAGAACTTCTTGTTTCATAGCCTTCCTTGCAATGTGTCATTGCAGAAAGCATACTTTTGAGTTCTAAGACTTGACAAATGTCTTAAACTCTGGACAGTTTTCAGAAATTCTTGCAAGTTTACATAAAAGTATATTGTGTATACTCAATCTCACTTCTCAGAGCGGTAAACACTTTGAAGAGGTATTTATTGCACAACTTATATAGTCAGCCAGTAACACACACGGAAATTCTTCAGCAGGATGATACAGGTTCAGAGGTCAACAAAAAGGGTTTTCATTAAAGACTAAACTCATTCTAAACTGTGACGAGTGGAATGCAGGAGATAACTCGCATATTGCTTTCACGCTTCAAATGATCAATGCAGAATACAATCAAGCCAGTTTAATGCACGTAAGATAAGAGGCAGTGCACTGCTCGAGCAGATAACAGCAGTTTGCATTCATACCTAGTTTCTCCACGAGTTTGAGCATAACTCCTCCGATATGGATTTCCCCAGTGACTCTCAAAGACACGTCCCTGTGGAGGTCAGTTACATGCATCTTCAGTTCCCACGTCCCGTCGGCGTAACAGCCATCGGGCATCCGGATCCCGTCCAGCGCCATCCTGCCAAACAGAGCCACAGTCAGGACGTTAAAAATAGTCAAATAAAACTACTGTCACACGTGAGTGAAAGAATCCTACTGAAGCTCGGGAAAGGCAAAGATGTGTAGCAAAGCCCATGCATGCTATGTCTTGAGAATGAACCACAACATGTTCCACATTGACTTTGTAGATTTACTCGATTCGTTTTCTAGAGCAAAGTTCATTCATACATATTCCAAGGCATTTTCACCATTGGATTTTCCTTTCGAAATATGTGATTAGTTCATCAAACAAAACATTTCTTTGAGCATGTCAGTGGTATAAAATTTAATTTGATTAGGCACCACCAAGTGTTTAAACATGCACGGCTCAATACCTTCAAACACAGTCACAGAATGAATTAGTTAAATCATCAGTGGTTGTACTACCCTGGTAAGCCATGCTATGCTAGGGAAGGCAAGCTTCCCTTTCTTAAAAAAGGGAATCTCACATATACAACCTTTAACAACAGTGGCATACTATCTTCTTTATCATTGATGCAGAGCATGCCTGTCTGAAAAGGTAACCCTAATGTTGTCATATAATGTCATCAGGGCATCACATTTTCAATGTGGCAAATTTTCAACAGGCTACACTGAATATAAAGTAAAGCGATATTTACATGGCATTTACATTTAGTGTCAGTTACTGATGCTCCAAATCAGCTTTCACACTTCATTGGAGCACTGAAACATTGAACATTTATACATGGTAGCCTATTACTTTTTATTTTTTGCTGCTGACTCATTGAAACTTTGAACTTATAAATTCAGCTAAATGGTTGTAAAGTTCAAGATAGTCTATTTTTCCAGATTTAGTTCCCTGTTATGGGAATGTCTCAGTAGTTATACATTTGATTAAACTCAATAAAAGGGACATTTAATATGACATCATGGATGATGAAAATATAATACAAAAAAAAAAACCGCTTGTCATCTGTTCGTGCTCCCCGCTTGGGAAAAAGTCGCGCCCTGTCGCGTGAGCTCACTGCCTTAAAAGTTACATTACAGTCAATGTGTCAATTCTTTGATCGTAGGTTGTTTAATAGGATACTTCGAGTGGCCTGGCGGTCACAACAGCAGTCTAAATCGATAAACCCGACAGAACAAAGGCAATAGGCCCGCAGGTACAAGTTGAACAAGGACCTTTGAAGGCTTTTATCTCCGCTAAAGTGCCACTTCACCTGTTAAAAATAACGGTAAAGGCACCCTTACAAATAGACAGAGGGGTTAATTATGTAAGCAGGGTCTGTTCAACAGCTCCCCGGCTGCATGCATACTCGTTTAGTCGGTCATTGAAGGAGTAAGTTTACTCAAAAGTGTTACTAAACGCAAGAAAATCACTTAAATCAGCAAAATGTTACTGAAACAGATGTTTGGTTTAAGCAACAGGGGCGGCACAACAAACAAAACCTCTTTTTCATATTTCATAGCGGCGAACGAGCCCTGCTTTGAGGACGAACATTAAAATGTGTAGCCTATACTCACCTTCACAAAGACGGAAAAAAAAACACTAAAACAGTCTACTACACGATTCAGAACAGGTTCCCCCTCTTTAAATCATGTATGAAGAGATTTTTAGACGACAAAAACAGAAAGAAATCCCACAAGAACTCGCTCAAGAAGTGAAGTATCCCAAACAGTTTCCCTGCAGGCTTTGGCTTAATGGAGTCCAGACTCCAGCCGTCCCTCCTCCTCCTCCCTCCCTCTTTCCAGCGGATCACGTCACTGCTCCAATCCCACTTTTCCTTTCATACTGGGAGCTTCGCTGGTCGCCTACTAGTCCCCTCTGTCACCTCTCACATACACACACACACACACACACACACACACACACACACACACACACACAGAGAGAGACTCACATTTAGACTCTCAAACACACTTTTATAGGACTTATGTATATTTAGGTGAGTTCTTTCTTTCAAGCTCATCAAAGGCGCCCTCCACCCCCTTTAGTTTAAGTGACTCTTTATCATTGTTGAAGTAGTATTTTTATATTTCATTTTCAGCTTTAACACATTTTAAAAAACCGTCAACAATCTTACAATCTCGGACATGTTTCACGTTTCCTCTAAAAGAAAAGCAAACCGTTTACAATGTAGTTTGTATCTGTTCTGTTTTTTTCTTTCTTTACGTTCTTCCAAAACATACAAATAAAAATATATCTCAATTCTTAATCTTGCGAGTAACTAAATCAAGTTGCAATGTAGCTAATAATATATAATGGGGCTTTTTTAAAAGTTTTTTTAAAAAGTGTTTATCATCTATACTCTATTGAAACATTATTACTAAATAGAGAGCATACAGGTGTGACGAAAATGAAGCAGGTTTGAGTGAGTGCTTTAAATTCAGTTTTTTTTCTACCCTTCACAGTGCAAAATTAGTATCAGGAGAAATGGAGCTGCAGTTAAGATTTCAAGCTGCCTTTTATGGCAAAAATGCTGCTGAGCCTTGCAGCAGCATCCAGGGACCCATGGGTCTTTATAGCTCCTTGAGTATGAGCGCAAAAAACAGAGTTGTTTTTTTTCTTTTGCTTTAAAAATTTCTAATTCAACAATTCATTTTCACTGATAAAACCCCTTTAAGACTGTGACATGCCAACATTAGCCATTGTACATAAATATCTGCGGTCTCCCTGACATATATTTAAGGTGCCTGTTATTGTAATGATGTAGTTGGGCTATTTGGAGGAATGTTAAAGTTGTAATCTTTTAGGTAATAAAATGATGAAATCTCTTATTAATCATGATTTTATCTGAAATAAGATTCTGTGCTCACACTGGAGCACAGAAGTTATATGCACAGCTGCACATGGGTTATAAAAGTGCAATATTTACATTTCAGATGTATTATGACATGTGACACATTGAAGTGCATAACAAACTGAATAAATAACTCAACGCTATGATTTTCTATAGTCTTAAACTGTTTGCAGATCTAAAGTATTGCTCTGTAACTGCATTGTGCAGGTAAATCATCACATTTTAAAAGCTAAAGTTTGAACTTGCAACAAACAAAAAAAGGGGCCATCACAGTATCTATTATGACAGCATGGCTTTAAAGTTTGTGTGAAAGTCAGCTTTTGGCAACACAAAAATGCACAAAGGTACCTCCAATAATATCATCAGGTTGATGCTCATGTCTGCTTTGCTGCAGGTGAGTTATTGCATTTTAGAAGTGCATTCAATCAACTTTCAGAGAAAATCTGCTCTTCTTCTTTCTTTCCAAAGCAGCTGGCCAATACACACTCTGCACTAAAGACCCATGAATCATTAGGGTTTCTGGCCTCCTCAGCTCCAATCCTCCAGCTCAGGAATCTGGGCCTTCAGACCCTCCAGTATGCATCAAAGGGATTTATAAACTCTCCCTGCAGCTCCTTCGTCAGTGTCTGGCACTCGAACCTGTTGCCTTTTATAGGCTGTGTTTTAATTGCAGAGTAAACATTGGAGTCGGTCAGATGCAGAGCAGGAGAGGCAGATAGTGAACTGGCTGACTGATGATGATGCTGATATGGATGAAGAGGAGGGGGGGGGGGGGAAGAAGACTGGATTGCAAGAACTTGACATTGTGTGCATAAACCATCTTAATGACATTAATCCAATTTTTCAGTGTTTTAAATAAAATCCATGTGGTCTCTGCAACCAAATTGGTGCTTTATACATTATGCTAATTTAAACCCACAAAACGAAAAGGGAGTGTTAACAACTGTCAAAATAGCTCAATTACTTAAGGGCACTAAACAGAGGCAGGAAAGCAGGTCACAGGACAACAGATGGTCAATAGGGGCCTTTGTTTCAGAATTACCTATAGATGACTGACCTCTTCTGGCCAACCACAGTACAGCAGGCCTAAATGCATTATTTAAAAGAATCCCTGTGGGTCTCTGCCTTTGCAGATGTTGCGGAACTGCATTAAAGCCCAAGTAACTCATGTGGAAGCCATGCTTGCTTGTGGATTACAATGTGGCCTATTCATGATCAATAAATCAGCTTTGTTATTCACACCAGGGGGGCTGCTGCCGTGGAAAGAATCTCAGTTTCAGATTAACAAACCGCTCCATTGTCCAACAAAATCAGTCTGGAAATGAGCGATGAGACCATCTTCCTCTGGAAATATCAACCTCCTTTTTCTCCTACGCAGCAGTAGGAGCACAAACAGAATCCAAATTCAATATTTTTTTCCCCCCAGCTATTATCTGTGGGTAGCAAGACAAGAAGCAGTCATTGTGTCCAAAAAAAGGAAAATGCTTTAATAAAAGGAAATAAATACAGTGCTTTGGATGGCAGTTAGAATCCATTACAGGCATGGGTTATTGCACAGCTCTAAGGACAGACAAAACATCTTTTTCAGACATCCATTCTAGGTTAGAGTAACAGTGGTACCTGACACGTGTCACACCTCGTTCATCACATGCCCGGTTAGTTTCAATGCTTTTTTCCTCTTTCCCCCTTAGTGACCGACGTGAGTAACGTGGCTGCTGTAGCTCTCTTACAAACCAGAAAACATTTTAAAGTCTGACGAAAAAACATCTCGATTCTTCAACTGAATGGCTTCAAACTGGTGTCAACAATGGTGTTGAATCTACAAAATATTGAACAGTAGACAGTTCCCTGATGATTGTGGTGCCTTTAACAAGAAACAAATATACTGTCATCATTCAAAAACGCTGTGCATTAAATGCTCATTAGGTACAATGTATTTCTTAAGTCATCCAGTCCAGTTGCTTATTTTTCCTTGATAGCAGGTCAAGTGGATACCGTTGGAAATCTGTGCTTGAATCAAGAATAGCTAAGGAAAATATCACGCACATTTTGGAGAAACAGTGAAGACCACAGACATTGGCAGAGGAGTCCACCTTCTCTCTTCATTACATATTTGCTGTGTCTAAGCCCCCCCTCCGAGTGACTCCAAATGCAGAGGCAACAATTGAACTTTGCATTACATGTCCAAGATCTCCAAGGTAACTTGCATGCTCGCTGCCAGAGTTGTGTTAAGAAAATGTCACAGGCTCCGGAAATTAATTAGAAAAAATAGAAAGGGGATTTCGTTTTCATAAACTGTGCAATTCATAGCTGATTATTCCATAAAATAAAATATCATTCATATCCCTCTCCCTTTTTTTTTTCTCCATGCTTCTAATTTAATTCACCGAGCCGCCTGGCTGGTCATCTGAAAGGCAGCCAGGTTTCAGTCAGTAAGCCTTTGCATATAAAAACACATTAAATGCCAATAAATGGGTTTGTCTTTAAGTGGTGGACCAGTCAACAACGGCTCTTGATCGTGTGCAACATTATAGCGGGTGCAAATTAAAACAAGCGTTTGATAACATCATAACAAGCAGGACACAAAGACTGACAGTAATCAAGCTTGTCACATATAACTAACCCTGTAAACATTAGATCTGAGGGTTCTTCCTTTACTTCATCCATGGCAAATGTCCTCTGAATGATTTGAATAGAAACCCATAAACAATCACGAGTGGTTTTCTCCTTAATAAAGAACACAAAGCATTTTTTTAAGATGTTTGTTGGCACTCTCTGCGATGTCTTCTCGTTGTTAACTATTTCAAATGACGCCATGCAACAGGACTATGTTTTGTAACTTCTGCATAATTAGAACTGGGTGTGTCTCAAAAAAAAAAAAGGACCACATCTGACAGGCATATGATTCATCATTACAGGAGTCATTTTTCTTTTTATAGCTGCTGAGTAAGGCAACAGTCATGATACGCAGCAGAAGTCCTTTCGAGACAACAAAAATCATGATTTTCCATCTCCATATTTCCAGTTAAGTTGCAAGTTGTGTTGGTAAGTTATAGACACATGCTTAGTGGCTGGAAAATTGGATTTTCAACACTAATGAAAAAAAAAAAAAAGACATTCTGACATATCCAAAGGGGAAAGTATTGATTGGTCACAAAAAAAGGCAAAGAAGATAGTTCATTTTGTGTGCAATGTATAACAAAAGCCTCCAGATAAAAAAAAAAAAAAATCCAGGTACTTCACCAAGTTGTTTTAGTATGATTTAGCATGAGGAATGCTAAGACCAAGCTGCTAACAAGCATGAGACATAAATGTTATTTGGCCGCAAGTTTGACTCGCCCATTCCCAAAGTTGAGATCTGGGTTTTATTCACAAGAGCCTAAAAGATTTTCTCTAGGAAAAATATTTATTTTGTTATTTTTTTTAAGACAAAATACATCTTTTTGACTGAATTCATCCACATATTAAAATAAAGATATAGCTCAGGAATAAATTCTCCCCGTAAGTTATCCTCAGTATAGAAGCATGGAAACGAGTCTGATTGAATGGATTCATTTTAGGAAATCTCTCTACTGATATTAATCATCAAGAGAGCTTTAAGCCAAACTGTGTTTAGGAAAATGAATATACACGTGCAGATCTTTCGTGTTCCTAAAGCCCCGGAGTGTCTCACTAATGATCCAGTGGGATGTTCAGCTTAACTGGTTTGTTAGAGACGCATTTTGTCTCTGGTGCTGGAACAAATCCTGTGCAGCTACAATGCAGAAAACTAAGCTCAAGAGAAAAGGATGTTTCAGTTAATTATTAAGGATTTTAAAGTCGAGCTTTGCTCATGATTTATAGGCTGGGGATCTATGCCGAGCGTCAAATTATGATATAAAGGAGGGGAATTTATCAAATATAATGTATATCAAATAAAATAGTTTTTTTTTCCTTCTTCATACTTCGACCATTAAAGGGATAATGCCCTAAAATTGTTTGGAAAAAGCTAAACAGAAAGAATCTGTATGAGTTTGGCTTCTTTTTTTAAAGGCATTTCAGTTGTTTGTTAGCAACTTTTTGAGATGGAGTAATGAAATGTTTGATGTTAAGATGAAAGTATTTGTTATGGACAAATATATCCCTCTCTCCCTCATATAAAAAAAAAAAAAAGAGTTGAAAAGCACAGACACAGAACAGGAAGCCTTAGTAACAGAGGGTGATAGGAGTAACAGCAGGCTCCAGGCTGCATCTACATGAGGGAGACATGATTGTAGAGACGAGAACTGTATGGGAAGTTTATCAACAGGCTACAGCCGTTTAAGGTCAAAACTTGGGAATAAAATTAGAACCTGGGTGCATCAAACATATAAGTCTCCTATTCCAGGTACGTATGTATCCTGTGGTCATACTGGCAAAAGGGTGCACCTCCTTAGGGGTTCTTGGTTCAACACTGTCACCCTTAGGGTGCACATTTGTGTCCTAAAGACAAAAACACACACAAAAAAAACAGAAGAATGCACGTCTTGGAATGAGGTCGGTTAGTAATGATTCCCAAGTTTTCAAGGAGCTGAAGTACAGGGAGATGTCGGAAAAATATAGATGACGACTTTACTTTAGTAGTTTGTGTGCAAGTTAATTAAAGAGGTTTATTTTCGTGACCCCGCCCCTTTAGGGATCCTGAGACACCTTTCAAGTGTGTATGTGTTGTCATGAATGTGCTGCCTCAGTCTGGATCCGGAGCATCCTCTTCTGGATCAGACGGATTCATCTTCTGCTTGTATATGAAGGTCAACAAGAAGAGTGCAATGTCATGTGAGCACCAGTAGCCTGTGTGCGACGTCACTGCTGACCAATAGCGACTCTCCACCAGACCTTCTCGCAGCTCAAAGTCAATCCGTCGCTCCAGCTCCACTGGAAGAAAGAAAATGAGGGTTTTTTAACATCCTGCCAATGAAACAACACAATTGAGAATCTCTCTTTGATATTGTCAGAGGTGAAGGGAACTAACGTGATGTGTCAGCAGTAGGTGAGGTTGGCCGGGTCAGAGTGGAAAGGCCATACGCTGACTGGCTTTCTGTTCGCTTCTGCTCCTCTTCCTCAGGGTTTGAAATTCCTTCAAGGCCTAAAGACACGGAGGGCTGACTGTTGGAGCGGGAGAAACGGGAGAAGAGGATGCCTCCGATGCCTTTCCCTATGCTTGCCGCTCCTGCAGTAAATGAGGAAGGGAGAGATTGAAAGACGCATATTTCAGAAAGCATATGGTGCATAACAAGTAAAAAAGAATAGCCTGCATACTTTTCTTTGTTTTCCCCCCTATGATTGAACTATTTCAAAGAGGAAGGAAGGCCAGAGTATGAGCTGATTTTCCAAACTCTCCACATGATGGCACTGTTGTCTTAGTACGTCAGTCCATTAAAGCATCTTGTGTTACTTAAAATATTGAACCGCACAGGAGAGTGGGCCTTTCACCTACAGACTAAGTGCTATCTCCAGAGTGAATTTTTAATTAGCTCTGTTGTCTCTCTGAGTTTTCATTTGCTTGGTGAACTCTTTGTATTTCCCTGTGTAGGTTTTAAATGAACGTTAGAAAGAGTGCCCGTTTAAAGTCAAATTACTCCTCTCTAAAGAAGTCAAACTCACACATATGTTGAAAGTTCAATAACTGCCAAGTTTTAATTTTATTTTTTTTCTTTCAACAATATTAACAATAAAGTATTGTTGTATTAAACAATATGTACATCAATACCTTGAGGAACTGTTCTTCAAAATAAGGGGAGCTTTAAAACGATTTGAGCCACGTAGTTATTGAATGCATTTTTTCAAGAAGGAACAGCAGAGTCTCACCCAGTATGCTGGCCTTGCCCAGGTTTGTGATGGACTCTCCGTAGTGCCTGCGTGCCAGGACCGGTGAAGTGCTCGGGCTGGGGATGCTCTCCGTGTCAGATGTGGGGTCTTTGACGGGGTTCAAGAAGGTCGGCCGGACCTCTTCATAGGACGTTGGATTAGTGGCACTACACCTAAAAAGAAAAAAATATTCAGAACAAACATCGTATACCATCAAAGGGGAACTTCAAATGCTATTAGAGTTAGGCTCTTTTGTTTAAAAAAAAAAATCAATACAAATATGTTGCCAAAAAACAAAACAAATTACGTTCTTACCAGTGTATCTGAACGGGAGCAATATTGCTGTAATGTTTAAGGATGAGGGGCTCCAGTCTGTAGGCCTGGACAGAGTGATATATACAGTTAGCTTACAGTATAAATAGTTTGTCAGTGCAAATTATTAATTCAAACATCTCGCTCAGTGAGTAACAAAGACCTCGTTGTTTTTAGCAGTGCACAACAGAAAAAAAGGAAAGTCCAGAAAAACAACAGACACCTTCTTATATCACAATGTAAAGGTGTGTGGTCTGATTCAAAAAGAGTTAAGAAAACAATATAAAAAGTCTTCAATTGTTGTCATAACGCTGAGTCAGAGAGAGGAAAAGAGACCATTCATATGGGTTGGGGCAAATGAGGCAGACTGACCACAGGATCTGTGGGGTGGAAGACATTGAAGAGCCTGCTGCAGATGGAGGTGGGCAGAATGTGGTCCTGGTGGCAGCTGGAACCGGGGCGGATCCCCCTCAGGGCCAAGAACACTGCCAGAGGAGAACCCATGCAGAAAAAGTTCTCCACCTGAGAGACATGAGGTGAAAGATGCTCAAATGTCCCACAGAGTGTCTTTAGTTTTGACACAGTTAACACATCTTCAAAGCTAGAGGCAGCTAAGCTACAGAAGTGTTTCTGTATTATCTTTCTGATGACAACATACAAATGTTTACTATGATAAGCATTACCATGAACAACAATGCAACATTTAGTTTTTTGAATAAAGTAAAGTGAAAGACTGCACATGGAGGCCAGTCAGGAGGGGCAGCTCTAAGTCTATAAAATTCACTTCTCTCTCTTGTGCTGCCTCTTCTTTCTACAGTTTAGTTCCCATACAGCATGTAGCATACCTTAAATTTGAGGGCTGGTGGTGCGGAGGGTTTAGAGGCCTCAAGTGTTTGGAGCTGATTTTCCAGTTCTCTTAACCTGTTAGAGGCACCAAGAGAAACGTTGTTAATTAACGAGTATGAAAAGTTTCTGTGATACCAACGCTTTCAAATCAGACCCATCAGTATCACACTTCTTTTTGAAATCACATCACTGAACGATGAAAACATTTAGTCACATAGATTTAAAAAAAAAAAAAAGTCTTTGAGTCAGCAGCAAAATGTCACTTCCCTACAGCTTCTTAGTTTGCAAAAGCAGGGATCTGATGTGCGAGGCAGAGAGATATGTTTGAAGCCTCTTCCCCTCCCTTTGTGTACCCAGCTGCATCACGAAAACAAAAAGCAAACACAACTTGTCCCGTGACAATGGAGTAAATGAGCAGCTTGCTAAACACTGCCAAAAAAAAGAGAAAAAAGACAGGCTTGATGGTTTCGGGTTCGAAACATTCAGCCTATTTATTTTTTGTCTTCTGCTGCTACATTCACTTCTCACCTGTGCGCCGACGGGAGTGGCCGCACATTCAGTAGTACTTGAATTTCCCTCGGGATCAATAAAGTATCTATCTATCTATCTATCTATCTATCTATCTATCTATCTATCTATCTATCTATCTATCTATCTATCTATCTATCTATCTATCAGCAGTCATGTATCAGCATTATATGAGGCTTTGCAAGGAGTCACAGAGTATCTACGTAGGCAGGATACCTATTCCGCGTGTGCCGTAGCTGCTCGAGAACATGCCGCTCCTCGTAGGACATCCAGCGCAGGTCGAGCTCCTCCTCCACGGCGTGATGCTCCTGGAGACAGAAGCGCACAGGATCCCATCCCGTCATGATGTCATAGGTGATGACGCAGCCGAGGGAGTGCGACACGATGGACACTTTCCCCCCTTGCTCTTCAAACTCAGGGTTCCGGGAGCAGAAAAGTGAGTACAGTCTGTTAAGCTCCTGTGTTAGGCCCTTGGTAATCTGTAAAAAGGGGGGGGGAGAGAGAGAGTTTAAGAGAAGTTCAAAGGACAAACAACAGATTCACACAAAGATTCTACTTCTGGTTAAAAGAATTGCGGGACTCTTACCTCATCCCGGTAAAGCGGACTGTTGTAGTACATGATGTCCATGGCACTGCTGTTAAGAAGATCCCTCAGTCCTCTCACTTTATCTGGTGTTATTGAGTCTACCGTATCTACAAAAACAAAGCACCAATACAGCAGTTAAAAAACACAGATTCAATGTCACATACGGTAGTTCCTGTATTTATACAATCAGTTTCCCATTACTCAACTATACAATATAAACTACCCCAAAACATTAACTCTAATCACAAACTCGACATTTAACAAAGTTCGTAAATTTGGGGGTTTGTTCGACTCTGAAGCACCGTAAGTGATTTGTGTTCTCTCATATTTTCTGTGGTATGTATCAGATTCCTTTCATCCGTTTGTAAACCAGCATCATAATAACATAAAGCCATGCATATGTTGTATTAGGACATTTTTTACAGGAAGTAACCATGCTTAGGACCCGTTTGTCCTGGAGCAGTGGGAGAGCAGGCCGTGCAGGCCAGCGGGGGCATCGAGCGTAGTGTGAGTGCGCCCTTAAGGACATTATAAAGACCACAGCATTTTGGCTCAAGAAAAGTAAATAATCATAAAAAGATTATTTGAATTATTTGTCGTACTATTACTGAGAAAACAACGTTTTATCAAATATGTTCTGATCTGATCTCAACATGCTCCGCCACTGTTATCCAGGAAATGACAATAGTTAGGACATGTTGTGAGGTTACGGTTCGCTGCTGTCCACTGACTCCACACACACAGTTCTGTTGGACATGACTCCTTTGATGCTTTATTAGAAGTACACAAGATAAACACACCGAGTACATAATAAACAAAGTATAATAAAGTGCTCACACTTAAGCAAACACTAAACAGAAATAGTAGTAAAAACTAAAAAAGTCAAACTGACCTCCATCCAGTGCAAGTTTGGAGCGCCACTCAACGGGCAGGAACTCTACGTGCTCTTCGTTGTGCTCTGAAAAGTGCTTCTCCTCCATCTTCCTCACACCCTCCCTCAGCCTGGATACACACAAAGTAAAAGGACCATAGAGTATATGAGGATAATGCTGCACACAGCTCGGTTTCCGTAAGAGCGTATTGGGTTAAATGTTGACTTCTCTGTCAAAAATTTCAGATATTATTTCGTCATCTCATCATTTGGTAAACATCCTGTACGTTCAGTTAGTCCTGTGATAGACTGACTTAAGACATTGCATGTTTGCATTTGTTCTCTCGCTGACTTTAATGACTGTCTGTGAAAAAAAAAAAGAAAAGAAAAAGAATGACGCCTAGTTTTCTGCTCACTGATGCAGCAGCTTCACTCACGCAGCACTCACACACACATACATGCAATGGCTGCAATTCTACTGGTCCTATATGGGGCAGCATTAGCTCACAGGATCTACTTAATACACAAAGAGAAAGGGAAGACGGGTGTTGACATGGGTTAATGGACGGCTGAGAGAGGCTTTTAGGACGCTGGTTGGATTGTGGGTGGGGAACCTAATGCAGGTTTGGACAGGACTGTAAGAAGTCTGGTGCGTCTGCAGGAGAGCCTAAATGTTCCCAGGATGATGCCAAAAGCATTGATTCTGTGCTGCACCTACAATGGTTGCTGCTGTTTAAGGTTGATTATAAAAGGCAGTAAGGTTTGCACATGTTAGGTTTAGCAGAAATAGGTCTGACTGTCAAACTTCAAATACCCTCTTTTGATGACACGTATGAAATGCAAAGAGCTAAAAAGTCATTCAGGTTCAGAACAAAAACAAAAACAATGAACAGGCTAGACATGTAAGGTTGATCTTTTCCTCCTGGCTAAGAAAAGCACATGTGCTCTAATCCACAAGGAGCTGGGAATGAAGCTTAAGGTGCAGCTTGACATGGTCTACTTTACCTGCTTAGCTGACCTAAGCTGGGCGGCAAGGCCCCACGCTAACAGAGTGACACATAGACACATATAGCTGTAATGGTCATGGTCATGGGCCAGTACGCAGAGTGATGTCATATACAGTCAGATAATGTTGTTTCACAGCCAATCACACAGAAACAAAAAGGGCTGAACGAATCTGAGGTGATAATTCAAACCACTTCACTGGTGTCTGAACCCCACTGTGATGATTTGCTTTATCGTGTTTTAAAAGGCGGAAATAACTGTAATACCCACACAATTAGGATGTAAACATGTTTCACATTTCCCTGGAATATTTCCTTCAGCTGGTTTGCGCTCATATTGCACAGTTTTTGTATTTGCCCATGCAGCTAAGCTCCCTTGTGTTTACTCAGGTTTCGGTGCGTTCTGCCCCCTCGGCTTACTGCAGGCTATTTCATACACAAAGTAAAAGAACAGCAGGAGAAGAGTGGGAAAATGTTGAGTTGAGGGGAGATGAACAGGTGCTGTGTAATCAAGGGAAACGCTTTAAAATACTTCAAGTCTTGTAATTATGGGTTGCTTGAGGTAAATACGGAGAACGATTGACAATGACAGCTGATTTAGTTAAAGGAAGCTACCATTCATCCTGGTCTTGAACAAGAAAGGTATCTGGAATTAACTAACCTGTAACCTGTATGTCTTAAACCCCACAATTCAAACTACCTGAAAGGAACAAGACATAATCCCTCTTTTGTTGAGAGACCGGTTTGGAAAGGAAAATAAAAGCAACAGAAAACAAACTTTGTAGCTATTCAAAAATCTTTTCACCCAAGGGTGATTCTGAAATTAATAGTTGATCAGGCCCATTGTGGCCCTGATTTCCTCCATCTGACAAAAGTCACAATTTTTGCTCAGGTTAAGACTGACTTTACTTCCCCTGATGAGCTCAGGAGAAAGTCGTCACAGCACCAGTTTTAAATGTTCAATATTTTCAATACAAAATCTAGGATCCAGAATCCGACATGTACAGCGAAGCCTCTTACTGATGATCGTCACCAATTCTTGCTACCCACCCTTTTAGTCATATAATTACTCCCCAAACACCATAAGTATCTCACTGGACGACAGATGACATATCTGAACGGTTTGCATTCTCTTGTCTGTTAGAGATGATGTGTCATGATTCTGTAATAGACTCATCTGACACATTGAGCTCCTTTACAGAAAACTATGATCTGTCTGAACCCAGCATCACTGACATAAAAAAAACTCACATTCCAGTGTTTTTAATGATACGACCCTGGTCCATCTTCTGTCCTATTCCATGAACCACGAAGACGATGTGCGTAGTCTGAGGGGGTCTGTCCTCAGGCGAGGCCTCCTCGACAAAACCTCGATGGAGCCGCGTTCCACTGCTGGAAGCTGCAAAAAGACAGAACATGGTTGGACATTAGAGTCTAGCTGTTTGGTTGTTGTACTGCAAGAAAAGGACATTTTATAACAGACTGCACTATGTCCTTTGTAGTGTGTTGCCAAATACACACGGCCACCGAGTTTACTTGAGGCCTATAAATATCTCATTGAAGGTATTTAAGTCCATGCTGCTCTGAGTCCAAAGGGGCCAGTAGGTGAGACACAAAGTCCATGACTAAGACTCTTTGGTAACACTTGTATTGTGCCTGGAGGGTGAAGTGCACAAGACTATATAGAAACACAGTCATGTGCAGTGCAGCTAGCTGATAGCAGCCAATGGAATTCGCTGTCTAAATAGCACGAGAAGATTTAACCTCAAAGAGTGTTTGTCTATTGAAAAAGTCTTTTTCTCGTAATCTTTGAGTGGGAGATGAAAAGCTACCGCAGTGATCGTAAATAAGTTCACATCAATTCAATAAGTCAGACGAAGATGTGGGACATGGGGTCAAACAGCAAATGCCAAATGTTTGGTTACACTTTTTACAGGCCATTTAAATCAAGCCTAGTCCTTGAAGACAGCACATGGACATTGCGTGATTTTCAAAGCTAATCCAGTTAAGATTAAAATGGCGGCACACTGTGAATGTAGCTGTAAGTAACAGGTGACTGAGAGGTGCAGATCGTGGACACAGGTTTCCTATAGCAGCTCTAGCCTGGATATCCTAACTGGTAGATGTAGAAGTCATTAATGCAGGGAATGGCGGTGACATTTTGCTCATACAGACCTTTGGAAAAGCCCAGCTTCTGTGTGACTGTGCGTGCTATTTTGGATGTGGTGGCGTCACTGTAGAGGTACACCTCATCCACGCTGTGCCAATCCACGTGGGTTCGACTCAGCTTCAGGCTGTGGATGGCTGCATGGGAGGGCAGGGAGAGAGGAGTGAGAGAATGAATGGACAGAGCCAAAAAGACGAGGGCATTGGCAGATGGTGTGGGAAATAGAGCAAAGAAAAAAAGGGGTAAAGAATCAGGGAAAGAGAGGAAGGGGGGAAAAAAGGTTCACGGACACAAAAGTGTGATTACACACTTCGGAGCGAGAGCAGAGGGACAGAGATTTAAGAAACTGAATCAGAATTACACCGAGTTGTGATGAATGCAGCACAAAAACGCTAAAAGCTAGCATCAATCTATTCACACAGCTCAATCAAACTCAGTCTGGAGCATTTGATCTGCAGGTGGAAAGAAAACACATCAAACTATCTCATTGCATAGTTCAGCTCTTGCTCGTCTGTCCTGCTCACATGTAAATCAGTCTCAAGACATTTTATCAGCTCTTTACAAATTCAGTTCAAATGTTCTGTATTGCTGCTTCACAGTGAAATGCAGCGACGAGAGCAAGTAAGAGCCGAGGTATGGCTATAGAGGGTCGGCCGTTTGCTACAGAAACTAGGAGAAATGAAACTGGTTGACTTGAGGGATTTATTCATGTTTCTGCAGCATGCCCTTTAAAATGTCCTGTGCAGTCAAGTTCATGTGGATAAAATAGGCGGAAGACTTTGGCGCAGGTCCAGTGGACAGTCATGGCTCCTAATACTGGTCTGAACCAATCTGGGGATTATGCTTGCCAAATGTGACGAACTTGGTGGAATAACATTTTTTAAATGACCTTTTTTTTCTCTTCTCAATCTTAAGAGTCTGGGCTGAAAAATTAAACGCTAAGAAGTGTTATTAATAATAATAATAATAATAATAATAAGCAGCTCACTGAGCACCTAATACTTGAAATATGTTGTAGATATTTCATGTAATTTCAAAAGAAGGGAGGCATAATCTAACGTCAATATAAGGTAACATATACTTTGGTTATTTCCACCAAGTCTCGTGTGTGTCACATGGTTGACCTCAGCTGGGTCTCTGCTGCAGGCTGGCTAATTTCTACATCCAACCAGCATGATTGCGTCATTGGGTAACGTGAGGACAAACAGTTTTAACACTTTAGTTCAGATCCGTTCACTCCACAAATGGGATGGCTGCCCCTAAAGGAGAAGAGTTGACCAATGAACAGAAGTGTTGGAGTTGAAGGGAACAAGCTACATTTGGAATCACTAACAATAACATTAACAATAAAGCTCTTTTTCATTTGAATGAGACGTGGGGATTTAGTTTCTTCTGTCACATGTTTCCATTTATGTCTGCAGATCGTCATGTAAACCCACTCCCCAGCAAAGCAATCATATGCTTACAACTACCACCACGTAGAGAATCTCTAACCCATATAAGATAGCAGCAGCAAAAAGGAAACAACCAACAGCTCAAAGAAGAGAAAAGTTCACTCTTTATGTTGGCTTAACTCAAACAGTTTAAAGTGGCCTCCTTTCCTCATCGAGCTTCTTGACTTACTAGTGAGGACGAAGGAGAAAAGGATGGTGGTAGGTGTCACAAGACCTACACACCGTCTTCATGGGGAGGAGGGTGAAGCCACTTCAGATTGTTGAGCTTAACTTGTAAAACAGGAGGGTTTTTTTGTCCAGCTAGAAAAGAGAATTGCCTGATTTTTTTCCCCGTTACATTGCTTTTATGGATAATAATTAAATGGGATTTTGTTTAAAAAAAAAAAAAGAAAGAAAAAAGAAACTGAATCTATGATGGCGTGATAATTGCAGACACTTCCTGTTTTACAATGACAGATGATGCAAGGGGAAAGAATGGGGATCAAAGTGGACGGAGGAGCTGGCTGTCAATCTAGAGTACTCAAGAATCTACTCAGGGACTTCTCTAACACTGCTCACATAGATCGCAGTGGCACACAGGAAGAAGAAACGTAAGTTGAAAAGTAGAGGACCAGGGACAATATTAAGAACAGTAAAGTGAGGGGGGGGGGATTGGGAATACTGTTGACATGTGTGGGAAACAAGGATGCGTGAAGGGTTTGGGAAACATGAAGATGCTGGACTGGAACTGTTAAGAGTGTTGAGGGAAGCAGTTTCTGTTTCCTTGGCTTTAGCATACTAAATGACTTTTATATAGTTTTCCATGTCATGTACAAACAGAACACTGGTGTAATGTCACACATAGTACTTTACCCTATTCAGGACAGTGTGTTTGGAGTGGCTGTTAAATACAAAACACAGACCACTGGTCTTTTTCTGATTTGTTTAGTGCCAAACCAACAACCTAACAAATTATACGAGTCCTATATTATACATGTAAGATGCATTTTCACTACAGTTTTCTTTGAGCGGCAACTTTTGGCCAGTAATTAAAATATTCATGCCAAAGTTAGCTGTAGCTCGTCTTGCCGCTTAAATGGTGCTTCTGAATGGTGTAGGTAGGACACAAATTATTAAAGGTAAAATCTGATAGAAATCATTATGGGTAAAAAGTAATGTAGGAAGGGACTTCTGCTTTAAGAAGTGGTCCTTTGGGCTGATGATTCAAATCCAAAATATTGAATATAATTATAATATTGGATATTGATGTAATGTACAAAAAGGAATTCTGCATCATGTTTTGTAATAATGTATGTGAGGCAGGACAATAATAAGCTTCTCGAGATATCTCTGTTGAGCAGTTTTTTTTCGATGAGGGTCAATAAACTCAGGCCTAGGACAGTGTTGGACCACTTGATAACTGGTTAAGGGGCTGTAGTAAAGAGCCACAATGGCTCCTCTGTTCAGATCATCACTTTTGCCTGGCTCTCAACAGAGAGCTTTGTTCAGTGCTCTCAGAGCGAGAGCTGGAGTTGGTGGTTCATTAATGATGGTCATACTGCCACGAGGGATGAGAGAAAGAAAGAGATGAGAGAGAAAGTGGGAGTCGAGGCTGAAGGGGGGGAAAAAAAGGGTAAAACAAAGGGTGGGTTTTTGAGGACTAACTTATTTATCCTCTGGTTTGAGGGGTCTTCACACAGAGTTTTTTTGGCTCACTATCTCAGCAAGAAGATAAGAGACACAAAATGCTTCTTCGAAAAAGCAATGATAGCTGTTCTACCAAACTCTGGGTCACAGCACAAGGGGGAGGGGGGGTTCTAGAAACTAGGCCCAGTTAAGGCTGCAATGGAGAACTGGGAGAGCAGCATAGATCCATTTTAACACAACCATTTCAAACAGAGCCTAGCTCTAAACAGAAGATTGAAGAGGTGTTCACCACAACAGAGAGGATGATCTAGTTCCATAAGGACCTAGGATCTACTAGGAGAAAGGGTACAGGCTAGCAGATCTAATACAGCAGAAGTAAAGAAAAAAAAAAGTATTTGGCATTTTACAGTACCTTGGCAGCGTTTGCGCTTGTGACATGTAGTTTTAGCACTCGTCTGATATCCACTCCATTTGAACAGAAAAGGGAGGTAGAAAGGGGGCAGGTGGGAGAGAACTAACAACCAAAAGAGAGTGAGTAATTGCCATTACCCTTGAGTCAATCACAGAGACTACCACTGTCATCATAATTGAACAGGGCAATCTATCAAGGAGCGCTGCGATCAGGTTCAAGGCCCTGGACACAGTTCCTGTCCTGGTTACAGACAGAAACTGGAAGCCTGGATCATAAAAAAAAAAAAAATTCTAACAACTACTTGGTAGTAGGTTGGGAAACCAATGAGCCAACAGCTCAAACTGCAGCGCTGCTTGACATTTGCCAAAGATGACTGAGATAGGGTCTGTTTAACAAAGTTAACTATTATTACTATTCTTTTAAAAATCTTAATGATTTCTTTAAGCGCATTTATTACAAACTTAGCAGTATGGTTAGAAAAATATCATGACTGTGAAACGCTTCAATAGAGTTAAACATTAATTCTCCTAACTTGAGTCATGTATTGTGTACACATGACTGAAACAACAGCAATATTGTAATAGGGTCGCATGAAGACCGCAAACCAGCTAACACCAAAAAAAAGAAAAGGAAAAAAAAAGACAAAGAACACAAAACCTCACAGATACCTGACACCATTAAGGGCTGCTTATGTTTCAGTTTAGAAGTAATTTGCATTATTTTGTGTTTCCCACAGAATTACGTGATCAGAACTTTGTCAATGTGAACATGTAAGACACGCAGCACACGACCACTCTTCAGTCTTTGAAGTGAACGCAGCGCTCTGTACCAGAGTTGCAGCTACACACTTCAGCAGGCTGTTATGTTTGAAATGTGAACCTTTTTTTTCATCGTCGTTACACACAGGCACCAGCTGATACCTGCGTGAGAAAACCCGGCACATTGAGGTTAAACTGAGAAAAGTCACAGCAGCGTTGGAAACCAAGTAACCTGAAAGATCAACATTTAACAACCACTTCCTGTGTTAAAGTCCGGGATTGATTATAAATAGATTTAAAAAGACTTTCCTCATATTTGTACAGCACATCTCTATGGCACACATGCACTACTTAGGTTTTAGGTGGCAGCATATTTATTTGAAACCGTGATGATGTATTTTGCATCGATCAACGGGTCAGATATTTCTTTTACTGAATAATACACGTCAATATTTTTTTTTAAATGACACATTACTTTAAAATAAAAGTAAATCCGTTTCACTATATCTGCTTTATATTGATGTCTTGAACAGGCGTGTAAAAAGCCCATCTTTGAATTTGTTTATCAAATCAGCAGACTTCACAAGTCTCAAATCTGACTACATCATTCACCCTGTGAAAACACAGACATCAGACTTGCAAATGTCAGCAGAGAGTCCTTCAGCAGAGGTGAGAGGCTGCAGAGGACGACAAACAGGAGACCTGCTGAGTGCACAGGAAGTTTGCTTGCTTTCAAAGCTATTAGTAAAGTCCATTTGGGCATTAGAGCACTGATGGAGCCCATAAATAGGAATGCGCTTATGACTGGAGTATCTACTATGCATACAATCCTCATAAGGCTGTACTGTACCTAGAGTCAATTCAGTAGTGGAAGTTTGAAGTGAGGCTTTGGGATGATTTTTTTAGTCATCTGAAGGCACTATTGGAACTTAATCTAGATCAGAACATATCATTTGTGTCTACTGTTGTGACTGTGAGTCATATCGTTATTATTAATGGGTAGAGGACATTCCATCATCATTTCAATCATATCTGTTATCTTCAGCACAGATGACAAACAAGTTTAACAGACGTTTGGCTAAAAAATAAATAGAAAACAACATTTGTTCAGAACCCTAAGAGCCAGTCATTTGATGTGTTTAAGCATTTGTTATTATTCATCCAGTGTGTTCCCTGTCTCATCTGCTGGTAGAGTAAATACGCAGCTGAAAGTGTACTGAACACAAACTAACATGCAGGCCTTGCCTACCCAAACAATATCAAATAGTTATGCTGACTCTGTGGCCCAGCCTGCTGGATTTATTTTTCCTTGACGTCTGAGAAGCCAGACAGACCAGGACACACCCTACAGTTTCCTCCAACGACTCACAGCACTACACCCATACACACACACACACACACACACACACACACACACACACACACACACACAACTCTTAAAGTGAATGGACAGATCCTCTCTCAACACATTTCTTCTTCTTTTTTTTTGGTTGCTTTAATTTTGTTGATTAAAAAAATCTGAACAATAGGAGAGTAAATCAAATCAATTAAGTGAAATGTTTGAATGGGTGTGCATTTTCATCCTCAATAACTGAATTAAGCCCATGATCACCCATGCCCATGAGTTTCCCTAAAATAACAGTATATGTCAACTGTCAGCAGCAGGCTCTCTTTATAGTTAAGAGTTAAACAAACAAACATATATATATATATATATATATATATATATATATATATAAAAGCAAGAAGAAACTCAAGACTTCTATAAACAGTACATGCCTTTAAATTCAATTCAGTGCTTTATAAGGTTCACTAAAGCCTTCAAATAACTCCTTAATAAATCTGAGATTGTGAAAGAACTGCTGCGAAAACAACTTCTGCTGTTTATTACTTCAGCCATTAACCGGCTAATCCTCTGCATCAATAAGCCATTTACTGTTTGCCTCCCTCCTTTGTGTTTGATAAGGAATTAGCAGAAAAAGTGCATTCGTATCACGAGTGAACAGAACATTCATGTCCTATATGTAGGCAGCAGAAGTCCTGCCCACATGCAGTTTCACGCCTGCATAGCACCCGATATGCCGACCACATGACTTCAGCTTTGCTAACCTTTAGTCTCAGACACAAGGAGAAAAGAGGATGAGAGTAGAGATAGGAAGGAGAAGCGGTAGCAAGAAGAAATGTATGTACATACACTGCAGCAATGTCAGAGCACGGCTCGCTGGCTTTATGGTCCATTGATCAAATATAATGCTGTCAGTTGAAGGCAGCCTTCCTATGGCTCCCAATTGCTTCAGATTATCAGTTCCTTGATCGAATATTCTACAGTAAAGGCTCTCTATAACTGAAACCAAACAAACAGTGTGGTGTGAATTAACGGCACACACCACTTGCTTTGCTTTGACGCTCTGCTAAATATAGGAGTGGGAGACAATGTGCCAACAAAAGGCAGCAGGAGGGTTTCAAACAGATGCTCACTAATTCAATGTCCATGCATTGAAGGAGATATTAAAAACATGTAAAAATGTAGCAAGCGTTTAGTTTTAATAACACATACTGTCCATGGAAATAATCATTTGAATGCAATCGTCTGCCTTGGACAGCTGTACTAATACAGCTCACAGACTGGACAAGTTAAGGTCACATGATCCATGTGCTGTGCAGAGCTGGGGGCCTCCAAGTGTCACACAACCAATTTGCTTTGCCCTTGGCTTGCATTTTATTTCATATATACTGTACGGGCGGCTTTCATATAATCCAGTCTATGATCTTTTGTCCTCTGTGAATGTTTCCATACACAGACACCTGCTTCTATATAGATTTTTTTTTTTGACTGATGGTGTTTACATGTAAATGAATGCACACAGACCAGCAGTGACCTTCCCGTTTTAGTCCTGAAAGCTTCTCTGATTCAGTTTGGGGAAGTGCTGGAAGCTACGAGAACAGGACACAAAGGCCAGCCTACTATAATCACTTTCCTCTGCTCTGTACGTGTCTTTATTTGAATAAATAAATCCTGAAAAGTGGGAGGAGGCGACGTGTGACGTGTTGGCAACAGAGCCTCGAACTCGCCGCAAGGCGAGGCCGACACTTTTTGTGATTATTAGTCATTTAGCACAGATGATAGAGTCATTAGTTCGGGATTCGGTTGCGTATGTTTGGATGCGCGTTTTAGTGTTTTTATAAAGCAGGCTTAACACTTCACAGCATTTTAAGAAGTTGTCTGTATCTTTTTTTCTCTGCTTCTTTCTATTTATCTGCCACTTTCAAACACCCACACACACATTCATCAGCAGTGAAAGTCCTGTAGATCTGACTGCCTCAAGGAGACTGCTGAATCAAAGGACCTCTTTCTTACTGCCTGTCACAACTAAAGCCTGCTACATTTTGCCCGAGCCGGCTCTCCGGGAGAGCGTTTGTGCCAGAATGTACGAGCAGCACCTGCTCTACACTGGGAGCATGACATGACAAAACCTACACGCACATGAATAGGAGCACCTGCTCCATTCATTTCTCTCAACTGAGGATTAATGCCAGTGTCGGCTGAGCTGTCACATGCTCTGTTTTTGACTCACCATCACTTTTCTTCTGGCTTTATTATGAAGACTATTACTTTACTTTTTAATAGAATACCTCCTATGACACCCAAGGGAGCACTTCATCTCTGCATGGCTCCAATAGAGCACATAAGAGTCATCTTTTGCAACATGCTGCCGAACTGGACAAAAGCACTGCATGGTGGATGAATTTAGAAGAATAGAAGTATATAATATAATGATTTGACTTTCTGTTTAAACCCTTTAACTCCATGACAACATACAGTGCACCATCAAAAGTTGTAAGAATGACATTGTAATGTTTATGGAGTAGTCATTGTTTTAGTGACTACAAGATCTTATACTGCGTTTAGCTTACTAGGTGTGCGGCTTTCAGCCAATCATGAACCATATTCACACAGCTGATTGCCTGATATCAAGCTCAAGCTAAGAAGCTCAGGTGTTATAAACAAAACTAAAGGTTCTCTCGTTGGGTTCTTGGTTGTTAATGGTTTAAATGAATTTGGAAATGTTCTAATTTCCCCTGATCGATCAGCAAGTTAAGAGTGCATTTAAGGGGCTGGAAAGGTAAAAAGACATATTTGCTGCCATCGGTCAGAAGTGGAGGAATGATTGTGGTTTGTTAGATTCAGTACATTTAAACAACAACATAATAACTCAGTTTGATTTACCAAGCCTGCCCATGAGGTCGTTAAATGACTGCCCTGTAAATACAGTGATTTCTTGAATTCAAACCACCTCTCTCTCTCTCTCTCACCATCTTTGCTATCGACTGTCTTCACCACCAAATCCGTCTCAAATGTGTCCTGCATTTGCTGCCCGCGGAAATGGTTCAGGTGCTCCTGCTCGATGAGGTCACTTTCCTCTTCCTCCAATGGGAGCCAGGTACCGTCAATGAACCACTGACCTCTCATGACTGGAATGTGGTCTTGTTCTGAAAGAAAGTCAAAACAGAATGGGTTTCGAGACAAAAGAAAGGCTGTATTACAGGAATGCATTATGGCATTATGGGGTCCAGACACTAAACTTAAAGTTAAAAAAAATCTAGGTTTTGGTGTATTTCTCATGTCACCTTAAAGTAAAAATCCTTGACAATAACAGTTCTATAACGCTCACTATCTAGAAACCAAGTGCTTTGCCTTTGATGTTAAGTAATTACCGTTCAACTCAACAAGTCTGCCAAATCCAGGAGGGCCATGTCTCGGTGGCTTATGGAGGCCATTTTTGATTACAGTCTAGCGCGACATTATTAACAGAGTTCTTCTGGTGAATAACAATGTACAGGCAGCTCTGAATGTTGGCCGACTTCTTTAGAAGTCAGGCCCCTTTCTGTAGAGAGTACGACTGATCGTCTGTAAAAATAAACCCATGACCAAACTTGTATTTACAGATAAAGAGGCCCTCCACAACGCCACAGCTAAGATAGAACCACAAGATAGACACTGGTTGAGGCAGTAGATACTGTTCAGTCATTTGTTAAGGTGGTTTATGTCTGGTCTGAGACGATAAGTCTGTATGTTTCAAATGTCCCAATAAAGTAAAAGAGACCATTTCACTTTTCTGTTATATCTTTATGTCAGGAGATAAGGGTAAAAGACCATCTTTAGAGAGTATAACACCAACATACACCCCATCCCCAATTAGGCATATACTGTGCACAGGCACAGTCTGAGTGGACTACAAAGGACCTACATATACAGCATGATGAACATCCAGTAAAATAACTGCTCGTCTTTGTGTCCCTTTGCATTAACGTTAAAAAACTAGCTACCCATGATGAACCCTTTCATCGCTGTCGGGTTTGAGCGAGCCTTCTACTGCAGTGACCATCTTCATTTGTTCTCTCACTTTTTCCCCGGAATCTTTCCATTAATTTCAAAAAGAGCGAACAAAGCAGGACTCAGGAGGTTTCAGCAAGTAATAGATAATAGACAAACAGTTTGGATAATTTATGGGATACAAGATGGATGCTGGAATTGACTTCTGAGTGGCTTTAGGTCATTCATCTTTTGTGCTGTCAAGCAAGGCTACTGCAGAACAACTTATTCTAGTCTTTAATGCACGATGGAGCTGCTTTCTTTTTACACTGTGGCAGAAATACAAAAGTTGTTATTAAGTATGTAAGATGTATATGCAGCCAACTGGAGTTTAAGCCTAAAAATGAGGATTATGTGAGTGATTTAGTGTGTGTGTGTGTGTGTGTGTGAGTGACTTTTTATACTTTAATCATTTGTTTACAATACTCACGTTTCCAGTACACAGGGTTGCATTCCTTTTCTTTTATGTCCACCTCATACAGCCCTCCCCGGACACAAACGGGCTCAACGTTGATGTCAATGCTGTCAGGGTCTCTCTCCTCTGAAGAGACGGTGGATGTCTCCAGAGACCCCCGGCCTCCGTGCACACTGCTGGTCCTGGTCTCCACTGGCACTGCACCGTTCAGCCCCTTACTCTCCACTCCGTTATTACCACATTCATCTGCCCCATCGCTGTCATGGGAGCCTGCTGCACCCGGGTTTAACTCACAGTATTTCCGAAACATACGCTCAATTTTCAGCGAGTCATGTCCCACAAAGGGTTTCCAAGTTTTCTTGTCCTCCTTGTAAAACCAGCGGACCTCCTCGGGACCGAGCTCTGTTACGACCTCGTTGAAGCGGTGTCTGGAGCTGTTGGACCGCGACCTCTTCCTCCTCTCGAACAACGGACCCGCGTTGTTCCCATCGCTGTCGCTGTACTCCAGTGAGCTGCTGTCGAGGTAGGCTGTCGGGGAGCTCAGGTCCAACAGCAGCCTGTCCTGGCTGCCGTGATGTCTGGCGTGTAGAGGAGGCAGGTGTCCGTCCAGTCCCGACTGCACGGAGGACATCCCTGCCTGCATCGTGTCGTCCATCGGACTCATCTCATGACAGCACGAAAAAACATCCCCACCATAATCCCACTCCTTGTTATTGTTGGTGATGTTGACGCTGACCGGTGAAAGTGTACCGTCAGTGCCCAGTGAAGATTTCAACGTTGAGGTTTTGGCTGAAACATTAAAACTGCTCATAACTACCACGAACAACCCCAAACCTCACTACTTCCTCGTGCACCACTCCACGACAACGAGATTTAAACTGCCTAACAACGGCTATATCAAGAAACACAACACACGACGGTTGTCGAATACAAATACAAACAATAGTGAAGACCTTCAGACAAACTTCCAACGCATTTGCTTCAGTAACCCGCAGCTGCATTAGCTTGCTAGCTCGCTAGCTAAGCCAATGAAGCCGGGTTGGAGAAGCCTGCTAGCAACACCGCAACGTTGAAACTGGAGAAAACCTTTTCATTCTCCTTTAACCGACATAAACCCGCGTCGAACCACCTTCTCGATGCTGAGTAGCTCTAGTCCAGCTCGGTGAGAGTAGTGTTGCAGTCACCATACTTTGAGTGTTCCGGTCTCTGTGGGATTTCCGAGTCATTCGTCGTCCAGGTCCAAAAACAAACCTTGCATAGAGACAGCACTGTCGCGTGCGTGTGACTTGACAACTGACGCATAGATCACAGGGTTCGTTCGTGAACGCGCACGTAGAAATTGCGCGAATGTGACGACAGGTCATTTGAGTTTTTTTTCCTCCTTGTCCTCACTTTCATGAAAATGTAATCTTCTTGTCTTCCACTAGATGGAGACAAATATCAACCAATGTTTTTAGCGCCCTCAGATTCTACTGCAAATGGCCTTAGAAATATATATACATAAAAATGGACTGTAGCCAGGTAAATGGAAAACCCCCACAACCTACCGCTCTCCATCTATTATTATATTATTTATGTTTCTTTCGAATTTAGCTTTTTTTCTGTTCTAGTTGTTTTATTTTTTATTTTATTATCATTATACTCTTAATACCCAAGGGGAAATTAAGTGTTTTCACTTTATTTAAATAAATACATTGAGATATTAAGCCAACAAAATAGCAACAGTCTTGACTGATGACTTTTTATAGCCATCGAAATAAAGTGATAAAACATTTTAAAGGCCTATGATTACTTTGTACTGTTACATTTTGGTTGTGGTATCCTATGTTTTTGTTCTCTGAAAATTCCCATTTTCCTCTCATAACATGAAACTTTAATTGTTCTTATGCCAATGTAAAACAGGTAATGTACAGTCTAGACCACTTTAATATAAAGTGTCATGAGATAGGCGGATTTACAACGCTTGATTCAAACTTGACAGACGACATTGTTTAATCAGAATACACTTTTATTAAGGGCAGTGAGTCAAACAGATTTTTAGGAAATGTCCGCTTTGGTTTTACCTTATCTCTAAGAAACGGTGAAAGTCATTGTAATACATGAGAGGAAGGTGTGGGTATGTTGCGGCCGTTTGTGGGTTAATTTAGTGTTTCCCTGCACATGCGAGCTGTTTTAAAAAATGTGATGATGTGTGCTGTCGTTGCCATGGTGGTGAAGTGTGAAATCTTTCAAATGTTTTGAAATATTAGCTTAATCTTAAGATATGCAGTACCCTGACCTGTCACTAGAGGGCAGCAGTAGTCCACTTATTTTCAAAACTAGCTTCAAAGTCACAGCTGGCCTCCTTTGCAAGAATTCACCTTTTAAATCACTACTAAAAGGGGAACAAAATAACTGGATCAGACCAACAACATCTCTTAAAACTTAATTACGAACTGACCAAACACCTGAGACGTCTGAGACAGACTCAAAACCAATACCTACCGAATGTCATTTTCCCCCCAATCATATTTTTACACACATATATATGTATATATGTATATATGTATATATATATATATATATATATATATATATATATATATATATATATATAGTACTTTAACACTATTTGCATTCCAGTAAAAGGTCAGCATACAAGTCAGTTGTGTCACCGAATTCCAAACTCTATTTGGGATCCATCAATGTGTTTACAGCTTTGTGTGTGAGTGCATGAGTCTAGTGTGAGTTTCTGTTTGTGTCTTTGTGTTTATGAATGCATGTGCTGATATGTTTGTTTATGCAAGTGCATAGTTTGAATAATGCATGTTTGGTGTAGCCCTATTTGTGTGTGTGTGAACTGCTGTGTCCAGGTGATCCTGGGGTTCCTGGTGTGGTCTGTGGGGAGAGAAGGAGAGGGACAGCAGAGAGGCCCAGGCAGCTGTATTTGGGATAAACAGACATTACCCTGCTGTGTTCTAATTTACTGCAGAGTGGGAATTAAACTTTAAACTTGTACCGCCCCTCTGCAGTCCAAATCTCCGTGCTTCTTGCCATCAACAACCACTTGCACAATGTGCTTTATTAAAAGTGTTACTCCACCCAAAATCTTTTTTTTTTAAATATCAAATTTGCACCCCTGCAGGCTTTAAAAGTGGTTGTAAAAATGTTGGCTTTCAAAAGGAGGACTTCCCAGGAATCTTTGAATGTTGAGGGCAACAATACAATGTGTTAGCAGTAAATAATGCCCTACTTTGAAAGACAGTGAGTGTATGGAATATAGTGGGTTTATACACAGACAGACAACAGGCAGATAGAGCTGCAATTATTATGAATGCTTTCCTTTATGTTTTGCACACCATAAAACTTGTCACGCTTTGAAACCTTTGTGCTGGATTAAACTGAAGCTCTGCAAAACAAAGAAACATTTAACCAGTACCTTTGTGACCCAAGGGGAGTGAATCTTTTTTTTATTAAAAAGACTAACCAAAAGCAGTGCCTACAAACTTAAGATTGTATTCCATCATTATTAGAGTAGAACAGAACAGTCTAAGGTCCACAGTCAGGAATAACAACATATTAGATCAATTGATTTGTTACTACTAGTTATATGGAACTTGTGGAGAATGTTACGCATCCCATTCAACTCAAAATGCATGATGCAATTTTTGTATTTGCCAGGTGATTGTCATTAAAATGCTTTATTGTTGCTCAATTATAAGTCCAACACTAATTCACCTTGATGTAACTTCTAATTTATACAATGACTGGTAATAAATATGCAATGAAATCATGCCAAGAACTTTCTCTCACTGCAGGTTTACACTTGAGGATGACATGTGGCTTTTATATACGAATTAGTCAAATTCCTCTTTTCTGGCAGTCAGAGTCGGACAGGTTGGCCTCTTTCTCCCTCTCCCTCTCTCTGCTCTGATGTTTTGCAACCACCAGGCCCACCACCTGGATGAGTGGATGACAAACAAACTGCAAATTTTCCTTCCAGTAACTGACCAAATAGATATTTATAACCAGCTGGTCACCCCCCCCAACCCTTCCACCCATTATGGCCCCCCTCTTCCCTCCCAAAGCCATGGCTGTGAGAGCTCCCTTTAAAGACCAGTTGTGTCACTTCTGGCTTTGTTCTTAAACAAAGAGAACTGCCCCTCATCTGTCCGTAATTGGGCCGACCCTTGGAATGTGCTTGATGTTTCCGCGCGGGCCACTGCCGCTCCAACAGACAGGCGAGGATTGCTTGGACATGGGAGATGATTAGTGGAAGTCCATCCAGACATCTACGATCTTGTCCTTATTCTGTTTTTTTTAAATGCATTTCCTTTTTCTTCCTATGATTTCTATTTTTTTCTTTTTACCTGCATTTCATCCCGTCATGGACACCAATTTTTCTCAGAATGAAGGATTTTAACATAAAAAAAAAAAAAATCCCACTCTGTAAATGAAACAAGCTGCAGCTTGACTTCCCCAGGTCTGTTTGGTTTCTGCAAGCTACACCACCTCGCTAAGGTGGGGTAGTTGGACGCACTACAAGGCCAATCTGCGGCACATGTCACTAGCACTTACTAAGGTGACGTTGACCATAGGCAGATGGTTGAGTGGGGATTGGAGGGTGTTTACTGCATTGTTACCGAAGGGAAGCAATTTAGTGAGTTCAAATTCCACTTGCAAGGAAGGAAAAAATGTTGAAACAGTAGTTGGCTGGCGACCAAAAAGCCTGAGCCCCTAATTGTTTTCATTAATAGCAAATAATCTCAAAGTGCTTACTCTGTATTCTGGGAAACATTATGGGGTTATGTTCAAGACGTGTACATCTGGGAAACCTCTGAGGATTAGTTTAGAAATTTGTCTGCAGCAATCACATGAACCCCAGGTGAAAAGGTTTAGACTTTTGTGCACCAACCACAGATATGCAAGTGTCTTTGTAGAGGTGTTGTGTTCCTTTTGGTGTTTAAGCAACCTTGTCCCCCAGACTCCAACCCTTTGGTTTTGGTCATGACTCATTTACTCCTGAATCCTTCACCTTTCACCCTGAGCTCCACTCTCCATGTCACTAGCTAGCTACCCTGGATAAGTAAATACATGATGTAATGTTTGGTTTTTGCCTCCGCCTCCACCCACATCCAGGGGTGATTAAACTGGAGCACACCAGTTTTAAGTGGAGATAGATTGGGTGTGGTCAAAGGGTCCGGAATAGGAGAAGTTGGGGATTTAACAAGCCTGGTTTTGGGCAAACATAATGGAATGGTGGGGGGGGGGTTTAAAAACAGGTCACCAATAGGGTGGGGCAAAAGACATCACAGACGTGGTGGATATGTCTGAGATGGGGGCTCCTCTGTCCTTGCAGCATTTAGCCAATGTAAGCGCCCCCCCCCCCCCCCCCCGGTTGACTGGGCTCCAGGTTCCAGGTGGGTGATTGGGGCTGTTGACTCCAGCACACGGCAGCCGTTTTTCTGGTCCCACTGCACATAACGATCTCCTCCAGGGCTAGCAGACCCTTTGTCATTCAGGCTCCCCGCTACAATTCACAAGTCTTATATCCCTCCGCTCTGGAGCCTGGCCTGGGCTGGGCTGATTGACTGATTGACTGCTGTCCCCACATTTGTTTGTGTGGGGGAATGTGAGTCTGTCAAGACTAATAAGTCTTTATATGTGGTGATTATCTAATTACAATGTCTTCTTTCAGGAGAGACCTCTTTAAAATCAAATCCGTTGTTGGCCAGTGTTGCTTTCTTTTTTAATGCCAACAAAGAAAGAGAGATGGTAGTTGCTGTTGTTTGTGTTTTAAATAGGCCTGCGAGATACAAAGACAAGATTTAAAAGATTCTCAAGAGAGTGATACAAGCCCTGCCTTCAGTTTAAGGCTGGGAACCGGAGAGTGTTAAAGTACCAGAAGAAAAACCTTGCACTCTTCTACCTGCCTTCACATTCAAAGCTCAACAATTAACATTTGGTATAAATATATACAGTATGTGGTATCTCTACTACGTTTACTCTACTGAAAAGCAAGTTGACAGGAGAAAATATGTGTGCCAGATTAATTCCTGTCCAGAAGCACTGAGGTGTTGGATATTCTCAAACATTGTGTCAACACACCAACACTTCCAAGAACAATAAGATGAGTTAGACTTCATATACTGTAAGGTGGACAGGTGGCACTCTGCCCTTACACTGTGCTCCTGCAGACAGTAGTTTCACCCTTGAGTAAAATAACTTGCTGTAAGTAATTCATAGCATTGAAGAAGAGGCCTTTTGAGACAATGAAACTAATCTTGAATACTCAGGAACTGTACATGTAAGTTTTGATTTGCTTGCTCCGGCACGTCATAATAGACTAGTCTCACTCCTTATGATGACAGCCAGGAGGAGAAAGTGTTTGTCCAAACATATTAGGAATTCCATTTTAAGACAGAAGAGCAATGCAAAGGGTATGTACGAGTACGGAAAGTGTGTAAATTACAAAGTGTGTAAATTATTACTTGTGGGTGACGTTGAACATTTTACATTTCAGGTCAGGCTTTTGGGTATCAGTCACTTTCACCTCTATGTAAAAGTAAACTTGCTGGTAAAACAGACAGGCGTGGAGTGGAAAGTGCTTGAAAGATTAATGAGGTGTGTCTATCCTCTCCTTCACACCATCCCTCTCTTTATCCCTCTGTTTGTGAGAGCGGGCAGTTGGGCGATGTGTGCGGGGATACATTTGAGGCGGCTCGATGGGGTAACATGCTGAAGTAAACACATAGAAGAGACAGCAGGGTGACGTTCCTCTCACTCAGCTCTGTACACATCAAACAGGGAGCTAGTGTTACCTTGTTTGGACAAACACACTTGCTGGCTCATTTTCTCCCAATGCTAGCCTTGTCAATCTGCACACTAGCTAGCTTAGCTTACTTTTTTTTCACCCTCCAGCCGAAGTAATCCAAGTTTCACTTAATTTTGATATAGTGACTCGGAATTTAAAGTGTCTAACAAGAACTCAGAACTACATTTATTCCAAACTCATAATATTGTAGTTCAAGTTTCAAGTTGGGTTTTTCTGGGACTTTTTATTATATGACTAATTCTGCATTCTTCTGATCATTGAACCATTCCCTCGGTAGCCATTCAGCTGTTGTTACTCATCACCAGGCTAAGAAAGAAGTGTATGTTGTAGTTGTCCATTTTTGGCTTTGGGAGTTTGGTTTGGGTTGTTGATTTACTCTCAGAGTCAATACTGAGCATCAGCAGGGGTTGGGGAATTTGGCTACAAAACAATACTGCACTCGCTAACTCGACATAGCTTTTTTACTGCATTGCATTCATAGCTTTACTCACCACTATTGGCCCATTTGACAAGATCAGGGCCAGATGCTAAAATGTAACCAAAATGTTAAGAGTAACCTGTTTGCTTGAATGCAAATTACTAATTTTCTCATCCTAAAAGTTTCCTGCCAGCCCCTTAGTAAAGTGTTTTGTACACTGTGGGTACGGCCAATAACACGTAAAATTGATATAAAGGCAAAAACTTTCTAAAAGCGTCCGACTTTGCTTTGCCTGCCATCTTGGATATTTTGTAAACACTACTATTGCAACACAGTTTTGAGTCATGTACCATCGCTGGAACTCCCCCGCTTCCTGTCCGCAGGAAAAACATTAAACTGTGGGGGGCAGGTCTATGGAAAAATTTCAGGGGCAAGCTGTCCTGAAATTTGCAAGAAATTTTCAGTTGAAAACAGGTTTACTCTATCCGACTGTTATGCTCTGACTGACTGTCCCATGTGTTGTTGATGATTAATTTGATTGAACTGTGATCAGCCATTATTCCTGATCAACAATATGAACAGCAACAATTACTTCGTTAAAAAAAGAGATTTTGTTGAAGTTCAGAATTTATAGTTTCACTTAAATTAAAGTGGATGTTTAAAGATTCCACCTTACTATTTTTATCCACATTTTCAGATGATTTCAGTATTAAACTTTGGAGATACAGGTAGGTGGATTTGCTACTTTATATATTTATTGACATGGCATCTGTTGCACTGGATTGCTCTAACAGCATTTCGTTGTACTTGTACAACGACAATAAAGATATCTTATCTTAGGTTGAACTAAGTTATTAAACGGGCATATATGGGAGTGAAATCTAACTGCTGCTTTGTCTCACCTCCAGTGATGAAAGACAATCCCTATCGGAGCACAAAGGCGACACACTATTACACTGTCTGTGAGTGCATTTTCTCTGTAAGATCTGCCTGTCATTTACAAGGTGAGTGCTCTGCCCTTAGGACCTCCGTGGCCCTGCTCGGAGACCTACATGTGTTGGGCCGATCCTCTGTGTTTTCAGATGATGTTTCACACTGTCAGGGTTGACTTATCGGAGTGGAAAAAAGTTCTCAGGGAATAGACATGTCCCACAGACAGCTATGGAATGTTTTTACAGAATGGCCCTGGGACCCTCAAAGACAGGTTGGCTCTATTTTCTGCAGAACTGCTGCTATGTTAAAGTGGGTAGTAAATATATATATACCGCATGTATCTATTAGTCTGTTGCGTGTTGTGGTGCAAGTGTTTGTTTTCCATTATTCCATTATGTTTATTGTCTCTTCATTATTTTAAAAGGGCAATGTGACGTTTGGTAACATGCTATAGTTGCTTGTAAAGTAACTTATTATTGCATTCCGTTAAGAATACCTCTACCCTTCCTGTTTACTTTGTCCAGTGTCTTGAAAAGTTCATTAAGCAGTCAATGATTTGATCTGGGTATTATAGAAACAGTGGTTGAGGAATTATCAATGGCATTTAGAAAATACAGTATTATTACCGTGTTTGATTTTCTATAAAAAGTTGCTAAACATTGTCGCTGTTTTATCATATGGTCATGGTTACAAAAGGAATGCATATTATGAAGTTATTTGGTGCTCATCTGGGGAAGAGTAAACAGATAAAAACAATACAATACAGCCCAAGTGTGGATCAGTTTTTAACCATCAAAAAGATCCCCCTTTTCTGTCTCGTTTGCCTCCCCATTCCCTTTTTTTCTTTTCTTTGAGAGGAGCTGAGAGATGGGACCGCAAGTCCCCTCAGAGGCTTGGTCCTCCATCAGTGTCCTTAATGGATGTCAGATGTGTGTGAGAGGAGGCCGTAGCGTGAGTGTGTTTCATGTTAGTTCTCAGCGTGATGAGCAGGGAAGCAGCTGGAGATGAACAGAAACCGCTCGGGCCTCCCTTACAATACCTCCATTTTTTATTCTCTCCTTCCAAGTAATGCTCTCCTGCTTCTCCCCAGTGTAATATATTGGTATTAATAAAGGCAAACAAAGGCAAACATTCTGTAATGGGAGAGGAGAGGAAGATATTTTGGTTTCCTGGAGAACGAGACTGCAGCCTCTTTACTTTTTCTCACTATAAATCTTGTGGCAGCTTGAATGGTTGGATTGTCGTGCCTTGTGTTAACATTTCCCCCAGTTGATTACAAAGGAGTTTGAGGCAAACTGGTCTGTTATTGCTTACAGCCAGGGCACCTAATAGTATGCTACAGCGCTGTCATACAATGTCAATTTAGACCTCTAAAGGAATTTGTTATTCATCAAAGCATCTGCTGCATGGAGACGGTTCTTTACCGTAAGTGGCATATGAGTGAAGGCCATCCCCTTCTGGCAATGCAGCTCACATCCAAGTTGCCAGATAGGAATTCAAGTTCCCCACAAACTTCTTTGTTGGAACGGCATCCTTTTACCACAAGCATTAAACACTGCAGCTCACATTTCCTGAACCTTTTTAGGAACATTTTATTTGCATTACTTATTGGTTTTTCTTTGCGATATTGCTCTTCGGGGAGAAGATGAGGACAGTGCCAATGACTGAATAACATGATATTGACTGCTGTTATAAGTTGAAAAACAAATAACACCAGGTGTTTTGCGGAGGAGATTCAGTATCGTGCATGAGTCAAAATGAGTATTTCCCCATCATCAACAAACAGACGTGCTCACAGTCTGTGAGTAAAGGCTGGTGTGTGGGCCAGGCCACTAAGTGGAGCAAGGGGAGTTGGAAAGTGTTTGTATTTGAGGCTAATTACTGAAAATAGCATAGTCAAAACAACGTGTGTATCCAGACTTTTTTTAAAATGTATCTATGTGCAGCGCAATACCAAAACAAGAAACACATAAAAATAAAAGCTCTTCTTGCTTTTTCTCATTCTTCAAGAAAACTGAGCCCCATGTCCAACATCTGGAATAAAGTTGAAGAGACAGTGTACCACAAATATTGACACAAGATGGGTATCTTTTTGCACTTGGTTATGGCCCTTCTCTTCCCCAATAAAGCATTTAATTGGTGTCTATTCTCCCCATCAATTTAATTCCCTCTACCTTAACCCGAGTCCAAATATATCACTAACCCCAACCACTCATTTTCAGTGAAGGTTAACCTCCACTTAACCCAATCCCAACTCCAACCAGTTATCTCTGCAACGCCTAACCATGGCCTAACCCGAGGCCTAACCCCAACCATGAAGAAGCACTTTCCTCAAACTATTTTTGAAAATGGTAGGGCTAACAGAGGGCTTAAAAAGTGTAAAAGATGTATTTTTAAAATGCTAGTCTGTCTCTCAACATACCAGAAGAGACATAAATTATAAAGCTAAACACAGACAGAGAATTAGAGTTTATAGTTCTTTTAAGGACAAGAGGGTTTCTGGGGTTGTAGCAGGTTAGCTGATCATAAATGTTTTTTGAACAGGCCGCAGCTTGGGAGGGTTCCCTTTGCTTTGCAGGACCCGGGCAGAGGGCCTCATTATATCTCTCTCCATGCCTGGCCCTTACGTCCATCTCCTCAACGCCCGCTGTTTGTTTAGAGAGCGGCAGCCTTTTTAAGTTACGTTTGGCCTAATGAGCCCATTATCTGTCAATGATCCACAAAGAGGCCCGAGTCTGTCCCGCTCTGTCTCCCTCCACCTCCTCGAAGCTGACCCTCACTTCTTTTTGCGCTCGTCTTTGCCTTGTCTCACCCTGCTTTTCTTTTACACACAACCCAAAAGTACACCCTGTTCCTCTCTTTACACCTTGTTTACCCATTACTCCCTCCATTTTTTCCCCCTGCAAATCTGTCTAACACTGTGTTCTTTTGTCCCCCTCAGGACAGCAATCCTCCCTTTTAAAAACACCTGCATACATCACCTTTGAGTCTTTATGTTTTACATCATTTTGGGAACTTCTTTCTGGTTTTAACGGTCTCACACCTGCAGGAAATGTTGCCTCTCTTCATCACAGCTGAGAGTTTGAGTCAACAGCAGCAAGAGAGTGCTGTCTTCTTCAGGAGAGGGTTGAGGAAGATTTGTGAGGACTCAGTTCGGTGCATGATACCTACAGGATACTGAACCGCACTCAGGGATCAAAACTATGTGTCTGGATGCATTTTTATGTGGGCTCATATATCCATGAGTCGTATTGCAGGTGTTACAGGTGTGCACCTGGGAATACATGTATGTGCCCCCCCCCCCCCCATCTCATTTCCAGCAGTAGCCACAGGAGGCAGGGTGTGGATCAGCTCCCTGCTTGGACCTTGTCGCTCCATTAACACTAAAGACTTAATTATGATAATCTGGTAATAGCAGAGAAAAAGAAAGGAATGCTGTCCTCATGGCCATACTCACAGCAGGATCAACTGCACGAGCTGCACTCTCCAAACTCCCCCCCCCCTCTCACAGCTGCCCTCCAAAGGAGGAGGGTGTTAGTGGGGGGAGAAAGGAGAAGAAAAAAAGACAAAAAAAAAATTAATCTGCTGGGTGCAGGATCTTAATTCGATTTAATGAAGGGGGCTTTAAGTCTGAGCGGCTTTGTGCTCACACACCTTTGCAGGCACATACACACTCATGTAGGTCCTATTGATCTATTGGAACAATCCCTATTAAGGCCAATTATGTTGTTTGCCAGACATGGTAAATCCATTTCTTAGCTTAAATTTCTTGCGAATACAAAGGAAAGGGAAATCTTAAACGTGATGCTTCCTGTTCGAGTGTGAGATCGGAAATCTTAGTTTCTGTCTCGTTATAACGCTTTTGTCTCGCATTACTTTGAAGCTTAAAAAGAGACTTCAGAAGAAAACTTTGAGTAGACTTCAGCTTTCCTTACTTAAATCTTACTGAAGTGAATGTATGTGTGCATCTTGGGTAAACTTGCAAAGAGAGTCACGCAGTGCACCAGCCATTTCCATGAAGCAAAAAAAAAAGGAAAAAAAATCATAAAAGGAGGACTCTATTTGCACCCCCTTATTGCCCCTTTCCCCTCCCATAAAAAAAAGAATAAGCAAAAGCAGTCTCTCCATCTCTCCACTGATGCAGGAGAAGCCCATTACAATGTTCATCTTCTCAACGTTTGACAGGTGGAAGTAGAACTTTGGGGTTTATGTTTTAATTATAAAGAATTCCAGATGTGGAGGAGGGCTCATAAATTAGAAGCAGAGCTACTCAAATGTCTTTTTTCAAAGGGACCAAGCAGGTCAGCATCTGCTTCTCATTGTAACCAATGTTATTAAGGGCCCTGACTACAGAAAGGCCCGAGTCCCCTGTCTGGCCCCTCAATAATTGACACTATTAAATGTGCCTAAACAGATTTAGAGTGTCCAGAAAAGTTGAATTTGTCTTGCAGAATGACTCTAATCATCTATTTTAGATTGAAGGGACCAAAAGAGGAGGAACCAACCACATAATCTGCTCCATGATAGACTGGGAGCAAGGAAAGAAAGCAGGCAAAGTGGGGAAAGCGGGAAAAAATGCACAAACACAAACAAATTAGGCCAGAATGGTTCACTGTAGGAATGTCAGGGAGGGCGGGCTGAGAAGAGGTCTGAACTGTTTTAACACACTACAAACCATCTTGGTTAGGCTGGAGCGGGTTGAGCTGAATGCACATGGATGTCTTGACAAAAGCACCAGTCATGAAAGACCATCTGCTCCACTCCTTTACTGATCTTTTTAACTCACCTTAATGCCCCTTTTTTCTTTCTTTGGCCAAAGCGATACATTTGGTGATTGTATCTTTTTCACAAGGATTGATTGGTTTTAGGGGCTACAGTTTGAGATTGTTTGTATTTGAAAAAGGTTTGACTTAGACTTACAATATGATTTTGACGTATTGCCAGTCAAGGCGGTATATTTACACTTCTGTGATGCCTCATCTGCAATGTGTAACCTAATGCTTGCCCACATAGGGGTACTCCGTTTACATGGTAGCCATGCATTTCCCTCTACCATACCCAAATAGTGGGAAAGTCACATGCAGGTATAAGGATGAAGTGACGTGAATTCTTTTTAGTTTGCATTTAGTTTTTTCTAATAATACGATGTAAACTTACATTCTACCTCTGAATTAGGTCAGCGCTTAGTTAGCTGTTGCCAGATCTATCTGATGAGTAACAAAGTGTTGTCCACTAACTCCAACTACAAGTTTAACGTTATCTTGGAAGTGTCTGTATGCTAGCATTACCTTATATTGTGTTATGCTATAGGATAGGAATAAAGTAACTTCTTAACTAGCATAAATATTTGCTTGGCGATTGTTGAATGCTAACAGTTTTTGTCGGACAGTAGACATGCAACTTTCCCTTTTCTATTGTAGAATATAATATAAAAGACTTACCGTTAACTCCCTAGCTTACAACAATATTAGCTTGGTTTTGTTTGGATGCTAATATTATAGCTAATGAGTTTTAAAAAAGTCTACTGATGTCCTTCCTATATCCCAATGCAAAACTCTTTTAAAGGGTGATTTATAGTATAGCATTCAGCCACATCTTGGCTAACACTAGAATTAACTAGGTAATAGTGAATATTAAAGATAGATAGATAGATAGATAGATAGATAGATAGATAGATAGATAGATAGATAGATAGATAGATAGATAGATAGATAGATAGATAGATAGATAGATAGATAGATAGATAGATAGATAGATAGATAGATAGAGAGTCTACAAGATAACAATGTAATGAGATTTCTAACATTTATATCGTTAATCTCAATAAATCTCAATCTCAATAAACTATACTCCTTGAGTATAGTGCATGCAGACAAAGACAGTTTATTTATTTTTTATTTGGATCCCCAGTTGCAACTACCAAAGGAACTTCTCTTTCTGGGGTCCTCTATTATTAGTGAAGAGTGTAGACAGTCAAAAGGTAGTACTTGGAGTAGTCTTCGGGTGTGCAGGGCCAAAAAAAGAAAAAGGATACAAAAAGAAACAACCTCTTCATCCAAGAAGTGGAGCCAGATCGGCAGAAGTAAAGTGGGGCAGGAACTCTCAGGGGTGTGATTGAAAGGGTGAGAAGTTAATTTGGCAGCTTTTCCTCCTCGCTTTGCTAATGTTTCCTCTCAGGACCAAACACCCTCAGCACCCCCTCCGCCACCTCACCTCTCCAAACTCTCTAACCCCCAGACACCCCTTTACACCACCACACACTCATCCTACTTCCACCTTAAAACACACACACACACTCTTACATACTCTTGCCAACTTACCGATGCCAGGGTTCACTTCTTCAAACATCACCACGCCTTCTTTCCATCTTTTTGTTTTCCCTCCATCCTCTCACCATAAGCTGACTCGCCCCCACCCCCCCCCACCCCTCGTGAAAAAGCACCCTCCATCGCAGCGGTGCACATTGACCCGAGACGAAACCTTTTCTCCCCAGGAAACATCCTGCTCTGAAACACTTTGGCTCAAGTGTGTTTTCTCCTGGGACGTTGAGAGGAGGGTGGGTGGGTGGGTGAGGGGTTTGAGGTGATGGCTGTGTGGTACTTGAGCTAAATGGAGACCATGTTGGTGTATCTTCACGGCCTGTCAGTCAGAAGCTCGCTGATGTGGAGGGGCGCTCTGCTACAGCTCAGGAGAGGATGAAGGGTCATGTGGGGCAGCTGCGGAGGTGGTGCTGCTGGGTAATGGGATCAGTGTGTACATGAATGTGTGTACGTGCATGCGGTGTGTGGTTGTTACACAGGAGAGAACCACATGGTGTCCTTGCTCTGCTCACTCATCACATGCAGGATCACTCCCATCAACAAAAGAGTGTTGGAGGGTGTTGTTGCTTATAACAAATGAAGGGGAAAAGAGGGTAAAGGAGGTTCCGGTGGTATTTGTAAATAAAATGCATCTTTTCATCTTCATTGACTTCATTGAAAACTATGGCTGAAACAGGCAAGGGTGGATATACTTAAACAATCTTTATTAAATCAGCATTATAAAATCACCCACATTATCTCCCAGTATGTCACTAATGTTGTATTGTAGACTATCAATACTACTGAGCCAATACAAGAGGGGTGAGGCAAAATAATTTTGGACTGAAAACAAAATACAGGAAGGTAAAAGTGCTGTATAAAGTAGAAAAAAACAAAGAAAAAAGAAACAAGACACAACTAATACTGCATCAAAAAAGAGAAGGCCAGACTGAATGAACAAAATGTCAACCATAAAGTACTATTTTCACGTTGCATAAGGGGAAAGTCTTTGCAGGTGCACATTTATGTCACCAATCAGTGAGAAACACTTTTTTATGGATCAATTCAACTATTTACATCAATAAATATAAGGGTTAGGGACCAGTTAAATTAGGTCTCAGCCATGTTTTATACAAAATGCATATAATTCATAACAAGGCGAGTTTTTCATAATTGAATAAAAAAAAATACTCTTGTACTTAATCTGAACACAGAAAAGAAAAGGGTCACAAGAGGAAGAAGAGAAAGACAGACCTAAACTAACTGGTATATAATCTCTGGTTCAAGCCACACAGAGCAGGTCTCCTCGTTTTTAAGCCAAACACCTGCAGCCATTACACAAAGGGGCAGATGAGGGTTATGAAGTGGAAAGATTAGTGACAGTGCATGGAAGTATTAGGTGTTACATGTTATGAAAATGCTCATGAGTCATAGAAAACATCAACAATCTTGAGTTTAGAAAGCAATTTCTGTCTTGAGGGAAAATACAGGATAAGGTCAGCAGTTGTATATAACATTACTAAGACCTAGAAATTGAATTTGTTTAAAATTTTGATGGATTTTTAAAAACACCACTTTTTACCATGCATACGTAGTGCTCCCCTGGTATAAATGCTACAGGCCTATAGCATACAGGGTGTGGTTGTTTTGTTGGGTTCCAACAGGACTGACATCACCTTGTGGCTGTAACTCATTTTGCTGCAGTGGACCCTGCTGCATGTAGTGCAACACTAATCAAACATACTTGTTGGCTGAGGCTAGTGGCTCGCACATACGCCCATGATGTCAGACATGTCTTTAGCCACACATGTGCACACTTACACACAATCTCGAACACCAAAAAGCATGATCTCACACATGCACATACATTTGCATGCTCATAGGCAACGTCCCGTAAATTTCTCGTCGCCTCCATGCCCGTAAGTACCACTGGGGTCCCCATTGCGTGAGCAGTCCTTTTTAGCAGTATTATTCCCCGACATTCCCAGACAATGTCCGTGGAGGGATCGCAGGAATCTCACCATGATGTAATCAGATGTGACACGCTAGCTGCAAGCGTGAAAGGTGTTGTTTTCATTGTCTGATGCTACAGCTAATAACAGAGATAAAGGGAGGATTTATGTTGTATTATCATTGGCAATTTCTGTTTTTTATTTTGTCATGAATAAATTAAATCAGCATTAACAGACACCATTATTGGGAAAAAGAGACCAGATACAAAAATAGACATATTGATTACAGAAACTAACCATTCTGGGGCCTATACTATGAAGTGAGTATTCAACATGCCCAGATCATGTTAAACATTCAGATGGGGCTTGTTATGAACCTGATAAGTTAACCTACAGTTTCTATGGTTGCATTCATATTAAAGGGGCTGTTTTTGCTTCGTATATCCCCTTATCGTGATCAAGCGTACGGGTAATCAAATTGAACAAAATATGGGCAAATTCTGATAATACAATAATATGAAGCTAAGGGAAGATCATCTTGTCATATCTTGTCTTTGTTGTAGTTCGTGTGACATTGTCAGTCTTTGCTTATGGGGCAGAATTATTGTTTTGTGTGGCCTTGCTGCACCACCCTGTCATTACAGCGGACCTCTGACTCATTTTATAGTAAGACCCATCGAAAGTAATGTAGATCGGTTCAATGTATAAACACTTAGCTAGCATCTAGAGTTCCAAGCTCACAGTAGATATTTAAAGTGAGATTGAACAACGGCGTAATTGTTTTGGTTTTTAGCAGGCCTGTGTGGAAGCCCTATGTGTGTGTTTACATGTATGTGCACATGCGTTCTCTCTGCCCGAGGCCAGCCAGTGGGTGCCAGATAGCAGCACACGCGGCTAACACACCGCAGGTTGCTGTGTGAGACAGGCCAGGTCGGCTGGTGACAGTGTGCAGCCCCTCTCCTGCCTCATTTATCTGCTATGGCAGCGGACAGAATGCAATTTCCTGCGAGGGGGAGGCCAGGGGGATGGAGTGGTGGGATGCAAAGAACATCAAAGGGCCCCTGAAAGCTATCAGGAACTTGAGTACTGCCAGCGCTGCGTGCCAACTCACCAGCCCCTAGCTCACCCTGCGGTGCACCCGGACGTCAGCTACAGCTACACACAACCATGCATGTTGTTTGCTAATATGCGAGTGTGTGTGGGGATAAAAATACCCCTCCATTTAGACGCTCAGACACCTTGAGCTGGAGCACTCAGAACAGCCATTAGGCATGTTTCAGTTGGAGTAGAAGGTCACAGTTTATCACCCCTGCCACCCTACCTCTCCAACACAAACACCCGTATGCTGTCCCTCCCTCCTCCGCCTCCTCCTGCTGCTATCAGTTCGATTAGGACCATTTGGTGGTGTGCACTGTGCATGCTCTGCAGTGGAACTTCTTAATGAGAAGCAGCTTGGCTCAGTGTGCTGTGGCTGTGTGTTTGTGTGTTTTAGCGTACATGTGTTTAGCTTCTGTGTACATGACAAACATTTTTCAAAGACACTCAAAGAACAAGGATTACACTTTTTTTTGGTGCCGTTCAATTTATTTTCTTTATAATGTGTTTTTAAATGTACTTTTTTGCAATAATATGTAAAACATACATGCCAGTAAAAATTAGTGAATGGACTATTCACACTTGTTTGTTATGAATTGGAATTTGAATATTTCCAACCCATACAGTACATAGCGTATACGAAAAGAAGTAATATGGCTGCCCCTTGTAGATTTAATCTCTACCCTCCCTTCATGGCCTCTTCCTAACTCTGTTTTAATGTAAAACAGGCCAACTAAACAGAGCAGCTGCACCTGTGCCACATACTGTTTTTTTTAAATCATACAAGTCTGAGCAGTTTCTGCTTTAACTTAAGCTTGGATAAGACTGGCTTTACGAGTAACATTAAGCAAATAGGATGTGTGCACTATGTGACTAGTTGTTTAATTCGGTTTTGTTGTGAACCATGTGGATGTTTTAATTGTAACATTCGAAGGAAATGTGGGTGGAAATGTAACTCCTGTCCAAAACATCACATGGAAACATTTGTGGATAATGTTTCACAAAGTCCATGTAGAAATATCAGAAATAATAAGAAATGCAAACTACAACAGATGCATTAATGGCTTACATTCCTGTTTCTGCTGCACTTACAGAATACACATTGATGGAACGGTTTGATAACACCTGGCAGCTGATTAAACAGTGAACAGTGCTGACCTCTGTACATCCTTCATGTTTGCATCCATAAGACTACGGCTGGGCCTCAGACAAACACAACATTCCCTGAATCCAGCAGCCAGCTGTGTGGACTAGAGTCCTGTATAGACCCTATCTAGAGCCTATCACTAACAGGATGGCTGGCATTGCAAAGGAATGCTTTTGTCTTGTGCATTACTGTGTGTGGGAGGTCATAGAAGTGACCTCCACTCATTTCCTTTCCGCTTTCACTCAGTCTGCTACGCTTGTGCATTTCATCGAGAGACCACCTTACTTTATCTGTCAGTACCAGCTCTTGGAAGGACAGTTAACCTGGTTACTTGAAAGGCCATGGATGGAGGTCTGGTTGGGGGCTGGAAGGGCTGGACACCGGGGGTGGGATATCTTATCACAGCCATCAGAAATGCCTTGTCGGCAGCCATTCATTGGGCTTGGGGAAAATAAACCAAATTGCCCCCCGCCCCCAAATGACTGGGTTAGACAGATAACAGCAGACCAAGGGGGTCCCCTCTCCCCTTTCCCCACCCGTCTATCACTCCTGCTCCCCGTCTTTCACTCTCTCTCTCTTTCTCTCTCTCCTGCTCTCCTACTGGTTTTATTGGAGAGGAAACAGAAAACAGAAAGCCTCAGTGTGGGAAGCCACTTGTTATCTGAGAGTCTTGGGAATCGAGGCCTCGGCAGAGGCTTCACTCAGCACGCTAATGAAAGCCGGACGATTTGGCTGCTTTGGTTCCCAACATAGTTAGACCCCCCATCCCTGTTTCAGCGCAGGTACTTCTTCTGCTGCCACTTGCCTCCCATCCCCTGCTTCCTTCTCCATCTTCAGTTGACGGAGAAATTGCTGTGGACCGCCTGCTGCAATCTGCTCAAGTTCCTTCGCTACAATTATTAACATCCATACCTATCCTCAGTAAAGTTTTCATTGCTAATACTACTAGAATTGATGGATTGAACTGGTCCACACCTTGATCGCAGGGATTCCTTTCATGGCAGAATGAAGTAGTTATCCTGAAAATGTCTTTTACTTGTTTATCCCCCCCCCCCCCCCCCCATTCTATTACAACCTCTATAAAATACACTTATTTTTAGCTTCCAAGTATTTTTAAAAACGTGAGATGAGCAGGTTCTCACTCAAAACAAACAGGGCACATATGGTGCAGTAGCTTACAATTTAAATTGACTCTGTAGAGCAGGTCCAAGAATGTTTTTGTGAACAGCGTGCATGATAGGCCTACACCTATAGAAAGCATGACAGACAGGTTTTTAAAAGTCACACATGGCCCCTTGAACCAAAGAAAATCCTCTCTATTCAACAGTTCATTAAGGCTAGAAGATTTAAGTTTCCCTGACTAAACAATGCTGCAGATATCCACTAAGTTCACCTTTGTCTGCCACATAGCTGAGGTTTACCATCCCCAGGTGAGCGGCTGAGAGCTCCTCTCTGTTCTAACTCCCTCCATGCCTCCTCGGCTCTCCCAGCGGAGCTGAGGCAGAGAGGCAGCAGGGCCATGTGAACGCTGTGTAGTAAGGTAAGACTTGGCCGCCGGGCATCCGGAGAGAGGGCTCAGCTCCCTTTTGTGGTGGATCCCTGACAGGTTGGGGCGAAGCACAGAGCAGCCCCTCCCATCCACTTTCACCTGTGATATTGTCCCAGGTGGAGGGGGGGTGGAGGGGTTGCAGTGGAGGCACTGAGATGTCCCCATGGGGCAAGGCTTCTGTGTAGCACGATATCCCAGTGGGCTTTGCCGGCCTCCAAGGAGAGGTTAAATGAAGCCAGGGCTGTCTGGTGGACAAAGGCCGCAGGTCAGCACCCAGCCCTTTGATCCAGTCCTGCCCTCTTCAGACCACAGAGCCAGACCTTTTTGTTTCACCTTGCTTTTCTATCCCCAGGGCTAGTCCCCTTTTTTCCTCTCAATCTGCCCCTGACAATGGAGTCACTTACAAAGCTCAGAGCGCTGTATGGTCTGCCAGTCACCAGAGGGGAAAGGTTTCAAAGGGAAGCTAGCGGGGCTCAGTGGGGCTCAGTGTCTCCCAGGTCCCTAGTGAGGAGAAAGATACCAACTCTTTCAGTACTCAGCGCTGGGCCACAACCCCACAGCTGCAGACATGGAGGGGGAAGTTCATTTATGGGGGTAAACAGTGGAAAAAGGGAGCAGGGAAATACTTTGACACATGCTTGACTCCACCTCAGCACCTTCCTGTGAGAGGATCTGTATTTTTTGACTTCTTTAAAACTTTAGTGTAGGATAATGACAAGCAGACCCTGGGCAAATACACTCAAGTATTTAGAGGTCTGTAACTTTACAATCTCAGTGCCAAAAAACAGTTGCTGAAATATGACTTTCAGTTTTCATTTTTCTCTAATGGTCAAAAGGGGGGGTGGAGAGGATTTATCTTGGAGCTCCACATTTTCTTCACATATGTAAAAGATGTGAAGACAGAGCAGAGAAAACGTGTTTTGCGTCCATCACTAGCCAAAACTCTCAGAAACTCTAAGTCAATAAAAGCTCAAAAGTGTGTTTGGGGGGGGGGGGGGGGGGGGGTTACTAGCTTAATGGGTTGTGCAAATATTCCTTTAGTCCTCCAAGTGGGCGGCCAGGGTTTGAATCTGACCTGGCTCCTTTCCTGCATGTGATTGCACACTCTCTGTCCCTGATTTCTGACTCTATCCGGTTGTCTGTCTAGGCCATCTATTCCCTCAGTAGCTAAACAAGTGCAAAAAATGCCCCCGTCCTCTGCCTCAACTAATTCAGAGGCCTTCCATCTCTTCAATATTTATCTCTGATTCCAACATAATTCCCCTGGTTTCAGTCGCTATTTCCATACACAAATAAACGCACTGCAGTGCAATGTATAAATGTAGAGCTATTCATATGTTTCTTGTGCTCATGACAGCAGAGGCTACTACAGTGTACATACAGCATAGATTCAACGCAGGAGTAAAAATCTGGCTTTACTGTGCCCGAGGATCCTTAAGTGTCAGGAGATCACCGCCTCATCCAAATGACGACTCACTTTTTTTGCCTAGTCCCTTGAAAAAAAGGGATTTATTTCTGAATGAAAACCTTTGATTAAATATTTGATCTCAGCATTTCTTGATGTTTCATTTATTTTCCCTTTTTTTATGTATTATTTTTCTACTGATAGTGAATATTTTAATATCACGTCTGTCATTTGTTTTTTACTTTATATGTTCAAATTAATAAAAATGTGTTGATTAAAAAAAAAAGAATCCATAACCTAAATATTACATTCTGAAAATATAAGATTTATGAGAAAACAATAAAATAATATATTCAGTATTTTCAGAAGCTGTTATGTTCGCACATAGACTCATGATAACTTGATAACTTCCAGAAAACCTCCCTGATGCCCCTTAAGATGCTTATTCACATTATGCCCCCCAAAGTCTGACATTTTTCCCTGACAGAAAAGAAGCAAGGCGTGACGTCAAAAAGATACTGCAGAAATTCAGGATGGAGGACGAAGCGACAGAGTCTGACACTACATTGACAGACAGTTTTTCTAGTATCAGAGGAACAGGTGAAAAGTTTGACGTTTCAGTTCACTTAAATCCCAATTAGTTGACCTTTTAGAGTAGCTAACCTTCACGCACAACCAAGTAATCAGCTACAGAACTTAATGCTAATTATTAGTACAAGTATTGATCAGGCTACAGCTAACACTGTATTAGCATTATTGTTTTTCTAGAGAGCATTAGCATTATTTTGGTGTCTCCCATAAACCAGATAAGGGTGTGTGTGTGTGTGTGACGGGGTGTGTGTGTGGCGCGGGGCCCTGACTGAGGGCCACAGGAGCAGGAATGTAAAGGCTGCCCTGGGGGGCCTCTGTGGTGCTAATGGATTAACAGGCCAGCTTGGCATGCTAATGGAGATTGTCTGTGATGTAATGAGCTTCTAATTAGGTCACCTCTGAGCTTGACCCTCTTGTAATGAGGAGGGCAAAAGGGAGAGGAGGGGGGAAGGTGGAGGGGGGGGGGGGGGGGCTGGTGATAGCACCCTGACCTGCAGGTGTGAACCGGCCTGGGCTGTAAACAGGGCTGGACATTCCTGGCATTCTCAACTCAGCATCCCCTCCCGAAACTCCCCTCCTCTTGCCTGCCAATAACCCTACTGCAGCGCTCTGGGTGGATACACACACAGAGAAACAATTGGAGCCACATTTCATGCTCCAAGGTGCTTCCCGGTTTGGTTGAAAAGAAAAAAAAAAGTTCTCTTGAGTCCAGCTCTTCTCTGATTGTCTGACACTATTTTCTCTGTATGATATCCCTTTGACAGGAGTGGCGCGGGATTATGGCGAGCCCTGAATTCAGATGCTAAAGGGATCCACAGGAGGGGAACTATCTAATTAAAATTGTCAGATTCTGATCATCCTCTCCCTTCCTGGCTGCCCTTTGCTTGCAGAGCTGCCATCAATCAAACACTCTCTTAAAACCTCTTCCTTATATTTTTTGTTTGTTTGCTTTGGCACAAAGTGTTGCACTGACACCAACTTATAGTTTTTCTCTGACAGAACAACATGCCTCTTTACTTAAGAGCGGGAGAATAACACCCAGTGTGATACCGAGCAAGTGAAGACCCAGAGAGGCGGATCCATCTGCACTTTTTAGAAATGCCCTGTGAAAGGATTCCAGGACTACTGCCAGCACTTTTATTGCACTTTTTATGGGCATTGTACTATTATAAGTGTTTCATGAAAAGTCTGACAGGGATTTTACTATGTGCTCTGGAGGATGGTGTTGGATAAGGTGGGAATGAGGAGGGTTTCTATGTTATTTTCTCTTCTTCATTTTGTTGAATGAGATTTAAAACTCTTTTACATCTTACTTAGAGGCCTTTGGTTCAAGTTAAGCTCACAGCAGTGTGTTGTTCTTGAATGTGTGTTTATGTGCATTAAATACGTGAACTGGTACGCAAGTGTTTACGTGTCAAGATGTAGCGTTTGTTGTTCTCGTTGCAACAGATAGCATCAGTGGGGTTTATCAGTAGTGGAGGGCGGTGACCAGGATGCATGGAGCTGGAGGGGGGAGTGGCGTTACGTATGACCTTTTGGAGATCATCCCTCTGTTTGTACTGTGGGACTTATCAGATGCTAAAGGCCGATGCAGTGACTTTGTTGGAGTTGAGTTTTTGCCTCAGAGGGAAAACAAGTGTGAGTTTTTGTGCTGGCTTTTTGGAGAATGATTAATCAAAATGAAAAGTGAGTGTCTTCGAGATAGATGGGGAAACTGCACAACCTGGTGCACGCGCATGTACATTCTATATAAGAGAGCAGTGGTTACCCAAGTAGCACATTTATCCTTTCTTCTTAATCGTATTAAAGGTCACGGGGCGGTCTAGGTGCATTCCAACACACTTTAGGAGAAAACGGAAGCCCAGCAGACAGATTTCCTCACACACGCACTTATGACATGAAACCTCATGGCCTTTGCTTCTCTAAAATCACGACCTCAGTCTATGAAAAAAAACCCAAATCTTCAGTTTATAAACTGAATAAACAAAATAACATTATAACTATACACGACCCTCTGTCTGACTCGAAATATACTCCCTTTCCTTGGCTCTTCCTCGATCTTTCACTATTCTATCTCTTAAAGGTTCTTACAGTAATATGAGATCCGAGTGCTCTCCACCTGTTCTCAAGCATTACCTGGCTTAAGTGGTTCATCTGCGGAGAGTCACACTGGGAAAAATGTCTTTAAATCAGTAAATAGGCTGTTTCAAGTAGCATTTTAAACTGAAAACACCACAGTTTGATTACTTATTTATGTATTTAGAACACAGGAATACAACTAAGGGCACATTAAGAACATATAGAAATGTGTGTGGGCGTGGTAGGAACCTGTCAACAGCTTAAACCACACCCAGATGACATGTAAAGAGGTAAAACAAAACCACAAAAACTTGTAAGACATCAGTCTTCACATTGAAGAATTGAAAAAACAAAACAAACAAACAAAAAAAAAACAAGTTAAAAACAGAATGACTACTAATTTGGATTTAATTCAGCAGCATAAATTCTGCAAGGATGAGTATGATCTTAAAACCAAGTGGATCACAAATAAACTCTGCCTCTGTTCTCTTTGGACTGCTCTACTTGCCTTTGTGTTTTTTTTGAGGACAGGGAGGTGCAGAGACAGGAACCCCAAAGTAGTAAGTGGACACTCTCTTTATCAGTCCCTGGTTCCCTCTATTCTCTTAGAGGCCTAGACTCATTAAGTCATCCATAAATGGTCCCTTCTTAATGAGGAGGCTTTTATAGGGCTCTCCCCAGGCCTCAGGGGGGTAATCAAACTCCAGTAGGAAGTCGTCTGTCTTGATAGCCTGCCCCTTTTCTCAGCGGTGGTCCGGCTAGGCGTGAGCCTCCAACCCTGCATACATTGCCCATCAACCTGCACCTCAATATCTATATTTCTTCTATGCAGCCCCATCTTCACTGTTGCTTCTCTGTGGAGTTATTTCATGCAACGATAAAAGTCAGCTGCAAGGATTATAGCGCTCCGGCCACTTGCAGCCCTTTTAATTACCTTCTTCCTGCACCTTCGGCCGAGCCGGCTGCGACTCTTTTACGAGGCCCACAGGCCCCGGACCCTCCGACTGCTGCTCACTCTCTCAAGGGTCTTCCTTTTCTCCCAAGGGGGGGGGGGGGGGTGTCCATCTATCTCCCCAGGATAGAGACTCCAATTATCTAATTTTTTCAGATGAACTGTACAAACATAAGAAGCGCATTTTGTGAGAGGAGATTGGGAAAAGATAGAGGGCTATTTTCAGATGTGGTAGGGACTGATTAAGTGGAGTTATTCCTGAATAAATAAGTTTGACACTCTTCAACCCCAAACTGATTTGATATTTAAGACTTGTGGCTTAAAAACTTTGTGTTAACCCACACGGATTAGCTTGAAATGTCCGTTCTGTTGTATCAATAAAGCTTGCTTGCACAGCTTTACTCGTGGCTCTGCTCCTCACAAGAAAGCCGTGTTTACTTTTTGCTTAAGTAGATAATGAAGATTCATTTTATGTGTTGCTTTTGGTGATTAAAAGCGTATTCATCAATGCCATGTCAGGCAGTGCTCGAGTGCGGGTGAAAGCCTATCCCCCGCGCAGATGTTTACCACAAAGGTCAGAGAGCATGCTGTGTTTACATCAGCCAGTTTGGGACGGACATGTTTAGAATTGAAAATGCTGCTGTAGGCTACGACTTTAATCAAATTACCTCTTTTCCCTTTCCACTTCAATCTTAAGAACGTTCTTTTTGTCTCACAAGATTCAAAACAACTGCTGCCCACCGTCACCGAGCGTATGTCACTTCCTGCCTTAGGGGGAACATGGCCTCCCCACTTCCTCCCTTATTCAATCCAGAGGAGAGACTTCTCCATCCATCCGAGCGAGCAGAAGGCCTCATTCTCGGCCTCGGGGCTCTCCAAAAAGTCATGCAGTTTGTGATTTTGGAATAAGATATGTAAATCTGGAAGTGTGTTTCTGAGAGGAAAGTTACTCAGCAGCTGCTTTTTGTAACTGTGTCTAAAGTCATTCCTTTTAATTCTTGGCAGGAGATACAAAGCGAGGCTGCGAGGAGAGAAAGGGAGAGGCATGGCTTATGGGAAATGGAATGATAGCTCAGACCAAAACAAATTGTTTCTGGTTTCACTTGGGCCCGACCCTATTATCAGGCTGAGTGTCAGATCAGACAACTGCTGGAGCGGAGACAGTCCAGATGGAAGAGAGAGGAGGAGAGAGAGAAAACGATTGGAGACAGTTTGCACTTCAGTGAGTGGAACTGCAGTTTTAAATCCGAAATGCAGTAAATGTGTAGTCTGTGCGTGTTTGTATTTGTGGATGGTGGAGGACCAGTAGGTTGAAGGTCAGGTCTAAGGCCACGGTCCTTGCTGGGGGGGAGGCAGAGTTTACCTCTGAGCTGCGGACATGAGGGAAAAGTGAAATCCACTCTCTGATCCTAATGATGTTTTCTTTTGGAGTGAAAAATCTAAACATGTCCATCGCTCAGTAATGTGACCCCGTGTGGGGTCGCAGTCTGGTCACTGCAGGAAAGGCTTGTATTTCAATCACTGAGGCTTGAAACAACACATTTGCTGGGCTTAAGAGTTTAAGTGAGTCTTATGAAACATATTTAAGATGAAAACTCCTAAAGATAACAGACGATAGTGCGAAAAAAAAAACAAGTCAGACAGTAAACGTTCTTTCTTTGGTCTGTTGAACTGAACACACAGTGGCTTAGAAACATCTTTCTGTGGTCTCATGTGAGCACGCAGTGGGTATCACGTGACGTGGGACTTTATGATGTCACAGAATGAAACTCACCCATCCAGCAAAAAACCTACATGAACGTGATGGTTATTGCTGCACTGAAGACTCTTATCAGCCTCAAATTAATAAACTAAAACGACAAAAAAGTTTTCTGTTTATGAGAAACAATATGTCAGAGTTTTTAAAAAACAGACTATAACATCAGTACTATAAGCCTTGATTACAATATTGTACGCCATTACCATAGACTATAAAATGTACGGTTGACATCTGTGTAACATCACACATTTGTGACTGCAGGGTGTTCGGAGGCTCATCAGCGACAGCCGCCGTGCAGTAAATCCTGTCCTAGCCTAACTTTTAGGCAACCTAACGACAGACTGACAGCTGAGGAGGGTTTTAAGTCTTGTGACAAACCATTATATCATGATCAGGTCAGCTACACGCCTCACTGTGGATAACTAGTATTGTGCATAAAGTCAAAATGGCTGCGTTACAAAAATAAACTCACCCCATGTACAGTGTGTACCTGTGAGGACAACATAAGACTCAGTTAGTCTTTTTGTACCATGACATAAACACATTAATTTATGCTTTAAATCTTGCTTTTTTGGTTGCATTATTTTGACTTCTGGGGCTCTTGGAGCTGGCCTAAAGCGGACTCTTGACTAATTGCAGGATTTTGCACTTCCGCATTGGCTTCATTTGTCAAGACCGGAGGCTGACTCTTGGTCATTCCACAATGCTGCCGGTTAAAATAAAACAACAGTTTTCATAAATGGATCAGTTTCACTTGGAGAGAAAGAGGCGACTCTATTTCATTCGGCTCACGTTGAAAACTTCAGGAACAAAGCTACCTTTAACAGCACGTGGCGATGCAGCTCCTCCAGACCACAGACTGTATAATGAAATGGTCAGCAGAACTCCTCACAGGTAGTAAGCCAAATTATTTAGCGCTCCCTCTGCTGGCTGGCAACAGTATAGGTCATAAACACGGCATCTCTCATGTCAGAAGATAGCTCATAGGCCAAACTTTATAATCAGAATACACATCATTTACATATTTCTTAAATCCAATATAGTTATGATTGTTGTTGTCACACGGATTTATGTTCAAGCTATATTTTTCTTCTGAAGCTTTTTAATAATTAGTTATTTGATAATATAAAAAGGTCTAAAATGCCATGATTGACAGCTCGGTTGAGGAATGCAGCTGTTGCGATAATGTGTAGATGTGGATGATGTTCGTAAGGCAGAAACGACGAGAGGGAATGAATATCATTTAATGTGTGTTTTGATTTGTGGAGGTTGGTCCTCCCCTCTCCTGCTTTTTCTCCTATAATTGCATCATCACACCTTGTCTTCACTTCCTTGTTCTCGGCCCTCTGGTGACACCTCCGCCTGACTCACAGTGATACCTAGGTGGTGTTATTATGGCTACCGAGCGGAGGATTTGGGTGAGGCCTTCTCTTTGTTGTTGACAGGATAGCGGTGATTAACGTGCCTTCTCCTGACCCCAGCTGCAGCACGCTCCCTCGGCCCTCCCTCCACGGTCCCTGTTGCTCCTGATGCCTGAACCTGCAGCCCTGGAGACACCCTCCCTCAACAGTGTGTGAGTGTGTGTGTGTGTGTGTGTGTGTGTGTGTGTGTGTTTCCTCGCACATGTGCTCTTCTTCTGAGGCAGTAATGATGTGTAGAACAGTGGGGGGGTTTGTTTAGGTTGCTTAATTATCAGCTAATCGCTTCCTATAACTTTATAGTGTTTCCACTGTTTTATGGCGAACAGCTTCGACCAATCCTTTTTTTCTTTCATATGGAATTTGCCTAAATGGTGTGATGTCACCCTTCCCCACCCCCATACACCAAACCCGCCTCAGGGCACCATAGACAAGGAAAATTAGAGGGGAACTTTCACATAAAAGACGAAGGCTTGGCTGCTTTCAAACTGAGTCAGGTGATGCAAAAGAAAGCAGGTATCCACCGGCTGGGTTAATTTTCTTCTTCTCAGATAAAGACAAATTCATTTTTAATTACAGAAAAAAAAAAATCCTGGAATTTCGAGTCCAGATGGGGGGCTGTAATCAAATTCTCTTCAGCGTGGCGAGGTTGAATGGAAGTTGACCGCAAAGCCTACAAGTTAGCAAACCGCATTAAAGTAGCTCTGTTGAAGGGATGTTGGATTAAAGAACAGGCCTCAGGGGAGCCCTGAAACCACCCACTGTGTCTTGAGTAGTTCCACTGTTTGTGGGTGGAGACGTGCATGCAAGGTGTGTGGATGCAGACGTGTCTTAACAGCAGACGTCAACATCTGTGTGTGCACGCTTTCGCAAAACGGCCACGGCCCAGAACGAAACTCAAAACTCACCACAGAAAGCCACAAAACCTTTTTACTTTTCCGTCAACCCTGAACACAACTTGAGCTTTATTTCACGACAGAAAACAGAAATTAAGAGCACAGCGTTCTGCTTCTACCCCAGCTTCTGTGTATCTGCCTGCCTCTTGCTCCCTTCTGTTCCTTCACGTCCCAGATATAATTATAGCTGTCCGAGGGATGATTATATGTTTACTCTGGAAGCTGGCCGACTGCCTGTCCCCAGTCCCAGAGGAGCTGCCTCTCAAAGGGGTTCCTCTTGAAAAGCGCCACAAAAAGTGGCTTTAGCAGCACTCAAATGGATAGGGGAGTAGATAGAAAGAGCCATGACAAGCATGCAGTATCCTTCTGCTTTTATCCCAAAAGGGCTGAAATATAGCGGGAGCAGAGTCTGGTAAAGGAGCGGTGGGCATTGCAAAAGGATGGAATGGAGGAATTGGGAGATGCAAAATGAAGGCTTTTCCAAGACAACAATGCATTTCTATTCACAGACAACAATCAGTCTCCCCGCTTCAGAGATATATGACATAATGAGTGTGAGGCTAAGTGAGAAAACAATGAACAAAAGCGCAAATTGCCTATGTTATCTTAGCATTGTTTAGCATGTCGACTTTCTGGGAAGCAAATTAGTCACCAAGAAGCCACGAGCAACAGTGAGATGTCACTTATTCTTGGTAACCTAGCATTAGCATAAATAATTTAGATAATTTCCAGGGCTTAAATCATAACCTTGAAGTCCACACCTAAACACAGAGTGAAGTTTTAGAGTCGGCAAAGCCAAATGAAGTGTTTTTAATGACTGGAGGCAGAATTTGCAGACCTCTCGGTCATGTTGCCTAGCAATATCTATTAATCTCATCGTGGCTGCTCTGCATAAAAGGTCCCTTTTCGCCAGGCAAAGGTCATCATTCCACACCTAATTAACACTCTCCACACATGCACCCACACCTCATTTTACAGCACAATGCCTTTTCTGAACATTAAATCATACAGCAGTGTGTTTTAGGGTGCAGTAGAATGCAAAGCTGGACCAAAACAAGTGCTTATGTCATGCTTTGACTTGTTTACATTTTTGGTATTTCTGCAGGCAGGTAGGCAGGGAGGCAGGCAGGGCTGACCTGTAACTGTTGGTTGATTGGTAATCCTTGGGAATTTGCAACAGCTAATCACCTCGTAGCATACTCAGAACCGTGGGCCAGTTGACAGGAATGAGAGCAAGTTGCACACAAAGAAGCAAAAGCAGGAAACTTCACGTCTGCTATCAGGTTTTTTCTCCCAACATTGTATAAACAAATTGAATGGTTTGTTGCCGAGCACAGGGAGAACGGAAGGACAAGCCAATAGCTGTATTTGTAACATTATTATTGTTGAACTGTGATCACGAACGTAATGTTTGCCTTTGGAGTCCACAGAGTACATGTTTGCCCCTGTAAGGTTAAAAAGTGGGATGCGCACAGCTTGTATATTTGTGGATGTTTGGTTGTATACTGCTCTTGGTTTCCAGTTACCTAATATCCTGGATGAGAACAAATAAATAAATACTCAGTCACAAAAAGAAACTTTAGATGCACTCTGGTTGTCTCGCCATAATTTCGACTTCCCGCTTGTCTTTGTTTTTTAATACACTTACAAATGTTACAGTTTTTTAGACGAGCACGCACACACACATGCAGATTCTCCTTTTAGCTGCAGACATGCCATATAGCCCACGCATCCATGCTCGCCTCACTGCTGTCCTTGTAATGGGCGGTATCAGTGCTCCCTGAGCCCGGGAAGGACGATAAAAGCCAGGATAGCACGGTTTTATCTGCTCTGCTGAAAGTAAGCCATTGACACCATGCACTTTAGAGGAAGTATCACTCAGTAGGAGGACCCATCTGTCCTTCTTGTCTCCACATGACAGCTAGTTCCCCTTCCTGGAGCAACTTCAGCAACATAAAGACATCATACAGACACAGTGGTATTGATAGCCGCTGCTATTAAATCTTTTACCATCGCAACAACTTTCTATACTCAGTGTCATATTTGATTATGGACTCTTGGAGTTGATCAGGAACTCAACTTCTTCAGTTTCTACCAAACAGATGCTAAAGGAAATCTGTGGTGTCATACTCAGAATCCAACTTTAATAAATTCTTTTTTCATTTTCCCTATGTGTAATCATGGTATCAAACTTGGTAAGTAAAAAGCTGCAACATGGGGGATCATTTACGTCACTTAAAAGAAGTCTGAGGTTTAAGTCAAGGTACACAAGCGTCAAAATCCGAATCAGATGAAATGTCTTTGGGAGTGCAAAGAAATTCTATGAAGGTAATTTGAGGGAAATAAGTGATAGGACAACTGCTTCCCAAGTCCTGGCCCACCTTTTTATCCTCTTGGAAGAATACAGATCCTTTTGAAGAAGCATGAGGAAATAATTCTCCATGTCTTTGGAGCAATGCTAATTAACCCTGAAATGTCAACAAGTAATTCAGTGAGTAACCGTTATCATTATCAAGAGTAAAGATGGAAAAAAATCAAACATAAATAAGATTTATTGTGTAATCGATCAGCTTCATACAGCTGCTTTCGATGGAGACACTGTGTATGATAGGCGCTGTATAGGTAGTGTTAATTCCCTGTTTGACAGGAGAGAGTATGATCCTAGATCAGGTCTTACTGTTTTGTGTCCATATTGGCTCACTTCAAGCTGACAATGACTCAGCGTCTCACACTTCACGCCTTTTTATCCAACCCAACTGTTTTTTTTTTTCAAGCATTGTAGTGAATTTAATTCTTTCACAATCACCTACTTCACCAACGGCAACCTCAACAAAACAGTCAATCAAGGGCAGTGCATATTTCTACCGTCAGACAAAAGGAACAAAACCTGAGTCGGTGGGTCCATCCGACATAATTTGATTGCTGACAAGAGAGGGGAAAAAAGGTCTGTCAGCTTAGTGACGATACCCAACAAAGGGCAATCTCATTGTAAACGTTGTAGCACTCAATTGCTGGATGATGGGGAGCTGGACAATGGAGCAGCAGGCGGCGCTGGGCATGGCGAGGAGCCTCCCTGTGGTTCTCCAACGGAGTAATGACAGCCTAAGTGCCAACAGCAGGTGTCTCCCATTCAGCGCGAGGCAGGTTAATAAAGTTTCTCCCTGAAAGTCAATAAACAAGCGCTTGTTCACACACTAGCTAATTGTACTCTCTCTCTCTCTCTCTCTCTCTCTCTCTCTCAGTCTCTATTTGTGTCTCGTCCTCTCGCTCACATCTGCATTTTGTGTGGCGAGGGGAGAAAAAAAAAGACAGAAAACAGCAGAGAGCTGGGAACCTGGAAGATTCAAAGTCAGAAAATGTGATTCAACATGAACTCTTTCAACAGAATCTTGCTTAACTTGATGATATGTGGTTTAATCCAGGTGTTTCATTTGTCTAGACAGTGACTGTAATTAAAAAAAAAAAGACAGAAAATGATTATTATGTAATTGTTTTCTGTTTTAGCAACCTTTACCAAACACTATCTGTAACAAGGCCAACACTGTTGCTGGACGAACACCAGCTCACATGGAAGCTGCACCTTTTTTCCCTTCAAATTCAGCTCCATCTTTGCATCAGAAAAGATTCACATTGGGCAACAGGAGTATGGGAGGTTTATGTACTGCATGCAGGTAGCCCCTCTAAAGCCAGCCGTGGCAGGTCAGAAAATGTGATTGGTTTTTTTCAGTCATAACCATACAATAGAGTTGTATGTGAAGGTAATTTAGAGATCATCTTTTTTTTTTTAAATAAATGCTAAAATTGGATGCTGTATTGATAGAATTTGGGGTTTGCTCAAAATTCAACTACCAGCATTCTCAAGGATGAAGAGATTGAAGCTTAACAATTAAAGTATTGATGCTAAAACAGCAGCATTGATGGACGTTTGAGTTAAATGTAAAACTGTTTTGTTGGTGTGAAAATGTTAGCACTTATGCAGGTGGAACATGGTATGGTAACAGCCACAAGCCATGAGTAGTAACTGCAGTTATAATCTTTGACATCTCCAACAGAAATTCAAACACTTCCTGTTCTTATCCCCACAGATAAAAACTGCTAACTCACTCAATATAATATTCAATAATCCGCAAATACAAGGGCTCTTATTGATGGGCCAACAGTTTCCAGACTAGATGTACATGCACACACAAGCACGCACGCAACCTCCTTCTGGCACCTAATCCAGATCTAAATCCTGGGTTAGATTTAGTATTGAATAATGAACATAAATATTTCACCCAAGGACACAGAGCTATTCCTTGATGACTATTCTTTTGTGATGAAGCAGGGGTGGAAAGCAATGCATTACATTCACAAGTTACAACAAGTGAGGAGTTGTTTTCTGTGTAAGTAAAGGAAATCAGTACCTTATAAGGACATAGCATACAGAAAATATCAACTGTAACAATAACGATTAAATAGCCACAATAGCAATAGCAATAACAATAACAATAACAACACCAGCCATGAAGAGAAGGGAAGACTGTTACACGAGCCACAGATATAACAAACAGTTAAAGATGATGGATAATAAAATGTCTGTCTAAATAGGTGTGTCTTTAACTGATCTTTAAAATCTGTGGAGCAGAAAACCCATGCTCACACCTGAAGAGCAACATGAAAGTTAAAGATGAACTTAAAAGAACATTCATTTAAATCTCTGACCACGCTGGAGCGACCAGTTTGGCTTCCATCAGAGACAGACCAGCTGCTGCTCCAACTTCACAACAAGTTCAGAGTGAACTGGTAAAAAAAAAATGGACAGAACACACAGCGGGACTATTTTTCCGTTTGCCAGATTTCTCCACGTTACATCCAAAGGTGTTGACTTCAAACAAATGATCTGGTATGACAGTCAGATCTTCTTGACCTTCATGTCAACTGCAGTGACATGAAGGACATGCCTCAATTTTTTAACACCCTCTCCCCTCAGGTAAAAAGTAAGAATTTAGCACAGACCAAATTAGATTAAATCAAATTAGAATAAATTACTTTTGACTTTTGCTTGAGTAGATTCGTAGACTGATTATTTTACTTGTCCTTGAGTCAAATTTGATCAGTACTGTAACTGCACATGAAAAAAGAGGGATTTCTTTATCCTCTGTTGCTTATGAAAGGGAATCCTTTTTTTGTTTTAATGGAGGAAAACGTAAGACCTAAATTTAAAAAGATCCAGGTCCAGACACTCAGTATGGTTTGAAAAAATACAAAAAGTCTTTAATTCCAAAGTATAGAAACATGTAAAATACACCAACACATGCTGGCTTGCACTTTCTTCAGGGTGTATTTTAACTGTACTTTCACTCTTTCCAACCCTGCATGCAGGTTTAGTCTCTGCAGCTTGTGCTCCATCTTTAACATGAGCTAAGTAAACATCTCCTTATGTTAAAGCAAAAAAAAAAAAAAAAAGGATTGGACCAGCCAGGAAAGTATAAGCAGGAAAGCTTTCACAGAGAGAGAAAAAAACCCTCCTACACCACAACCATGCAGCAAATTAGTTCAGGGCAGTGAACCTGCGCTCAGTGTTTGGGCAGCCAATGAGCTAAACTGGAGAACATGAAATGATATCTCAGCGCATTTATCTTGATAAAGGCCGAGGATGTTGAGGCATAATAGGAACAACATGGCTGGTAATGAGAGGAACAAGGCATGATGGAGGAGTTGACATGGATTACCCAGCATTCCTCTTGATGGGGTTTTATGGAGTGGAGAAAAAAAAAAAAGGAGAATAGCGCTCCCTCGTTTATTTGATTTTAGAGGTTGTGGTTGTGGAAGGGAAAAAAGTAAAGCTAGATAAATGCATGTTTCATCAGGGCTAAATATTTCCACCCCGTGAAAAAATGCAGAAAAGCAAACACAAGCCAGATTGTGGAGCAGTGGTAGGACGATTGTGGGTATTTGTTTACATGTTTCTCTTTGGTGAGTGTGCGTGCGTGTGTGTCTTAGCAAATAAATACTCAGCCTGACTGCTCTCCATGGTGTAGCAGGTGCTCCTAAAACAACGGTAGCTTAACTTGACTGTTTACCAAAGCTGCTCCCTGTGCTTTTATTTTAAGTGCTTCAAGATTTTTTTTAAAAAAGGGAGGGGAGAGGCACAAAAAAAATCATTTAGAGTGGTGTTGAGCCGACGTGACTACATTTTACTTTGACAGATTTGTGAAAAGGCATCCGTCAGTTTGCAGATTTCATTGACGCGTCCAAAAAAATGTTTTTTTCATTTGTTTTCACATCTGAGGTCCGACACAATAATGCAGCTCTGTGTTATGTTCACACTTCCGGGTGTTAAAGGTTTGTCCGACTCCCGTTGTATCTACGCAGCCAGCAGCTCCCACATTTTTGGAATGACTCACATTTCTTCTTCTTCTTCTCTTTTTAATTATTGCTCATCTCCTTTTCTGCTCAACCCCCCCCCCCCCCCCCCCCCCAACACACACACACACTCCCTTTTCCTTCTCCCTCGTTCTTTCTGCTGTGTCACTATCGGAAACTGAAATGAGTTCAAGAGAAAGTGCTGCTGTGAAGGATACTCCCGTTTCACTCATCTATATTTGTTTCCTTTCGATGTTATCTTTTTGTCACAACGCTTCCCAACATATAATGCAAAGTGGGAAGATTGAGGAAGGAAAGTCTGTTATGTGCTTTGATTAGAGTGTTTTAAATAAACAGGATTTGAAACATGAGAACTGTTAATTTAGTCAAACCGCTACATCACCAGATCCAGGTCTTTATTTCATAAACAAGATTAAGTAGCACTTGATGTCATCACTGATGCATGTTTTTCCCATGCTCCCTGACAGCAGCGCTGCTTTACAACAGATTCATGTCCAGAAAGAAGTGGGTGGAGATTTTAACTCACTGCCTGTCTGAGAACAGAGGCAGTTAGGTAAGATGTCTAGGTCGAGGATGATAGGTTGACTATAAGACAAAATAGCAGTCCAAGTAGTACAGGTTTCCGTCAATATGGGTGTGTGTCAATAAAGTTTTTCTCTGGAGTGAGATCCAGTTTAAGCAGAACTCATACAGCCCTGATTTGTGTTTATCCCTCCGTTTTTAGTTTCGGTCTAGTTTTTGGAACGCACGCCAGATTCGACATTTAAATTGATTGCCTGTGTTGTAAACAAACACCGTTGTTGCTGAACACCTCCAGATGTTGCTCTTCTGCTTGCCCCTCGCTGTGCGCCAGAGATTAAATTCTCCTGCTCTCTTGTTTGAGACTTTGGATGTCTGTATACTTTGATCTGATAACATAATGGAATAATGCTACTCTCTCATTTGCGATGAAAGGTCTTTCCGAATAGGTCAGACTGGCTCAGTCTTTTTTTGGATTTAGGTTTTAAATTAAGCATTTCCTTTCTAACCAGGCTTTTATTTTCTGATCGTTTGTGTCCATGCCAACATGGTATTAAACTCAAGTCCAACATGTTTAGTAGTATGGCAACCAAACAAAAAAAAAAAAAAACATGGATGATGATCTGACAGGTCTATTTTTAAGGTTGTTTCCAGATGTTTGATTTGTATCTAGAAGAAAGGCATGTTGTAAGAACTGTTTTTTTTTTTCTGAAAGCAAATTGAAATCTCAGGATCACAACAAAAAGTTTGACTAGTCCAAGATCATCTAAAGCTACATGCCAAAGTAATAACTGGACTTAAAGTTGAGATTGGTAATTCCTAATACTTGTATGTAAGGATACAAATGTTTGGCTTGATTGTTTTGTACTGTTGCTGTCAAATCTCAGTACCTGAGACATGGAGAATTGGGTCTGTTTCTGCAAAGGCAGATTATCTGAAAATTTACTTGCAGATGTAGATTTAGGAGCTGAAAGTGAGGTGAAAGAGGATAACTTGATATTATCATACATTATCCTTATCACCTTCAACTTAATCATCACCATAATGGCTGCCATGTTTTCTAAGCTCAATCAGTTCTCCTTCTCTCTCTTCCTCCTCTGTCCATGGGCCCCCTCCTCTCTCCCTCTCAGTCCTTATTTTTCCCCTCTTCTTTTTCCTCTTGATTTCCTCCAATCTGCCCCCCAGAGCACCTGCAAGCTCTCACTTTGAAAGATGTTGCAGGCCCAAGAATGCGCGCAGTAAACACACCAGAGCCCTATTTATAATAAATCAGCTTTATGGCCCTCTGATGGAGGTGATATCAGTGAAATTTATGCTGAAAAACCAAGCAGTGCTTAGCAAAACAGCTGCGAGATAGCACTACAGACCCCCCCGAACCACCACCACCTTAACCCCATCTCCCCGCCAACACAGCCCCACCCCACCCCAACGAACAGCAACAACCTCTGACTGGGGTTGGAGATCCTAACACAGTCCTCCTCTCTATGTGCCTGTGGTCCCTGGAACGGTGAAGTCCAGACTGAAATAGAGTGTGGGCAGGGTAGCGGTAGAGGGTAACAGTGTGTGTGTGTGTGTGTGTTTGTCTGTGGTTGTGTGTATGTGCAGTCATACGTGTATTTAATGTAGGCTGGGTTTCACAAATAGCACAAGTCTCGGTGAAGGGACCAGACGAGTGTCAGAGAGTTTTAAAGAAGAACTCCCGATCAGTGTTATCCCTCTGTTTCTGGATACAACCGACATTTTCCAGAAAGATCTGACTTCCTTTATGAACTCAAACGTCCGTCTCGGAGGAAATCAAGAACGATCAACAGATTTAAACGTTCTGAAACTTATTTTCTAACATTGAGCAGAGTAAGAATGATAAAATGTGAGAGCTTTGGAGGTGATCCCAGCTGGTTTGGGCGAGAGGCGAGGGACACTCTGGACTGTTCACCAGTCAATCACAGCTTTACTTAAATTCACACCTAAAGGCAATTCTACAGTCACCATGATTTTGGACCGCAGGACACTGCGAGAACATGCAAACTTCACGTAGAGCGAGACAAGGGATTCGAACCAGGAATCAGGACCATTGTGCATCCCTAAATTGAATGCACCAATACTCAATTTAATAATGATGCTACACTAAGTCTGAATACAGCTTCAAGGTTTTCATTATACGACATCATCGACCAATCAACAGTTTTCTCCTGCAGGTTCATTTAATCTCCTTAACCTGGGTAACTTCAACAAAAGTTGTAACTGGATCAAACAGCTTTTACAACAACAAAAATACAACAAAAGTTAAATGATGAGTGTTTAGTTAGAATGGGCTTTAAATCAATGATCTCATCCTGTACTGGATAAGCTATCTGAGGCCAAGCTGCACCAACGTGCAAGCACACAAATGGCTCATCCCTTGATGAAGCAGACCTCCTCCATCCGACTCAGATGGTTCCTCTCACTGCTCTAGAAAAATGAGCACAAACACATTTAAAAGCAATGATGTCACAGCGGTGTGACAACCTATTCCCATCATTCCACCATGAAAGGTGACCACCTGCCGCTACTTGGTTTTTAGCATATGTGGGCAATAATATCAATAGCCCGATGGTTAGAAGTGTTCTTCAAGGCTCTGTGGATTTACACACAATCAAGGCCTGAAAATAAAGCAGGTAAACACTGAATTACTCTGTTTTTTCTGTGATGTCATCTCCGGCCTGTTTGGCCAAGAAGGGTGCAGCAGCTTCTGTAAATGTTTGTTGTCCTTTAGTCAACAACCCCATGAGAGGAGTTGCCTGTTTGGTATCAAGATGAAATAACACACAGGTGGATGAGCAGCAAATGACACTGAGTCACCTCAGCCAGCTGTAGGTTTTATAACGGAGAAGTGTTCAATCTGTACGAGGAGAAGGAGGCAAATTTGTCCTTACAGTCCTCAAGTGCTTTTGATTTTGAGCAAGGCACACAAACATTTTTGCTCTGTAGTTGGCAGTAAAAGTAGCCATAAGAAGCCTGCAGGTGTGAATGCCTCCAGCTGACTGAGTATAAGCAGCCAATTACAGGAAAAGGTCACATTCTAGTTTCCTCTACAGCCGTGTTTAGACAGAAAGCTTAAAATAAAATACATGGATGTTTGTGAGTGGTAAAAAGTACCCGTGAGAACGCATTGACTGTGATCCAGGGAGTCTGCTTGTATTAGTTTATCCAGCATTCTTAGGGATTATTTGAAGATGAAAATATTGATTTTACATTTTTCAAAGCAAACAAAACATTTTGACTGATTTGGTGGCAGAAAAATACCACCAGAATTATCTTCTATCTTAATTGATTTCACACATGTAGTGGGAAAAAAATGCTCCAGCAGATGAATGGGCAAAATTGGCCTGGACATGATCTTACAATCATTTCTAATCACAGCAAGACAGTAACTTCTTGCTCTCTTGTCCTTCAAAAAAAACAAAAAAAAAACATGTATAATTGTAGTATTTGATGAAAATGCCAAATGAATTGTCAGGAAAGCACGTGATTTTACTCTGCAGCATGAGGAGGGATGGGGACCTCTGAGAAGTCTCTGCCTTGTCCCTCTTCCTCCTCTCGACTCGATGTTCTCACCTCCTCTCCCCTGCTGTGGCTTACGCTCCCTGTGGGTGGGGTTCAGTCAAGAACTGGAAGGGGAAACCGGCGGAGTATAACGCACCAAATTTGGCAGCCAACCCAACACCAACCCCTGGTGTGTTTGTACTGAAGCCATGGTGACCAGCGTGGCTCCGGCAGCAGGGCCCAGGCTTCCCGTTTTTCACACTTACGACTCCTGAGGAGAGAGAGCAGCTTGGGATGGGAGGTGTTTGGAACAGGAACAAAGAGGATGGAGGGAGAAGAGGAGGTTTACTCGCATGCACTGTTTTCTTCCTTTATTTTTAGTTGCGTTCTGGTTAAGATCAAACTCAGGATAATATGTTTATACGTATCTTTTTTAGATCCTGCTCCCGGATATCCCCACACATATAAATAAACAAAACCTTTCCAATGAGCCCTCAGATGCCACTTAACGTGAGCCAAACCACTAAAGACAACAATAACGGGAATAACATGGACACATGCATCATTATGCTGGCTAATATCTCTAAAACTGTGGTAGCTTTATTTAACTTTTGGCCCAGAAAAGCTTTTATTCCATGACTTGGATATGTGATTATTTAGTTTTAGGTTTTGGTGAAAAGGATCCGATGTTCGCATGCGTCAACACAGAAATGGCATATTTATGTTCCCTGCATGATAAAGGGATATTGATGTGCGTATACACAAATTCATTATAAATGGCATTCTCCTATGTGGGAAATGGGAATTGAATGCATCATTTTTTAAAGTTTGAGATGAAACGAAAAAATCCATTAGTTGCTGCCGCAGGCATCATTGGGTGTTCGACACCGCAAAGCGTGTGTGTTGCCATTACGTTCGCTCTGGCAAAATAAAAATAATACCAAAGTAGAACATCTCTAAATGCTTCAGACTCATTGTAGAATTGCCAACTTCTTGTTTGTCTGTTTATTTGTTTATTTATTTAATGGACATTGGAAAGTTTGTGTCATGTCATTGGGCCCCGGGGGCCAGTAATGAAGCACAGAGCAGGGGAGAGAAATGTGGCTTCAGTTAGCTGCATCCATTACAAAATGCAGATAAATCGGACTGTTTTCCCCTCCGACATTTACACTTATTTTTTTGGTTTCTGTGTAGAAGCTCTTTGAGGACTAAACTGTGGAGACTCTTGTTCTCCACTGCATCTGCCTGACTTTATTCTCAAAAGCTTGTTTGATTTGACGAGGAATTACAGGTAATATGACTAAACATGCTTTTAAGAGCTTCCCAGCAGTCAACAACTCGAGTTACATCTGGCCTCGTAACTATCTGATTTAAGATCGGCATTAGCACACCAGGTGCAGACTATTACTTTAACTAGAGAGAATTAAAATGAGCCCGGAGATGAATTCACATCAGATTCAGGTAAGCGCTGATATGAAATTTAATCAGAATTCTGAAACAACGTTAAGATGTTCACAAATCTCGTAAAACAAACCCAGCTAAACCAACAATAAAGTGTTTCCTTTACCATGTCTCTACTATCAAAACCACAAAAGTGAGTCACATGCTGTCATTGGTGACATGTTTCTTCAGTGTGCAAAGGAAAGCTGCTGTTTATTTGAAGTAATCCCACATAGCCTATATCCTGCAGCTGAAAATACTCTCTGGCTGTAAAGAATTGCTTTTTACGCCTGGTTGAGCAAACGGCAACCTCTGGTGTGGAAAGAATGAACCCAGTGCGGAAATGCAAAATCTTGCAATCGGTCGATGGTCCGCTTGAGGATGGCCGCAGAAGCCCCAGAATCATACACACCCCAACCAAATAGCTAGCTTGCACAACAAAAATTAACCTGTTTACAGTGCGTGTGTTTTTTTAAGGTCTGATTACCTCATGTCTCGATCGGCACACACTGTACATGGGGTGAATTTTTTAATCTGTTTCTGTAATCTGTTTTGATTTTATGAAGGATACACAAAATTCATAATAAGGTGGGGAACTGGCCTGATTGACAGCGGTGTCGCAACGTAACGGTTTGTGAAGAGGCTTAAAAAAATGCCTCAGCTCCAGCTCTTAGTCTGTCGTTAGTTTGAGTAAAAGTAAGGGTGAGACAGGATGTCTTGCATCGCAACTAGATGGGACTCTAAAGCCCCCTGCAGTAACAGACTAGTGAGGTCACTCCACCTGTGAATATTCCTATGTGTTTCAGTCATGATTACTGAAACCTACAGAACTCTGCTGTTTGTGGAAAACCTGCGCCTTTATTTAAAGAAAAAAAAGTAAATCCGCAATACATGTTTTAATGTCTTCTGTAGCGACAGTACAGGTAGAGATAAATAATAACTACAGCCTTACCATTTAACAGGATGACCTCCTGTCACATGTGCATGTCTGTGCGTGCACACACTGTACAGTGTCTTGAGCTGGCGTGCCTGTCTGAGTGTATGTGGGGTAAATGTATCCCACCCCTGAGCTCCAGCTCTCAAATCAAGGCCCTGAAAGTAAACAGTGCACTGCCAGAGGACCTCTTTTATCAAATCTGCAATTGCACTCATAGAGCAAAATGACCTACAATTACAAGCCCAGCTAGAAATTAAGTTTTCAGTCAGCCATCCAGAAAAAGATCATAGGAAATCCTGCAAAAGGGAATTCTTCAGTAGTCGTCCACCCTTTTTTTCCTAAAACGCTATGCCGTCATGTCAAACAAGTTCCATAAGATTTTGTGAAAGTTTATATAGCTTTCATGCACACTAACACACTGTGGTTGAGTGTGTATATGTCACATCATGGTCAGGTTTCTAGAATTTCCTCCCAAAGCAACCACAACAGGCCCAAACGTCCAAGCACGAGAGCTTTGTTGTTACCGGCTTCGCCAACATATTCCGACCACTCCTAAAGCGTCAGCCATTCCAGCAAAAGCAATTACATGCCCCTGCCCTGAAAGCAAAGTGGAGAGGTTCTGCCTTTAAAGTGTGTAAAATTCCCTCCTAGTTTAATTACGTGGTGCTGCGTGGAACCTGGAGGCCTCTCTCTCCCCACTTTGCACCAGTATAAGAGCATTTTCCATGGCCAGAGCATTCAACATGTCGGTTCCCACAGAGAGATCGGAAGCACAGCAGATCCCAAAAAAAACCCAGGGTTACAGCATTCCTGGATCTGTGTGCAAATGTGGTGACCTAATCCCATGACCACCTACAGCTCCACGCCAAATCCTGAGCAGCAGACCAGACACCCCTGAGAGTAACATCCGACTGCACCATGAAATATTACGTCAGGAGTGAGTCATCGGACACAGCTTTACTTACTCACAAACACAGGAGCTCTGATCAGACTGGATTTAAGTTAATGAACAAACCCAATCAACATTAAATGTGTCGCTCCTGGTAGCAATATAAGTCAGTTTATTAAAGTTACCATACATTCCATGACACTGTGATAGAGTAAATAGATTTTTACTGACACTCAAGAAAAAACTGGTTAACAACATTTTATTAAAACATTTTAGAGTCAAATCTATGAGCCATGAAATAGCTAAATATGTTATAAAATGTGCCACTATGAATAATAACTGAAAGGGCTTATATCCAATAAACTGTCAAGATTTTCCAAATTGATTTATGTGCCTCACTGAGAGAGAAACATGGATATGTATCCTGAGATTATCAAGTCCATCACAAAAAACTTTTTTTTTAGTACTTAAGTCTCCCCTCCATTCTGCATCCAGATGTTGCTCAGTGTGGATTTTACAAACAAAATTCACTTTGACAAATAACCAAGCTGGAGATCCTGAATTTGATAAACAAGTTTGTCTATGCTAATAAATCAAATCATGTTGGTTTTATTAGTGTTTTGACGTATCAGGAAAGCACATAATCAGTCAATATGTCCAGATTACTCACCAAGCAAACACGACTGTGGGCTATTGACCAGTTGTCCTTTCTGCAGTATGTATAAAATGTTGTTTTGCTTTACTGTAATCTTTTAACTTCTAACAGCAATAAGAATTCCAGATTTTATTTTTATTACACTTATTCTTTAGTTTGACAAAAAACATAAATTAATCCTAGACATCGTTGTTTGTAACTGTTTGCTAGCATTTATCTTTACATTTTACTTATGATATAAGACAATCAGCCTCTGCTATGCAATGTAGGATCGATGTGATCCCGTTCTTTTTTTTAAAACAAGTGAGAGGAAACCTAGAAAAGATTAGGGTTTTTTTAAACCAAAACAAGGCGCTCCCATTAGCTAGCTAAATTCCAAAGCTAGCTACAGCTAATCAAATCTGCCAGCGACTGTCTTCTGGCTTAAAAAATAGAAGCTCACTCCTCCATTTTTGAGTAAGACTTTGTTTAAAAGTTACTTCTTCTTTTTTAAAACAAACCGTAACTATAACTGTTTATCTTCTGAATAGTTAACAACCTGCAAGAAATAGAGAGTTTAACAACAGTTGAATCCCTAAAAAGCCAAAACTGATCTACATAGAAAGCATGTTTAAAATAATCATGTTGACTTATTTATTTTCCTGCCTTGTTTTTTTTAATAAATCCAGTATTTTGTTTCCTATCTGTGTCTCAACGCACTCATTGCCTCTCCTGTTGCCCATGGTTCGCCCACACAGAGATGTTAGCATTTTCCAACTGCTTGGAATTCTTTCCTGCCGTCTTGGGAGCACACACTGCGTTTTAAAACTTGTTGGGCCCTTTCAAGTTTTATTTGAAAGTATGTAATTACATTCTTGGAGGAATAACGGGTTCCTGGAGTGATTTACATGCTGTATTAAATGTCATGGTTTTTAAAAGATGAGCTGTTGACACTCAGCCGTTTAAGAGCTTATTGATAGCCTGTAATGATAAGACAGCTTTGGGCAATAAATAGAGATGCAGTGATATAACATGGAGGTGGTGGTAGAAATGAGGGCATATGTTTTGACTGACTCCACCTCTGTAGAGTCGTGTTGATGTCTCACTATATGGTGGTTTGTTGGGTTGTCTTTGGCTGGTAACTGGGTCCTTCAAGGTGCCATTTGAGGTGCATCAATATTTATATTTTTCATTTAAATATATGAAAAATAAATTGGTACAAGGCTCGAAATTTGATTAGGGAACCATGGGTTCACCACACTGACTTTTATTAAATTATGTTCTATTCTGGTCAACTTCCATGCAATCAAGTTGAATCTATTTTTCTCTGAAGCACCACTACACCACACTTGTGAAGTTCGCTATCACAAAGCACCACCACCACCACCATCAGAGAATTTATTTAGCTGCCTATTAGCCGGGCCTCTTGGGGATTGTAGTGCGGACAAAGTCAACTCCCCTCTCAGATTAAAGGAGTGTCTTCAAGTACCAATCCAAACGGTGATAAAAAAAGCTTTTTAATCCATCGAGAAACCTTCCTGGTGTAACCTCTCCTGAGTCCCAGCATCAGGCGTTGCCTCACTCAGGCTGGGTCTGGACAGTGTTGAAGGCTGAGTGTGTCTCCCCAGCACCCTGACAGCGGGAGAGAGCAGCCTAAAAAAAGCCCCCCCCCCCCCCCCCCCCCCCCCCCCCCCCCCAACCCACCCTCCCCTTCCACCACTCACTTGGCTGGCGCTCTTTGATAACATCTGGCAGGGGCAGGTTTGCTGCAGCGACAGCAGGAGATGGAGAGGCTTTAAAGTCCTGTCACTCACATTGGGTTGACTGAACCTCAAATCGCTTACACCGGAGTGTCACTGATGCTCTTTCTCTCTCTCTAATGGGTCTGATGATATTCGCCTTGGCAGGGTCTCTTTTTATTTGGAACTCTTATTTATATTATCATTAAAAGAACAAAGACTCTTGATTCTCTTTTAGCTATTTAGGTGAAACATTTTCTACATTTTTTTTTTTACCTCAGAACAAGAGATAGACCTTACTATGATGTTGGAGGTAAACATTCTCATAGAAGGAAACTGTTTATCTTAACGGAGAAGTCGAAAGCGGGAGAAGGGCCGGAAAGGACTGGACCTATATTTGTTCCAGTGAAGGAGCTTACAAGAAGTTTACAGGGGGCCATATGTGAGTTTCAACACAGCTCCCCCGGAGAGGCTCAGACCTATTCAACATCCATCCTTCTCCATTTTCTCTCTGTTTACTTCTCCGTTCATGAGTTTACATGCCAATTCCATTACAGGGATTAAAATAGTTTGTCCAATCCATCCTCAAACTCTGCTTCCTTTGTCCTTCTCCCTCCTTAAACCCCTCACTCCACTTACTTTCAGGCTTTCAGGGTCCCAGAGCTGGGTGAGGGCGGGGGGGATTACAGGACAAGCACGCTGCACCCAGAGAAACACAAGGCGGCTGCGCTGAAGAATGTTCCAACGAAATGTCCGAGCATTAGCGAGAGCTGAGGCCGCGACGCGTGTCTGCACTAGTGAAACACTTCACGGAGTGTCTGGAAGAGAAGAAAGAGAAAATTAAGGTGTGTTTTGACATCAGGCTCAGGGTCACCTTTGAGCTGCTGCTGATTAGGGGCTGGTGTTCACAGGTGAACGGCTCCAAGCAGGATTTAGTGACACACAGGCACAGAGGTGAAATCACCCAATTCTCCCAGCCAACGTCAAAGCAGAAATATGCAGCTGACCTCTTCCCCCAAAATGGCCAAAGGCAAATGTCAGGAGATAAGTGAGCTCTGTGACCGTGCTTTGCTCGCTCAAAGAAAAGTGACGGCAGGTGAACTTTCAGGTTTTTAAAGTCACTTCTCTAACAAAACGTGTACACACACAAAGGCTAAAAAGATTTATTGAGGCATTAAATATTTGCAGATTTTAATCAAATATGTTTCCAAACTTTTTTCATTCACAGATTCAAAGGCTGTGAGATCAGAGGTTCGTATCATAAGCAGTCCGCCAGTGGCTGCCTGTGGCCTGTGGGTCTAAGCCACCCGCAGTTGGTAATCCCCTTCGGAACTGGAGGGGCTCAAAGGGGCTAAGCCTGGTCAGCACCTAGGAAAGGACATCCACAGAATATCTTCAAGTGCTCCCAGCAGCCAGGTTGGTAAAACCAAGCAGAGGATTTCTTGGTGGGTGGAAAACAGCCAGACTCTCGAGCCACTGAAAGTCTGCCATGTTGGATATAAGAAAGTATCCCTCCACATGTTTGATGTCAGCAGAACATATGACTGAGATTATTGCACGACAGAACATTTATGTGTGCAACTGAGCCCTCAAAAAATGAACAGTGAAAGATACGTTCTTAAAAAATAATAATTGTTTTGAAATTACATTTCAATTTATACATGAAACTAGATCGCTTTAATTAAGATTGGGAAGCATCCATACATTCGGGTAGAGTTTTTTGATCATTAAATGAGCCACAATGTACATTTTAGTAAACAATGTATTTTGTTGTCTTAAAAAAATGTCTGGTCCTGCATGACATCATCATTTTAAATCATTTACACAAACTACAGATCACCAAGTGAGTGGTTAATAAATGCAGAGGAGAGCATTGTGTCCATCAAAAACGTAAAGACAAAATCCTGCACACTGTCTGACTTGCAAACCAACATTGGCAACGTTTCAGCACTAGACTTTCATTAGAGAAAGAGTTAATCAAAATGGGAGTGACATCTTAAATAGGAAGTGCAACCAATCTTCATTACGATGTCAGCTCTGAATCATCAAGTTAATAAACAAATATTAGCGTCTCAGATGAGAGCACACATTGAAAAAAACTGCCGAAAGCCGAAAAGGGCAATTCTTAATATTTTCCCTGTGCATCGTTTTTAGATTAGGTGAAAATAAAGATCCCAAAAGGCAAACCGAAAAATCAGAAACACTGCTGCGGATCAAACGTTCAAAAAAGGACCAGTATTATATTTCATACTTAGCCACATAGACACAGATCCCTCCTAAACCTTTGTGCATGTATCTGAATGGTATATGTGACAAAAGATGTAGTTCTATAATATATTGTAATCAATAATATCATCATCCATCTAGCCTGACAGGTGAGGTACGAGCTGCTGTTTCTAACTGGTACACACACTGTACAGGTCTTTATCGGATCCGTGCAAAACAAAAAAGTCCATAACTCTGCTGTTTTGTGTGTTGTTGTTTTTTTTTCAATGTGATTTATCTGTAGTTTGCATCTTGTGGTTTAAGGTAATGCTGGTGTGGGCATGTGTGGTTGTCTTTTATGTCCACATGCTGACGTAATATAGCAATATCTGCTGCATCTCAAAACATCCTGTAGTCAGATATGTAACAATTTAGTTTTTGTTAGTTTACCCAATACAGATGTGATAAGGAGCAGCGTCTCTGCAGCATTGTCCTGTCACATATTTGTACTCAGTATTTGGTTTCTGCAACAAGCAAAACTAAGATTAAGGGAAGTGAATAGAAATCACGTGACACTGCACTTTTGATAATTTGAAAAACAACAACATAAATAATTTGAGATGATTATTGATTGTAAGAAGAAATGTCAAAATTGTAGTATTGTGAATAACACTGCATAAACATCAAGCTTCTGGTATCAAGTGAATGTGAGTTGGGTCACTTGTTTTTAAACTTTGTAAGCCTACATCTGTATTCAATCAAAGATAATTCCAACAATCTTATGACATTAATCAAGTCAATAGGCTCTAACAACGGGATCCATATTGACACATTGGTCCAATATCAGGTCATTGGCAGTCGTAGTCTTTGAACTTGAAAGTGAAAAACATGGAACACGAATCCCACAAGAAAGTCTGTAACCTTGAGAATTAACTGCATGACAAGGTCGCCAACAATGAGACAAGACACAAATGGTTTTTAGAAATAGTGTTAAGATGAGACAACCGCAGCTTGACATCCGCCGGTGGGAGTCATGCAGAAGGTATGCAGCAGAAGGTGAGTAACATCAAGTGGCCTCAGTCACAGAAAACATCTCAAATGCCACACGCAGATGAGCACACACGAATGCACAGTTGCATGCACATATGTTAATTATTTGTAGCTTGTTCAATTATTTGTATTGAGATCAAAAAAGGGCAAGCACCACAACCAATGGCTTTCAGGGTTAAATAAAGTCAATGTCAATGCCTAAAATAAATTTACTGATTAATTCAAAAAGTTCAGAAAAATAACAGAAAAATAATTTCTCAAGTATATATGTCAAACAATTCCTCCCTGTAAGCTCTATTTTAACTGAAGATGAAAACATCTGTACCATGTCCTTACTAAGAAGGTCATCGTTGATTGTCCCTTTTCAGCAGTACTGCTCAGTGCAAGGACAGAAATACCAACGAGCTTGAAGCTACACAAAATTTGCATTTCTCCTGTTAAGAAAGACAATAAAAAGCTGCCTCAAGGTAATCCACTTTCAAGTGAACAAACATTTATGAAATAAGACCAACAATTTTTAGGGAACAATTAAAGTCCTTGAAAATAATATTGGACCTATCAAATATCTTGAATAAGTCTTGTACATCCTCCATCATAATACAATGGTGTACCACAGGGAATCGTTCTGGGTCTCATACATTTTTTAAAGATTAACTGAAGAAGTAAACCCTTCTTTAGTACATTTTAGAACATAACTAAACTGTCTAAACAGTAAAATGCTGTAATATGACTGACTATTGTATCACGCTGACACAAATAATAAGTTAAGTAATATTTTTTACAGTATAACATTTTTTACATAAAACAAATGTAATTCTTTAAAAGCACCGTCTAAAGAGTACCTTCATAATTTTCCATAAACATTGTCCTCATTGCTCGAGGTCAACAAAGGCAATGAAAAGTTTTACCTTGTGTGTGTGTAAAGAATCAAAACCTTGATTCTATTTATTTATGGCAAAAGCACAAACCTTTTATATCTAGATTTTTGAAGTAATATTGATGTGTCATCATTTTTTCAATTTGTGAATATTTAGTCAGTCTAATTTCTATTAAACGTTTCATGTAAATGACTCAGGTTCTCTTCAGACAGCTGTCTGCATCTGCAGGTATGTGGGTCTTTTTATTTAGAGTACTACCATGACGTTGTCCTTCCAACAAGTAGGCTAATTTACTGTCTGGAGCCCTTGCATTTAAATGCAGATTGTCACCATTTAGCCACTGGGCCCCGCCGGCTGTTATTCAAAGTCAAATTACAAAGTTTCACATCATGAGAAAGAAAATAATGCGCGCAGTGAGCCCTCTTTATTTAAAGTGGAGGAGGAGGGAAGGGGGGTTATCCAAGGTGTTTGAGACAGATGAGGGAGGTGGGGGTAGAAGAGGAGGGAGGGAAGGAAGGAGTAGGAGGAGGCAGGGAGGGTAAATTGGGCGGACACATAAAAACTGCAAGGGGCCATAGATGCTGGATCATTTTGGAAAGTCTGTTCGTCCTGCTCACCAGTCGCCCTAACAAGCTGAACTCGAGACGGATAGGAACCCCGCTGTAGAGCCGGAGCGCCGGTCTTCACTCCGACCTCGTCTCCTCTGGTCCGATCAGATCAGAAGTGTCGCTAAAGGATTAATGAGGCAGATGGGCACCCAGCTTCTCCTTTAAGGTTCATTTCGGCGTTTTTCGGCTTTACGCCCGGACTGCCTTACATCGTCCCTTGTCTTATTCACTTCATTTGAGGATACCTGTACCTCTACTGATGGTAAGCACTTATCTGCTCACACATTGACACACAATAGAGACCCAGCAGCGCAGCTTTAACAAACCGAACCTGTTGAATATCACACGAGGAACCACGGTGACAGTTGTTGACTTCAAAGTTTTGTTCTGTGGCGTTTTTGCGCCTTCAGAACTTAAAGGAGTGTTTGACAGCATGAAAGCATTTCTTTTAAAATCAAACAGCCTAAAAAGATTGATACAGAAAACGAAATCAAGCGTATAAAGAGCATGTGGGATGAATAAAAGCGAAGTGATCGTGTTGGAGCTCGTAACAGCCTTTTGTGCCGGAGATATGAGCACTGACAAACCTGCAATGTGAGGTCATTTCCAAACACAGTTTCCGATTTATAAACGACTCTCTTTCTTCAGAAAAATAAACATTTATTCATGTCGATCTGTAACTTTCTGCTGAAGTTTGCCACGGCTTTTCACGCTATTTAACACCTGTGTCACCTCAGCGTGCGCAATGTTGAAAGATGGAGATAACAGTGCTCAGAATTTATGCCAGACTGAGAAAATGGTTCAATTATTTTTTCTAAAACTGAGTTCTAATCAAATTTCAGCTTCTAATTTACGTTTTTAAATGACACGTTTGCGCATTATTTGTGAAGTTTTAAAATTTCTGACCACTTGTGACACGATGTGTTAAAGTATTTGGTGCAAGCGAATTACAGATGGGATGCCAGTTAGTATTGCATTTGGGAAGTATAGTACTTATGTGTTTTTCACTGATTGTTCACATACATGTAACTTATTTAGTAACGAATAGTTTTGCTGGAGTGTCGCTGTGTCAGGTTAAAGAAACGCTGCAGCAGAGACACATTCTGCGGCCTCCAGGCGCATGGCGTCTTTGGCACACTCCTTTACTGTTCAACTAAAGTTTCGCTGCAAACATGAGGATGACATATTTGCCAAACTTTTGGCGCAGAAGCAAGAAACATTAAATTATACTTTGTTTCTTCAAATGGTTATTGTTTGAATTTCGTGCGTCTGGCAAACATAGTTTTATATTTTGCGATTTTCTTTTTGGGAAATAATGGAGGTGTCACATTTTCTTAACGTTACCGAATGGTTCTTCCTTTATATTTTAAGTTTTGTAATGGGCCATATTACACTGTTGAACTTGTTTAGCAAACCAGCTCAGAGCATTACACGTTGTCAAGTGTAAAATTCCTTCTGGAAGAGGATACAACGTTTTTTTTAAAAAAAAGTTTGAATTATATTAATAATTAACAACTCTTCTCAACTTTTTATTGTCTCTCTATAAAAGACAACAGACAAGAAAAAGCATAAACCTGGTTACAGTGATCTCACTGACTGTGAATGTTCTCACTGTTTAGCTGCTCACTGGGAGCAAATCAAACCTCAAACCTTCACTGCTCAACAACAACAACACAACAACCAGTCTTTACTTTGTTTTTGTCAATACAAATGAGGATATTGAGATTTGCTGGGCACATTATTTAAAATCCACTAAGCTTCTTTAAAAACTAATTTGTTATAAAGGAGTAATCAAATTTGAATAAATATCTTTAATCCATCCTTTTCTGCTTTTTTATTGTAGTAGCCATTAGAGTCATAAATACAAACTGAAAATTATAAAGCTTCTATCAGCTGACCAAAGGAGGACATAGCCTTCAGCACTTCAATTCTCATGAGTATTAAAGGCTTGTTTAACTGAGAACTTGTCTCTATGAGATGATAAAATCAGGCCAGAGATTTGGCTGTTCCTGTGGTAATCTGTTGCCCTCCTCCCACCCACCGTCCCTCCCTCTCTCCTTTCAGTTTTTCCTCCCACCATCACTGTCAAATTCCTCAGGAAACACATCTGAAGAGCCATGTGCATAGTCTGATCACATTATCTCTGGTCAGAGAGAGAGAGGCCAAGGGGGATCCAGCAAAGCCAAGGGCTTCGGCCTAATTGCAGCCTGGTCTGCATTTGTTGTTGCAGAAGCCTGTTGGTCAGTTTAAATGCAATCCATAATTTGACATACGAGTAGTTAAAAATGAGTACAATGTGCAGGTAAATGTGAAGAAAATCATTTTGAAAATAAGTGGACTTTGGTCTAGCTCAAAATATTTTCCTTTTTTTTTTTATTAACACTGGCCAGAAAAATGAACGCAGTGACTTTTCCCAGAGTTGAAAGTTCCTCCCCGTCTGCCTTACATCTTCTTTCATCATCATCGCACCACTCTGAGTGTCTGAATGTCTTAGCCTGCAGCTTTGTCAGTGGCTGGTTACAGTTACAAGATGTTCTGTATGGTCAGTGTTTTTGAGTGCTATGAATCCCTGTAATCATGGGAGAGGCCCTCACTGTACAATGAACGTTTGTTGTAAGAGATGTGCACTCACACACACACACACACACACACACACACACACACACACACACACAGACACACATACACACACGTCCCCCCACCCCATGGGTAATAGAGCTGATCATGTTCTGAACCCTCCTCTCCTCTCACTGTGCCACAGTTCTCACGAACATGCGAGTGGTGGCACACACTTATGCACACGTACATGCTCACAATTTATCTCATGCACATCACCCTCTGTTCAAATACACACATTGGATCCAGTGTCGTGGCCGAGAAAGAAGGGTCAGTCATAGGTCAAAGTCTAATGCTGTTAGCAAAAAGATCCTTGATTGCATGTACGGTGAGTCAAGCAGGGGCCGAGATAATAACACAGATACTATCCCAGGCATGCTTGAACACACATAAAGCGCGCACACATAGAAAATGTTCCTACTAATGTGCATCGTCACTGTGTAGTAATGCTTGGGTGTTCTCCAGTGGAACAGGCTCCAATCCAAATGATGACCGAAGACCTATTTGGTGCCATTGTTGTGGTAAAAAAAAAAAGAAATAATAAAAAATCAGTAACTTTATTAGTGTGATTCAACAACATTTAGCACTTTTAAATGACGTGTTACAGAGGTGAATCATTAGAGCTTCATTACTGTGCTTGTTAAAACGACCCGAGGACTAAGAACGTCTGTTACAGCAAAGACAGAATTTTAAATAAAATCAGTGAGAAGATGCTCCAAAAACTTTCAGGTTTTAATCAAATTATTCTTCTGCAACATAATCCATGAACAGATTTCTTCCAAGCTCTGATTAAAACAAGAGTAATGGCCAAAGATTCTCTCTCGCGAACACGAGTGCTGAGCGTATGCCTCTCCAACTGATGACAGTGATGTCAAAGAGCAGAAGGCCTGTCATCAGCGTCACTACAACCTGTGTGATCCCTCAAGTGGGGGAGTGTTACCAAGAGATGAGGCCCTTTTCAGATGGATGTGTTTAGTTCCTTGTGTAAGGAGGGATCAGGGTGGACGAGTTCACTTTGGAGACGGGTTCTGTAAGCAAGCAGCCCTCTTGTTTTGGATATGGATTTTACCAGACCCGATCAAAGCGGTGTTATCAGCCCTTTGGTCTTGACATGAGAGGGAACTTTCTGGCGTGGCAATGAGTTTTTTTTCTCTCTTGGAAAGATCGTATGCGTTGAAAAGAAGCTGCTTTTTAAATCATGTACTTGGAGTAGATGTAGGTGCAATAAATGAGCTGGTGCAAGGCATCCTAGTTCTGCTGTCCATGTTGTGGCACATACCTCCTTACATTCCAGTTACACGTAAATAGCTAGCTTAGCCTAAGAGCCAAAATGATAAGCCTTAAAGAGAGACTCCTTCTCTCTTTAACCAGCACACGCACTTACACAGACACACAACATTACCACTCTTAAGGTAACATGGAACAGTCTCAGTCTATAATCCCCCTGTTTTTTCTGTCTCTTTCAGGAACAGGGGCACTCCAACGTTCTCCTGCAGCCGCCCAACACCACCTAACATTTTCTGGAAGAACGTGTCCATAGCTCGCTCCCCACAAACATGGACTGTTTTCCCATGCTTTATTTTCTGTCGGTAAGTTAGTGGACCATGCCATTTCAATTTGTGGCATGTGATGTATTGCAGCATCTCCTCACTTTTTTTCCCTTATTCCCATTGAGTCACTGATTTATGTGGCAGCCGACAGACTTGAACTGAAAGTCACAAGTGGGTGTTGGGTAAGGCACTGGTACGAGGAAGAGATTCTCAGTTAAATATTTGGTTGATAGTCTTTGGTTAGAGGAGACTGTGGCTCCTTATCAAGTTAAGAATTTGCTCTGACCCCGGGGCTGCCTCTTTCATTTGTCTAATCATAGCGGAGGAGGGAGGAGATGAATAGGGAGGGGGATAGCGAGGAGAAATGGCCCACGAATTCCATTCAAGAAAGTTTGGTTCTTGAAGCAGCTGTTTACTCTTGGAGAATGTCCCCAAAGATAAACTGCAAGTGGTCTATCTGATGAAGGACTGTTTCAATGTAAACAAGGCATTCTGGAGTACTCAAACCAAGACTTACTTCAGTAAGGAAGATGTATGAGAAGATTAAGTATTAGCTGTATCGCTTTTGGGAATCCATAGACACATCTTCTATGTCAGTTAAAAAAGAAGTGTTTCTGTACCCTTCTTCTTTTAGTAAATGCTCCTCTTTACCCTTTTTAATCTTTTATCTCCTTGCCATCTGCTGCTCCCCTCAGAGACATCATGATTCCTGGTAATCGAATGCTGATGGTCATTTTAATATGCCAAGTCCTGCTGGGAGAGAGCAACCATGCTAGTCTGATACCTGAAGAAGGAAAAAAGAAAGTACCAGGCCTGCAGGGTCGTTCGGCCGCTCAGAGCCATGAACTACTGCGGGACTTCGAGGCCACGCTGCTGCACATGTTCGGCCTCAAGAGGCGGCCGCGGCCCAGCCGCTCGGCCACTGTGCCGCGCTACCTGCTGGACCTCTACCGACTACAGTCGGGGGAGGCTGAAGATGTTGGAGCGCATGACATCGCTTTTGAGTACCCGGAGAGGTCAGCCAGCAGGGCGAACACTGTGAGGGGCTTCCATCATGAAGGTAAGAGAACAATGGAGGACAGATCTAAAAAAAACAAAAAACTAAACGCAAGAAAAGTCGAGGTATCAGCAGGAGCAGGATACCCGAATGTTACACTACACACTTCTGCACCCATTATTCATAGCAGCAATGCGTGCCAATATTATTGGTAGTAATATATGGCATTAGTATGGGCGAGGACTGCTAAGCATTCAGGGTGTTAAACAACATTTCCTACAACCCTTGAAACATGATTGTAAGGCAGCTCCACCCATCTCACCATAACCAAGGAATCTAAGGATGTGGTCACCAAACACAGTCTGCAGAGGGGCTTTAAAAATTCTGCTAGACAAGCTCTCCAGAGCCTCATTTGACAGAACTCTGCATGTTTGGTTAGCAGCTGAAGGAAAAGCAAACCTCCTTCTCACCCCACCCAGCAGAGAATGGCTCAAAAAAGCCCGGTGTTGGCCTGGAATCCTAGTGTGCTCCTCTGTCTCATGTCTTCGGTTTATATGGAGGGCTCTTTTAGATGGACCTTCCTCAGTGTGCAATTATCTTTAATGCTACTCTGCAGGCTTCTAAATAAAGCCCCTGCTGCCAACTATATGGGTGCTGAGAGCAGATACTGCAGCTCTCTAAAGAGATTGGGGGGGGGGGGGTCTCAGGAGCTAGTGCGATAGAAGGACTGAAATGCCAGAGGTCTTTTTTTTCTGTTCAGTGCGCAATAAGTCTGCTCAGTTTAAGCTGCAAAATCAGTTTAACCAAGTCAGAGAGAATTTCTAGGTGGTCGGGTGGGTTGCATGTGGGGTAAAAATGGACAGCTTGACCGAAACCTGTCCGATAAGAGCATGAAAACAATATTTGGCAGGAAAGGTATAGCCGATGAACCATATTTAGCGAAAGGTAGAAACAATCTTGCCAGAGAACATGGGAACTGGGGAGCTGTGGGGCTAAAGAACATGTCCGCCCTTAAGGGGAGGAGTGAGGAAGGAGGGATGAGTCAGCCTTAAGGGGGGATTGTCAAACACACTGCTAACAGTAGCACACAGAAACATGCATTTAAATAGCAAAGTATTGAGGCGAGTTCGCAAGGCGTAGCAGAAGCACTGCATGGGATGAAATGTGTGCACAAATGTGTGTTTGAGTGTAGATTTCTGGTGCTCTCTACAGGCGTTTACCCTCCGTCTCCTTTGCTAAACTATGTTAATAATACGTTCTGAGGCCTTTTGAGTGGGAGTTCTTTGCTTTCATGGAAGCACTATTGTGCAATACTGTGATTCGGCTGTCTGATCTGGCCAAAACAAAGAGAGGTTTTTCACTCTGTAGCAGACGGACACATAAGTGAAGAGAGATGTTAACTATGCAGCCATTCATATTTAATTCAATAAGAAATATGGCTTTTTTTAAGGCTCCTTATGATTGGGGACATCTTCGAATTTTCGTTGATTGTGAATTTATTTGTTAATTAAACTGCAAAGCTGGTATCATGCATGCTTGCACTTTTTTTATTTTGTACTGTACAAGCCTTGTTAAAGGATTGAACTCATTTTATCCCCCTCCTTTCCCATGGGCTTCAGAAGAATAAGATTCTTCTGTATCGTCTGACTCCTTAATGATTATTCATGATGAAAATGATAAACTTCTTAAGTGAACAAACTGCGGAGCCAATCAAAAACACAGCAGGTTTTGATAATGAGAACCACCTGGGCCAGATTAGGGCCTGGGTGTGAAATAACAGGGGTGGATTGAGCAGGAAAATAGTAGACACAACATTCCTTTCCCCAACAATGGTGATCTTGCCAGAAAATCTGCAGACTGAACAGGGAGCCTCCACTGTGTTTATACTGTAGCTGTGGTACGATAATCACCACCCTCCTTGTAATGCGTGTTTCAGCAAAGTGCTCAGGGAAAGGCATTGAGAGAAGAGCTGGGTAATCCTTAAAAAGAGATAAGGAAGCATGGACGATATATATTTACCTTCACTTAATACCAAAGAAGCCTTAAAAGTGTGCATCGACTTAATTTGGTTTCAGTTAGGTCGTGTGAGATTTGTACTGCGCTGCTGCTGTGAACATCTTTGGGGGTAAAGAACACATTCAGATGGATGGACAAGAGATTAGAATAAATAACTGAATATTTTTTTAACTAAATCTAATGCAGAAAGTATTGTTCTACTTTCTAGACATTGCACTGGCTGACATCACAAGGTTTGATGTGATGGGATTTAGCAGCTAATTAAGCATCCCCTTTTTTCTTCCCATTTTCAGAGCACATGGAGCGGGTGCACGAGCTGGACGACAGAGAAGCCACGCCCTTCCGCTTCCTGTTCAACCTCACCAGCATTCCAGAGGACGAGCTGCTATCTTCGGCTGAGCTGAGACTCTACCGCCATCAGATCGATGAGGCCATCGGCGACAGCCTGACAGATGCCCAGGGGCTTCACCGGATAAATGTGTACGAGGTGCTGAAGCCCCCTCGGCCCGGGCAGCTCATCACGCAGCTCTTGGATACGCGGCTCGTGCGTCACAACGCATCGCGCTGGGAGAGTTTTGACGTAAGCCCTGCCGTGCTCCGCTGGACTCGTGAAGGCCACCCGAACTACGGGCTGGCAGTGGAGGTTCTGCACCTCAACAAGACTCTGCAGCACCAAGGCCAACATGTCCGCATCAGCCGCTCGCTCCACCAGGAGCCTGGTGAGGACTGGGAGCAGCTACGCCCCCTGCTGGTTACCTTTGGCCACGACGGGAAGGGTCATCCGCTGACACGCAGGACCAAGCGCAGCCCAAAGCAGCGGGGTCGCAAACGCAACCGCAGCTGCCGGCGCCACGCACTGTATGTGGACTTCAGCGATGTAGGCTGGAATGACTGGATAGTGGCGCCCCCTGGCTACCAGGCCTATTACTGTCATGGGGAATGCCCCTTTCCCCTGGCAGATCATCTGAACTCAACAAACCACGCCATTGTTCAGACATTGGTGAACTCTGTGAACAACAACATTCCCAAGGCGTGCTGTGTGCCCACAGAGCTCAGCGCCATCTCCATGCTCTACCTGGACGAACATGACAAGGTGGTCCTAAAAAACTACCAGGAAATGGTGGTGGAGGGCTGCGGCTGCCGCTAACACAGACTAGCGAGAACTTGGACTTGGACTAGTGACCTGAAAAAAAAAAAAAAGAAAAAGCAAAATGGACGCTAAACAAACGTCAAAGGTCTTTACTCCCAAAATGTTCACTTGGACCCTTATTTATAACTTTTAATTTGAGGTGTATGTTTGTCTCACTATTTTTGTTTCTTTGACAATATGATCATATATTTTGACAAAATATATATATTTATATCTACATATAAAAAAATAAATTGAGTCCTTATTTTAAACATAAAAAAGCTGTACAACTTTTCATAATGTACTTTAGATTGTAAAAGGTTTTTTATTGAGAAAATAGTAAAAACAATCTAAAAAGTAAAGTTTATTTACTGGTAATATTTATTGCTTTCATTTTTTTTATTGGCATCTTTTGAAAAAATAAAACCATGATTTTTTTTACCACAATCACATTCACGCAAGAGAAAATGAGAGAGCTGTGTGTATCACTCACAATATTATTTCTTATGGGATCGGTGAAATCATCACAAGTATAAATCATGTAAATCAACTTTTTTGTCCTATAATAGATGGCTTGTCATTTTAAGAAGCCCCTTTAACCATCCAGTTAAATATATGTAATTACATTTTCCACCAGGAAGTTGAAAGAAAATTGGCAGTCACCATTCACCGCTTTTAAACATGAATTTAAATTTAAATTCCAAGCTGGCCTCTTTAATGGGTTTTTTTTTTTTTTTAAAGGAACGAAATCTCTCTGAACCCTGTCTTCAACACGACAAGGCATCTCACCGACTTTGATGATTAACATCAAAGAAAACTGATTCTGAAAATGATCACCCACCAACTGATCTGTGCTTTTTCAATCTTCTTTCCATTTTCAAAGACAGAAGCTGTTGCAGAAATGTAATGCCTTTGAAAGCTAGCAGGCCTTTAGGTTAGGGCCTTATTGTTCTCGAATTTCACTTTTATGTCAATTAGGCTAACATGTGGTGGTTGGACACTCACTAATCCAATTGCAGCCGGGGCGGCTTGTTGAGCCTGACTGTGGGAGAGTGATTCTATTGTTCCTGACGTCCCCACACTGGGGGAATGATTGTGGCCGATGCGTCCTGCCCGGCTACGAGGCGGCTGAGTCCTCAGAAGAATCAAAGGTTAGACGCTCTGTCTCTGCCTTTGTCTTCAGCGGCTCATGCCGGCAGAGCAAAGACGCCTGTCTCCAACCTGTGCCCCATCACACAATAGGCTTCTACATCACTTATTTACAAGCCGACGGCTGTCCCAAATTATATGATAATGTTTGGAGAGAGGGATTCCTTTGAACTGCTGGGGGGGATGGTGCCTGTGCATTGTTTCACAGAGTGCCCTGTACATCAACATGTCTCGTGTACTTACGAATATATCACATTTGAAAACATATAAGTAACATAAAGCTGAGGGTATAATCAGCATTTGAAAGATTTTTTTACACTTTAATGTGATTATTTAGAGCCTAAAAACTTCATTCAATTTCATGTAATTGGCGTAACTCCCAAAACAACTTAGTATATTTCATGTGGTGTGCCTTGTAAAATAGTAATATATTTATGTAGTATCTTTAACCGATCATTATTTGAAAATTGCCAATTCATTACAAATGTTCTCTCAAGACACTTTACAAAAAGGGCAGCTGTAGACCTGCGAGAGTACTCTTTGTCTTGTAGTGACACATCAGGTTCTCTACACAGGAGCATGTGCAGGCCCCGAGGCCCTCCAGAGGCCGCCGGGCTTCTCTTTGATGCCTGCATATCAGCGTCAAAAACAAGGGAGAAGATGGAGAAGAATTTCATTTTGAAGTGGCTGAGGGCAGGGAAGAAGGAGCTGAGGGTGGGAGGGGCTGTACGTGTGTGTGTGTGTGTGTGTGTTTGAGAGAAGGGGGGGGGGATGTTTCTCAGGAGCTTGACAGCGCAATTACAACATTTCAACTGATCTCCCCCCTGAAGTTGAGATAACATCAGCCAGTTGTGGTAAATGTTGTCCCTGTTCATTACCCCACTGACCTACATGAAGAGAAGATGTATGTTTGTTAAAAAGGATAAAAAGGTCAGGACACAAAGAGAGATGGGCCTTTTATTTAAACATCTGGCAAACCTCAAGTCAAAACTAAAACCTGGTGCACACTTCTACGGCATATCTACGCTATAGCTGGGTCGGCTGCTAGCCTAGCGGCTGGTGCTCACACACCATGTGCGGACGTTGTAATGCATTGTAGACCTATGGGCTGGCGGTCCAGCTTCAGGCTCCTTTCCCGCACGTTATTCCCTGAATTCCCGCTCTGTCCACTGTCCTATTTCTATAAAAAGGAAATAAAAGCCCAAAAATAAATGTATTTGAAAATGGCGGCAATAATGGAAATGTTGTTAACCAACGGTTTTTTGGTGGGGTAGGTAGACAGAAGTAAAAGTTTTTGTGGAGGCAGAGGAGATCGATCCCTCAGCAGCCACCTCACACCTCAAGTCCTAAATCCTCCAGCTGTCCTCAGCCACATGATCGTGTAAAACTCCAGGAAATAGAAAGATAAATGTGTGTGTGTGTGTGAGTGAGTAAGTGTGTGTGAAGGGAGGTAGAAGTTAAGAGGGGAGGAGGGGAGGGGGGGGGGGTTGGGGTCAATTACAGAATGAGTCCTTAAAAACAGATCGAGGGCTTTGTCATTCCTATGTGACGTGCCACTCAGTCTCCTGTAAGTGCTCGTTCTCACGCAATTACAGGTGAGTCATTATGCAGCGGCTCTATTGACACTGCTCGACTAATTGACCGGGTGAAGTCTTCAAAAAGCTTTTTATTTGGACGTTCTGCCATAAAAGCCGAGTGTTTATAGACAGTGAACCTCCCCTCGGGAACAAAGGGAGATGATCCTCGCTTTGCATCGCCTTGTTTGAGTGGGCGCACTCCATACCTCTATCTGAAATCTGCCTGGGGTTTTTTTTCCTTCTTTAGACTCCACAGATGTGAGAGGCTTGGTTGTGTGTATGGGGATCCATGGATGGGGCTCTACAGTAAGTCCGGGGACAAAGACACACATTAGCAAATGTGTTACTATAGATGAGTCCTGTGAGCAGAGTTGAAGCAGCTGATTTTTTTGTTTTATTTATTTAGAAAAATGACAAGGGGTCAGAAACCGAGCAGAGAGAGAGGGGGGGGGGAACACCACGTGGGAACGGAACCACGAGTTGAACGGGTCAAACCTGGGCCACCCGCTTGGAGGACTGCAGCTTCTATAAATGGGGCATGCATTTTAACTGCTAGGCTACCAGCGCCCTTCTTTGAACTTTTAGAGAACTAAAATATGTGTTTATCTTTAGAGCGAAAAAAAAAAACAGTCCTCTATAACATGCTGTTGGTTTACATCCTGTATATTTTATAGCTTTATACAGACTGGATCGAAACACTTCAAGTCCTGTAGCCTCACAAAAGACGAAAACATTTAAATACAAAAATGTAAGACTTCTATTTTAGGTCTTGTTTTTAATACCGCATCATTTCCATACACAAGTTTACAGCTTAGTGTAGGTTCGCAAAGACTGAAAATAATTTTGACTGTTGTTTACAATTAATGTGTCCATCAGTTTGTTTTAACAATCTCGAACTGAAATTCTCATTAATGAAAAGCTGGACAGAAAAAATATTTGCCATTTTAAAAATTACGTCAAGGATTCCAACACTTCATCATATTGTCAAAGTATCTTCTCTCACTCACATCAAACCATGTTTTTTACTGGTAGAAAAAAAATATTTCTCCCAACCTTGATTAGCCAGGACCACCTGTGATTTACCATACCTCCCTAATTAAATACATTTGTTGACCCTGTTTGTCTTTATGGGCCTAAAACTGTGATTTAATTGATTCTTGTTGAGGTACTTCAGCAATCACAACACTTGAATCATAATCATTTCAAACTGTGCAGGTGAATGTGCCAAACAAGATGGCCTAACACCTGTTGTGTTTTCATCTACATTGGAACCTCTCAAAAATGCAGCTTTCATCCGCAGAGATTAGACTATTAGTAGTATGGCCCTTGGCAATGCACAATGTTGGTTGCCAACATTTTGAGTTACAACTGTAAAAGGTCCAAATACAAATCTGCCCAGAATTCTCTTACTGGTTGGCTTTTTTCCTCCAAAGATATGCTGCTCAAAAATTGAACTCCTTGAGCACTCATTTCCATCTCATTAAGTTGGCTAAAGAAGCAGAACAACCAAGTTATCTGACACCAATATTATCAAGCAAACAGCAAGGATACTCTGTTGTATAGAAACAAGTGTCCATGGACCAGCATGCATCACTCAGCTCTATGCTTCAAACTGGAAAGAGTGAGTCTCCGCTCTGGTGCTCTGCTCTCTCTGTCCGTTTGGAGAATCAGGAGGGGCTGCTGTGATGAAAGCTCATGTCAGTGCTGCTCCAGGTCACGGCCTCTTGTTTCAATCTCCCACTCATACTTACACACACACACACACACACACACACACACACACATTCTTCTTATACTCTTTTTCAGGGTATATCATTTTTACACAAAGACACTCAGGCACACATTCACGCACGCATCTGAAACCTTAGACCCCTCCCGCTGTCCATCTGTAGGGGTTATCTGTGTGACACCTCCTCTCACCCCCGTCTGTGACTCATCTCCACTCATCATGCACACCTCGCCGCTGGCACATGGCAGCCGGGATGCTACGCATCACATTTAAGGGGGATAAGGCTGTCATCGACGGAATACTTTGACCCGGGGGTCACAGGCATGAAGCACATACACGCAGACACACTGTGTGTACAGTGCAGGTATGGGAAGAGGAGGATTTTATTCCTCAGGGTTCAGACACAGGTGAATTCATTGTAATAGCTAAACGCTCGACGCTAAATGCAGTCCTGAAGTGCTGAAAGCGGTTGTTGATATATTTTACAACCATTTTAATAAGCCTTTGAAACTCCAAATTATAACTCCTATCACTTTATTCACTATAAAACTGGAGATCTTAGTCTTATTTTAAAGGAACTTTGTTGAATTTTAACCAAAACCACACAAGCCAGTAATTCAAAATCATTATTTTTATAATTATTTTGTTTTTACCATTTTAAGATTCTTTTATGGGCTTTTTTTGTCTGACGTTGGGGGGTTGGGCATTGAAAAGAAAAAATCCCTTCCACTACTCAAGACGCAGATACACTTATGTTAAGTAAAGTCCTGCCCCTTGATGTGGGTATTTGAGGGTTTTTTTTTCTATTCACTGCAGGCTGTCAAGTAAACAAACGTTTACTTTGGCCTTGTAAATAATCAATAGAAGAGTAAAAAGCGCTTTGAGAAGTCAGATGACGAGAAAAGCACCATACAAGCTCATGTGTATTTACCATTTTTACCATCAACATACTTATCAGTAATGAAAATGAATGGTTGAGCTAAAAGAAAAGTCTTAGGCTTACATACCTGTCCAATAGAGCTATCTGATTTGTGACTGTAGCTACATTAAGGGTAAATCAAAGCAAACAGTGTTGTTGCTAACCAAAAGCTATAAACTAAAAACACTGATCATGATTGACAGTTGTTAGGGGTTTGGTCAGTCTCGCCCTCTCTGAGCTACCTTTGGCTTATGGTGTGTGTGTGTGTGTGTGTGTGTCTGTTTGTGTGTGTGTACATGCTTGCATTCACATGCACACTTAAGTTCACAGTTACAGCTCCGTCTTTGCTCCCTTTTTTCAGGCTGTTAGCTCCGCTGGTGTCTGTCAGGGGTGTTAGAAGAAAAACAATGACGGCCTCTCAAAGAAAGCTTAATAACAGTAATTGCTGCCTGAGTGATTAGAAAGAGTATCAGATATTTCCATCTTGACAACTGTTCCCAAACAAAGAGTAGCAGCGGGTCGGGGGCCATAGAGTGTATGAGTGTGTGTGTGTGTGTGTGCGCGTGTCTGTGTGATTAAAAAACCCCTCATTTCTCCCACCAAACCTCCCCGACTGGGAAGGGACCACAGTGGAAATTTCCACTTGTCAAAGAAACAACCTGTGAGTTCAAAATTTGGTGTCAAGTGCCGCTGTCGTTGTGTGGACGGAATGCTTCTTTTGTGGGCAAGTCTCTGGTGTAATTTCGGGCAGGGCAGGGTGTCCCTGCAGTAGGCCTTTCTTCCTCGAGCTCTTTGCAGTTTCATTAGATACGGCTAATGAAAAGATGGCTGCTGGACAGCCCGGCCCCCCGACGCTCCTCTGGCCTGTATTTAGAGCCTTTGCCTGGCTTCTCCCACTGAACAGGTGTGCTGGCCGGCCCTGCAGCACTCCAGCAACTCACTGAAAACACTTTACATCCTCGTCTTTGCTTTAACACAGTTAAGAGCTACTTCCACAAGTTGACTCAATTTTGAGTTTTTTGTATAATGTTAATCATTTGGAGATTTGTATCCCTTAGGATGGGGTTGGAAAGTTAGCCGCATCAGCATGTTGGAACTATCTCTCTAACGTGATGATCAAACTCGGACCAAAACATTCATTCCAATTTATTTATGTTCCAAATTCATCACGCAGTACCTTTTCTTTTCATCACAAGTATAAATACTTCCACATTGGTTTACAAACACCGCCTACTCAGATTTACAGTTTGAGATAAGGAGGCACATATAAGGATGTCGCCATTTAAGGTTGTTTTTTTTTTTTAATCCCAGGAAGGTTTATCGCCCTGCAGACCCTACAGCTTGTTTTTATGCCTGTTGTAAAAATAAGTGGCAACATTAAATGTCACATATTCTTCTCACATCCTTGTCTTTATTTACACATATGGCAGGAAATTAAAGACAGTGAGGAAAGTGTGTATCCCTCATTTAACAATCTGCAGCGCTCTGAAGCCTCTGGCTAACTGAGACGTTGTAAAAGGGGAAAAAAAAGCCTCCTGTAATTAGACAAAGCTGTTTATGCACAACTGCTACATCCTCTTCCCCTATTGGCTTCTCTACGAAGCACTAATTTGCCTTTCAGCGTGATAATAGTTGATATACAGTAGGGTGTCGTCTGGTGACAGCTCATTGTTTTGCTCTGGTTACTTACAGAAGCTGTTTTCGGCTACTGGCGGCTTCTCCCTTTTCAGGTGCATAAATATCTGAAAAGAGGACCCGGTGTTTGGCGGGGAGTAAGATCTCAGTGTTTATTTGCTATCAGACTCCCTCTGTGTTCATACGCTGACCCTTTGTGTGGCTCTCGGAGAGGCAGGTGGATTGTGCCCCCGGCTTGTGAGCTATACAGTTTGAAAGCAACAACGTGAAACCGGAGCCGTAACACGACCCCGAGGCAATTAGGCCCACAATAAGGACGGGTTTTTTTTTTGGCATTCACTCCTTTTGTGTTCCTAAATACTATTTAAGGGCAAATAAGATGAAGAACTTTGGGTGCTTTGGCAAGAGAGGCTGATCAGCATACCAAGTCGCAAATCAGCAACGCATCACGTTTTTATGTTTAAATGATGGCTCGTTGTTGTACATAAGTTCAAAGAGATGCTACTATATGCTTCACTCCCTTGAATGTTCCAGCTTTTTTTTTTTTTAAGAAGATGGGGGATTTGCGTTGGGTGGACACGATCAAGGAAACGCTGGAGTCCATTTTGGGGGGTTTTGAGCCAGGCGACTCATTCCCGTGTTTACAGACAGACGGTGGAAGCGGGAAAAGGTACAAGGAAGGCTGGAAAAGAGAGAGACCCCCCCCCCCCCCCCCTCCCTTCCCTGAATGGAGTGTGTCTACCGGATCTGCCCAGGATGAAATGTCATATCTTAGACTGATCCTTATCTCTTAATCGCTTCCTTTGTCTCCCATGATTCCCCAGACCCTCCCTGACTTCCCTCCTCGGACACGGCCCTTTGATGTGTCAGCCACGGTTAGGGACGCTGGGGGTGGGATATTTGCGGTGTGTGCATGCATATGTGTGTGTTTTAAAGTGGCAGTCTGGTTCTGCTTCCAGCTAACGAGAGCCAGAGGTTATCAGGACATGATGGGAAGGGTTGGGGCTCGGCATCTCTTGTGGCCTGTGTGATGTCACATGCATGTGTGTGTATCTAAGAATGTTTTAATGTGCTGGAGGGTGGGAGTAATGTATAACTTAGACAGTAAAGTGTTCCTGTGTGTCTGGGTTTGATGCATTTGTGTGACTCTGTGCTGATGACACACCAGCCTCACAAACTTTCTCTGGGGCTACAAGCAGATGGTTGTTGCTCACAGACAGGCTAATGTGAAACAAATGGTAGAAATATAAAAGAGAGTGCATCAAATATATTTGAAAAAGAAGGAAAGGAATCTCACAAAAAATGTGTAAAATATTAGGGATGGGACTTTGTATTAGGGATGGTTCATAAGTTTGGAATATTCAAATAGGGATTAATTAATGAAAATGAAGGTGTTTAGGGAACTACACAAATTCATTACATGATTGCAGATTGTATTATTGTCGTGCAGTCTATGGTTGTGCATCGATTGCAGGGAACACATTTCACTTCCCCCTCATCTTGGCATGCAGTGACTTCTCCTGATTATATCCTGCTGTATTCTCACATCAGCTCACATGAACTTCACATGAATATTATTCTAGGGAGCTGGCAGGAAAAACTCAGGATAAAGAAACAGAATTTCCCCCTCGGGGATTAATAAAGCATATAAAATGAAAGAATGTAATTAAAAAATAAAGTCAGAGTTTTGTGCAAGTGTGAAAGCAGCTTGGGACCGTAATGTACTACATAAACTCCGCTGATGTGACGGTACACTAAAACTAGAGATTAAGACAAAAAACAAATTCTGATTTTTTTTTTACTGATGTGCTAATTAATGTATAGCAGGCAACACTAACACTCCATATACAGTCTATGTCCGAAAGTCCAAAGATAAGCTAATTGAAACATTGCAAGGCGAAAAACACATCCAGACATACCATTGTTATCGCTCAGCCATTGTTAGCTCTAGCCTCGAGCTAATTTTACTGCTGTTTGTGCTGTAATGTAAAACATGTTGGCAGAGCTCATTAACTTCCAAACAGTTCCTCAATGTATATTTGATTTCACTGGGTTAGCAAGAACTTTATACAGGAGATACAAAAAAAAAAGACAAAACATTGTTTGCTTTCCCAAAGTGAAACCAGCCGTTGATAAAACAGATACAGCGTGCTAAACCCTCTCTCTCTCTCCCTCCACTTGGCCCTGCACAGTGTCCACTGCACTGATGAAGTTTCCATTTTTATATGCAGCTTTAAATAATTCAAGAAAGGAAAAGCTAGAGTGACCTCTGGTCTAACCTGTCTAAGAGTAAATCTAATATTTTTGACCTCCTTACCTTCAGTTGACCCAGTATGGGCTAATTTATCTTCTTTGTTTGTCATCTTAAATAAGGCCGTGACTTAGCGACAATTCCAAGACGAGTCAAACTAATTGGGAAAAAAACTAGCCTGAGGTTGATGGCAAGAACTTCGGATTTTCATTTGTGGTGACTTGTGGTCAACTGCTGCAGAAAGGAGAGAAGCGTGATTGGGCCATCTGTGTGCATGTGTGTGTAAAAGAGTTAGAGCACAGTCTGTGACAGACACACAGAGACAGTGAGAGCTTGTTCGAAAAACGATCAAAGCTTCTGACTCATCTCAGACAAGATAATGCAGTCGTATCTTTAAAAATAAGCTATAGAGAAAAAAAGAGTTATAATTGTATGTATGCATGTATCCTATCACGTGTCATTGTTGGCTTATTTTGCGGATCCAACATCCGGAGGGTTATTCTCTGGTGCCTAAAAGAATGTCAGGCTGGAGCCAGGAGTGATGGGGGCACATTGTCTGCACCCTCTGGTGGCAGGATGCAACAGCACAACCTGTTCTATTGTGTGTCTGCACAAAGTGTGTTTGTGCACCTTTCTGTTGAAGTGGAGGCAGTTTAAAAAAAAAAAAAAAAAAAAAAAAACATGCTTCTTCAGGTGAGAACACAATACTGTATGCTTGTGTGGGGAGGCCACCCAGCATCAACTGCATATCCTGACAAAGATAGCAGACATGGCTTACAATTAGAGGTTTTTGCTCCAGCCAAAAGCAACATTGTTCATTTCAGTGAAAGAATGGGGCCCAAACTGGGTCCCTATCCACCTGGAGATGAAGACGGAGAGAAGAGAGAGAAGAATGACAGCTTTAGTGTCGGGAAGAAAATGTCACCATAAGAACAGATTCATCATGTAATGGTCAGGCTATCATTATCGTGTATTATGGAAGCCGTGCATTTTCAAACTCAGAGTGGATCTAAACATTTGCCTCCGCTGGAGTATTGTCTGTATTTAAACATCCAAGCCAGTGGAGTGAAAAAATAAGCGAGAACGTTCCCCACATTAAGGTTACAGCTCGAACAAGCTCTGGCACTGCCTCCTTTACGAGTAATTTTCGAAAGGCTGTTTGTTTTTCTTGGCGTGAGCGTACACAACTGTATACATTTAGCTGTGGACTTCGGGGCATAGAGGAGTGAGATCATTAACATATGGGCAGAGCAGTTAAAGCCTGCAGCCATGGGCCTTAAGGGACAGCCTGGTAGTGTAAGTGAACACTTTGCAACATTAGATATTATTGCCTCTCCCAGGGTTGGAAAAGTCTGCATCAAGTACTTAAACCAGTAAATTAGCAGGTGGGTGACAAGCAAAGAATATTTTGTTATAAAGACTTTTTGATGAGAAACTTTGGAGATTTGAAGCTCTATTTAAAAGGACCTTTACTTCGAATTGTTGCTTTGATAATTGAATGTCATGACTGGGGTTTCTGCTGATAGAGCCTGACTAATATGAGATATGCATGCATATACTGATACATATGTCATCGGCCCATACCTGCAAATAATGTCCTCATACCAATAAAACGGTCAGGCTTTACTGCAGATATTTTGGACTTTTTAAAGCCTTTTCTTTTGTCAGATCTGTATTTGATTTGAAGACAAAAAAATCTAAGACCGTGAAACTTGAAAGTTCCAAGTATGGCGTCTAAAAAAAATGACCTAGCTTTGTTTAGCGTAACGTTTTAACAAACCACACAAGAGACTTGGAAAAAAAGAAACTGTGAAAGTGTACAATTAAGCATTTCGGTCAGTAATAAAAAAAAGAAAAGGAAGCCTGACACCAAACAAACAGACTTGTTGCCTTGGTTGCGGACAACCCCTTCTGAGGTGGTGAATATGGGCTCACCAGACTGACGGAAAGAGGTATTACAATGAGCTATATCAAGAAACAAGTGCTGTCAGAGGGGTGAGCTGGAAGAGTTGACAGAGAACATTTTCAAAGCGTACCGGTGAAGATCAGGCCGTCCGAGACATTCATCTGTTCCATTAGAAATGATCGTTTACATATTGTAAACATTTTATGGTGAAATGGAGTTCAAACAGTTCCTGCAACATGTCAGCCATCTTGGTGCTCGTTTCCACATACCTGCCCTCCAAGATCCCTTGAATATACTATAGTTTAGAGTCTGGCTGTGGTATAATGAGTTTACCTTAACAGAGCAAGATAGGAAACATGGGGACAGTCTTGGTGCTAGTCCAAACAGACGCATGACAAAGGCACACAATTAGACTGGTCAACACGTGGTGTGTGTGTGTGTGTGTGTGTGTGTGTGTGTGTGTGTGTGTGTGTCTATGTGCAAGGATTGCAGCCACAGCCGTGCCCGGAAAGGCTTAGAGCACAACCCGTCATTAGGAAGTCAGGCCGTCTGGAGTGCATTACAGGCTGGGTACTGTAACCCTTACAAAGACAGGACGCTATCGAATCAGGGATGAAGGAAACAATGAGAGATTGAGGGACAAATAACTTCAGTGGCTTCTTTTGTTGACTTGTTTGTCCTGAGGGACGACCTTGTGCAGATTTACAGGAAGGTTATTGTTGAAGTTGATGTGCTGCAGGCAATGAAAGCCGGATGAAGCACACATTACCAGTTAAATCATTAGAAGGCTGTCTGTGCCGGTGTAAAAGACAGTGAGACACTGCCCACGAATCAGTGCTGCTATGCTAACCTTTTGACTTCAGCTCTCAACAATGTGACAGGTTTTAGTGCTTGACGTAGTGCTTACATTGGTTCTGTAAGGGTGTCATCAAATGGATATGATTCACGCTAGACTAAACAAAGAGAGCCAAACTGAAAGGAAAAGTAAGCATGCTGTAACATACAGGGAGATGACAGCTGGATAAAGAAATAGGTATGAACGAAGAGAACATAAAAGAAAGAGATATCTCCGTGAGTCAGATTAACTGACATAAACAGAAGTAAACATTGTCAGCTTTGTTGAATGATACCTGGTGAGTACTTCAAAATGAGTTTTTAACAGAAAGTCGTGTCCTTACTTGTCTCAGTAGCTCAGCTAATGAAGGGTTGGCCAAATAACAGTACTCAACAAGATGATCAGTAAAGATTTACACAGGACTGGCTTACAGTATATGTGCGTGTTTGTCTTTCTACACGGCTGTGGGGAGACACTTTGTAATGCATGATTATTGCAAAGGCCATATGTGTACCAAATAGCTGTTTGTCAACACTTTGTAAATCATAGCTTAGGACTTCATACCAACAAATAATATTATCCTGAAACATGGGCAGAAGAATATCACTTGCTGAAATGATTTCAAATTTAGATGATAAATCTGAGGGAAAGTGAAGTGAATTTTCGCGTCATAATTGTTCTGTTTAATGTTTGAAATTACATTTTTGATCACTTGATTTTCCACAGGCTTTGGCTTTTTGCAGGAAAATTGTCTGTGCAAAGCCACACATGTGTAACACTGGTCATATTGAGATTTCTATAACCCCCCCCCCCCCCCCCCCCCCCCCAGCTATCCTCTGATGATGATTTAACTTTCAATTAATCTCTATAAAGAATCTCCTGCATGCAGATGCAGCTAACTATCTGTACTAGTTGGTTGTATATCAATAAGTAAGCGATGTACAGAGACAAATGGCAACTGATTGAGGAGGTAATATCTCCAATTGTGGGAAGTTAGAGGTTTGATTTTCTGCAAAATCCGTGGATACTCACCACTGCAGTCTTGTTCCAAGCTCCAGAATAAATTCATAGAAAAGACTCTTAAGTACTTAATCACCCATCATTAGAAGTAAATTAACAAGCACCACAGCTGGAAGGTCAAAGTTCACAACCATGGCCGTCCAACCAGAAGATTTTTTTTTAAGATCTACATTTGTGTCCTTCATAAGTTGCTTTCTGTCCACTGAACTGCTTATTGGGCCCAAAACCTCAAATGAGTCATCACTGTGCAACTTTGAACCACAAAAGTCCAAACAGATTGTGTTGCTCAGTAAGTTTGGTAATGAGGCAGCCAGTAGTTTTTCTGATAGTCAAGCCTTTGTACGAGCGCAGCAAACTGTCACATTTTGTTGCAGCTAAGAGAAGTCCGTTGGTTCATCAGAATCCGTGTCTGTAGTTAAAACATATGGGAGAGAACTGGAGGCTGCCATTTAAGGCATCTTATTTGACATCTTGACTTCATCCTGGTCTTCTGGTTTTTGATTTAGGTTCAGAGGAGGAAAGGAATTGTCTGGCAAGCATCTGGCCTTCAGTGTTACAGCATTCAACATATTGAAACACCTGTTTTGATTTATTGTGTTTGGGTAGTTGGCAGTGGATTGATTCCAGCACTCAGCTTCTTGCACATGCACTGCCAAGAATACACACAACATAACTCTGTCTTTTACCCTGAGGAAATTGTACACTCTCAAACACAACCGAACACCAAGAGTACTTACTTGAACAGCCCTGCGTTAACACTCGCGTTGCCTTTGTACTTCTTGCAAGTTTTACAAACGACTTTGTAACTAGATCAATAATGAAAGCGGACAATCTGGAGGTCTGTGTTACGACGTCCAGTTTCCGAGCCTCCCGCTGCCGAGTGAAGACGCACCGTTACTCAGAAAAACAAAGAGAAGAGCACTGACTGAAAGAGCAGTCATCCAACAGAGAAGGGAATAGTTGAAGAGGGAAAAGACCATACGTCAGTCTGCCCTGAGCTCACCTTTGACAGAGTCCCACCTGTCAGCATGGAACTGAATCAAGTTCCCTTTTCTCTAAAACCAGGTGCATTAGACTGAGAGCAAATTCCCTGCACACCCTTTTTTTGGTACTCTGCCAGAGTTCCCCTTTGTGCTGGCCTGCATCTATCTTTCTGGTGCATAGACTAGAGCTAAAGAGCAGCAAATAGATACGCCATCTGGCTGTTGTCTGGCCTTAGCTGTCTGTGGGACATATGATGGATTTTACCGGGACAAGACGCCAAAACACAAAATAGCTGAGGTCAGTAAGTTTAGGAGATCACAAAAATGGGAAAGGGCTGCAGCTCTTGGTTGTTTGAAAGTTTGAGAGGGTTCTTGTGATGGGGATTTGTATGCTTAACAGGTTTATGTCCTACACCACACTTTAAATCACAAGCAGTATCATGTTTTAATGCATTATAAAGAAACACAGCTGGACAAACTGGAATCAGCTCCGCCCTATCTAGTGGTGCATGGTTGTCGTCACGTTGACGCAAGTGTATGCTACCCTAATTAGATGGTTTGGGGACCTAGACAACCGTTTGCCAAGGCCAGCTGGGGTTCTTCCCATGTGTGTCACAGTATGACATCACAGTCTGGGTGCAAGGACACCATATCATTGGTATGGACAGTCTGTGTTTGTGGAGTGACTGAGCCAACCTCAAGAGTCCTGTCATAGTCCCAGTCCACCATGTGGACCAGGATTCGGAGGAAGTCGCCCATGTGCCAAGGAAGTGTGGGCTCTTCAGCTAAGTCAAGGAATTCTTATCATGTTGACTTTTTAAAAAGGGATGCACCACACTGCGGTTGAGTCTGCAGCTGGGACAACAAAGTGATGAATGTAGCGGCGAGTGAGGAAGGGATATGCCCACACACTCACCTCCTACCTTTCTTTCTCCGTTTACGCCCTCAATCAAGTCACACACACACACACACACACACACACACACACACACACACACACACACACACACACACACACACACACACACACACACACACACACACACACACACACACACACACACACACACACACACACACACACACACACACACACACACACACACACACACACACACACACACACACACACACACACACACACACACACAGGTTCCAAATGCTGTTGCAGCCGTCCGGGTGGAGAAATTTGTGAGCTGTGCTCTGCAGAGCCACTCTCCAGGGCCGTGGCCATAAAACAAAAGCACTTGTAACATGAAAGAATTCCTGCAATTTACAAGAGGAAGTGGAACATCTGAGAGACGATGTTTGAATTCTCTGTGTGCTCTTTTGGGTGAAGTGTCAAAGCAGGGGTGGCTGCTGCTGGCTAATGTTTCCCTCTTCCCCGACCGCCGCCCCACAAATCAAAACCTCCCTCCATCCCACCGCCCACATGCCCCCTTCAAAACTAAATGTACTTCCTGTTCCCCATTACATGCCTTGTCTGATTGACCAGCGAGTCCACCCTGAGTGAAGGCATCCACCGCAAACTTCACTTTGAACCTATAACAGCTCCAGGGAACATTCCTGCCTTAAAAGGTTTATTTGGTTATCTCTCCAAATGTCCTGAGGTAAAATATACTGTTAAGTAAACTTTGCTGACACAAACCAGTTGTACACATGCAATAGTAAACAGATTGCAAGCACTCATGAAATGGTTGCTGCCTGCATCTTAGCACTGTGCTGCACACTGTCTGCAGAAAAAACAGATTGTTCCCATAATGCTCGAGAACTGAACTTGTACCGTTTCTCACACATCAAGTGTCTCAAATTGTACTTTAATCATGGGATAATTGTTTTGGGGTTGTTTTTTTTTGCAAGATTCCTAAATGTCTTTGAAAGAAGGGCCTGTAAAAGATGGGCAAGTCACAACCATTCTTTGCAAAGCAGAGTGTAGTTAGTGTGTGTCCTGTGTGTATTTGAGTGTGTGTTTGTAGTTTTCCAGAATTTGGTCTGCATTCGTTTGGATAATTATAACTTTATAGAGATTTTTTCCCCTCCCTTCCTTACAACCACATCTGCAGAAGAGGCACATTGTAGAGGAAGGGTGGAGGCCGAACTTTCTTGTTCTCCACTCTCTGTTTCTGTCTTTCTCTCTGCTGCCTCCTTCTCCTCTCTAGCTCTCTCTCTCTCTCGCGCTACCCCTCCTCCTTCCTCGTGTCGCTCATCTTCCTGCATTGCCTGGACCACCTACGTTCGAGCCTTGGGTGGACCCAGAACCATTGCTATCAGCACAAGTGTACTCAAACCTCCCATAATGACTTCCACTTAGAGCCAGTCCATAAACACTCTCAGATGCAGAAACACACTTTCAGGGCTGAAACAGGCCGGCTGCAAGCTTTCCTTGTCTGCAAAGGCTGTAGTCATTTAACTTGTTTCCTTAATTCCTTTCTTAATAGGAATGTGTTTGTTTGTTTGTGCATTGGTTCAGTCCTGTTTATTTGGCTGCTTCTTTAATGACATTTAGCTAAGTTCTTCAAGCCACCCTTCGAGCTGTGCTAACCTCATGTGTAACCTCACATATTCGACTTGAAGCTCTTTACAGTAACTTGTTGAGTCTTCCGGCAGTGGTTAAACCTGCGGTGAGGCTACCTCCATGAAGGTTTGCCAGAACGGTTTCATGACTTTGTATGAGCGCCAAAGCTACAGGTCCAATGCCTGTGGGCGATGATGTCATGCCACATTATGTAATTATGTTTTGCGTTACGTTAAAAACCATAAAACTCATGTACACTGCAAGGGTGGAGCTGACATATTCGTTTAACTCATTGAATGACCTCAAGCTAATTTAACTGAAGTGCAACACTATGACTGGCTTAGTACAAGTCTGAGGAGGTTGTTGTTGGATTCAAAATGTCAGTTCTGTTTTATTTGTTTGTGTTCTCACAGATGTCACTTTTGATCTACGCTAGCAACGGGAGAACTAGAACAGTAACATGCTGAACACATTCTTACAGTCATGCTTTAATGCGATCAGCACTTGTAGTGTAATGCACTGAACTGGGATGTTACTTTAACACTTTGGAAAATGATTCCTTTTCGGTAATAATAAGACTTTAATTTACGTTAATTGCTGCGATCTGGGAATGCGGTGACATTGCATGAAAGGAGCCAGATGGGGCGAACAATACAAGCAGTCAGAAGATTACCAAGGCTTTCAATAAAAGCCCCAGCTCAGCCAAACTTGTTTGAACAAGACATAAAGGCAAATTAGTGAAAGTAACGTGAGCTAATGCAAACATTTTACTTACTCCCTTCCTCTCCATCTCCTTTGTATCATCTGGCATGTTTACAATCAAGTTACAGTTAAACCTTCTACAGACCTGGACGTCTGTGCATGCCATAGTTGCGTGCTTACACAATGTTCCTTTCAACATCCTAATTCGTTCATGCCAACATGGAAAATTGTGGCGATAGTCTATATTTTTTAGTCAACGTATCCGATCAAAAGTCAAAAACCAACTAGGCTTTTGACGAAGTCAAGATATTCACCAACTTCCTGAGTTGGTCTGTGACACTCCAAGTTCCAAGCTTCTTGATTCATCAAGTGCCTAAACCATTACATCTTTAAACGCAGGCCAACGATAGGATCATGGCATCCTGTGCAACAGGAAGGGACTTTTTGTGATAATGAGAAACTTGACAGGAAACACAGCTTTGTTTGATACAATTGTCAGTCTCTAATTAGCTCTAGTGAGTCATTAGAATGGGATGTTGTTGTGGGGCACTGACCCAAAATCAACTACAAAATCCATGATAGGGAATGGGACATGACAGTTTTGGTTAATTATGTTGGACTTCAGTGGAAAAAGTGCTTCTATGTGATTCACCATCCCGACACCTGTAGATACTAACTTGAAACTTAATCGTGACCGAAGAATGTCAGGAAAAAGTCCAGTGACACCATCTGTATCACAACACCTGGAGTTTATCTCCCAGCGAGATAATCACAAATATTCACACATCATTCTGCCCAAACCCCCTCAACACATAACAAACTCCCTGTTATCAGAGATTGGGTGGACTATCATGTGCCTGCTCTGACAGGATGAGAGAGATAGGCCTCTTTTGAAATGACATTTTTGCCAGCAGACTGTAAAGACCCTTACGTGACAACAGAGCATCTCATGAAGGTCGGAAAAAGAGCAGGAGAGAAAAGAGAAGATTGAGATCAGACTCCTGGCTGCTCTGCTTCCATCCTCTTTTTTTTTTTTTTTTTCATTCTGTCAGAATGTGGTTTAGAACATGTGTGGCTCTGAAGCTTCGCAGTGGAAAATAAATGTATCACATGTTCTTTGGGCTGTTTTAAGATTTCTATAGCAAACATGAATAGGCCCTGATATCCTACATAAAAGACAAGCATGTGAACATACCCAAAAATCAAGAAATGACTCAAAGACACCACGATAAAAAACATCCAACAACCCTTTTCATCTCATTTGTTTAGAATTTTTCCATCTCGTGTTTATACCTCGAGCAAAACTATGCATCTTATTTTGCGATCAGACAGCCTTTAATCTGTTTGGGACATTGTCTCATCTTCCATCAGTACACAGGTAAGTTATCTCTGCAGCTCTGCATCCTGCCAAGCGTGGGGTTTCACAGCTCAGGGGCCACTATCATGTCTTGTACTGAACAGCTATCTCCACATGTGGGCCGGAGGGGCGAACATGTCCACAGCTTACAAGATCAGACACAGCACTGAGTCCTGCCGTCATGTGCCTGCTTCAAGGTGATGTTGCAAACCCTAGGAGATTACAGATGAGCAGATTGAAGGTATCCAACAAGCTTTTGGGGCAGGTGGGTGTTATTCTAGACTCTAGAGGATTCTTGTCCACCAACCAGCTGCTCCAGAATGGGCCAAAGACGAGGCTGAAGCAGAGGGCGGTCAAGCTTTTTTGGTAGCTGCACCAAAACTGTGGAACATTTTATCTCTTCACAGAAGATTTGCACCGACAACCATTGAGTGTTTTAAATCGTGGGGACCTAAATGGTTAGCTGTAGTAAAATAAAAAGCATTGCGCTACTGGAGGATAAACAAATACCTTTTTTTAGCACCCCGTCTTTCCTTAAATGTTATTTAATCAATATTGCTGTATTATAAGTTGGGTACAGTTGGACACTTAAATAAATAAAACAACTTAGCATGTGTATGACTGTATGACTAAGAACTTTGACCTGGTGTGAGATTTATCGCTTTGCAGGAAATATTGATTATGCCTATTAGCAATTAACAAACATAAAACAAAACAAACACTCTTTACTTCATACTGTCTCCATGTCTGTCCCAAAGACATGGGTGTTTTGCTTCCAGACCGTTGTTAAGTTTAAAAACACCTTGCTTTCCAGAGAAGAGTGACTGCAATGGCATGAGGAAGCAGCTTCCCTCTCAGGGTCATGCAAAGTTCCTCGCTTGGTGAGTCAATTACACTTGTGAGTGAGTCAATTAGTGTTTGTGACTCATTCATTGGGGCCATGTTCTCTGTGAGTCACCTAGACCCGCCATTGCATTTCCCGCAACACAAAAGAGACTTTTTTTTTTAAAGGTCCCCACTGTTTGGACAGAAAAAGCCCCCTTAATTGACCTCACTTTGATGTTTCTATTTAAAAGCCTCGTCTGTGTTGTGTCACTCAGCAGGCAACATGGACTAATGACAACATGGCCGTCAATCGCCTAAACAGTGCAGTGCTTAGGGGGTAATGATTGTATGGTCTCAAAATGGAGTATTTCGCCTGATACAAGGGATATGCCTTTATAAAAAATAAATAAATATTTTAAAAAAAAACCTGGTGAGATTCTGAACCACAGCCACAAAATACCAACATTAATTGGATGACTGGAGGGCCTGTAAGTGAGTAAGTAAACAGTCACTGTAGCCACATCCACACCAAGGTAGATAAATCTGGGAACCTCGTTTACAAAAGGAAATGACTACTAACCAAACTTGCACTTTAATTTGTTTTGAAATTCTCTGCAAAAAAATTAAATGGAAACAAGGGTCAAATGGTCTAATATCTTTTTCTTGGAGTCTTCGTAAATGTGATGACACCCCCCCCCCCCCCCCCCCCCCCCCAATAAAAGACTAAAAACTTCCCTTTGGTTCCATTCTGATGAGTAAACGTCCTAAGGACTATTTTGTTTAACACACTAGCTCACACATTTGCCATTGTAGCACATCAGGTATTTGCTAATCCCAGACTAGATTTAAAACTTTGTAAGAATTTGAAGTCCACTAACAATCAACCACCAATTTTACACAAGATCAGTGGTTGTCAAAGTTTCGCTGTCATGCTCCCGAGGGATGCAACAATTCTCAATATAATATTAAACTGCAGATGCTGTCCTGCCCCTGAAAAAAAAAGAAGATAGGATTCAAGATGCTTGATCTCTGGCATAAAAGTTAAGCTAATATTATGTATATACAAATAGGAACTCAGTGAGTCTGTGTTTCCCATCGTTTCCCTCTGTGTTGTTTCTGGGGTTGCCATGGTCACAGCAAGTCAAGAGGGGAAGTTGAAAAAACATCAACGCAAAACAGAACTCTCGGTCATGTTCCCTTTCCATCAGCAACCACTCTTTCACTGCAGGCACCTTCATGTGGACAGGAGCAGGATGAGAAAGCGCAGTTATTCTGTGGGCTCACTGCCGATTAGAAATGGACCAATTATTCCTTTATTTGTGTGTTTCAGCACAGCGTAATGACTGCCATGTTTTTTTAATCAACAGAATACACATTCAAACTAAAGCTTCCAAAAACTAATTTACTGGGTGTAAAAAATGGCTGCTCAAAGAAGGCTGTCGGCCAAAACGAAAAGGGAAACACAGGTTTTCATATCCAGTCATCTGACATAGAACATGGCGTGAGTCATTCACGTTTTGTACCCTCACTCTCTTAACTTTCCTCAGTCTGTATCTCAGGGGTGCTGAGAGCAGAGATTTTGGTTCTATCATCACAGGCTGAGTGGCTGCAGACAGGAAGAACCAGCCCATCTGCTGAAGTAGTTTTGCTGCTGACTTTGGAGGACTCGAGTGTTCGTGAATGTGTTTTTTTTTTAGTTTTTTTTTTTTTTTTACCTAACATTAATAACAGCCATTTCAATTCAGTTCATTTTAGTTCAACAAGGTTTTTTTTTTAAGTGAAAAAAAAAAAAAAAAAAAAGACAACGTGCACATGCACACATCCAAAATCATGACCACCTGTGCAATCTAGCCCAATACACCACAATACCCCCCTTTGTAAAGAATATGATGTTGACGCTCTGTCTCCATGGCAACTTTTGAAGCCACAGATTGCTTCATATACGCACTGAAATGTGCAATTGACACGTCGTTAAAATGTAAGGTAAGTAAAGTAAACGGAGTGTATCTTTTCAGAATACACTTAGTTTAACATGAGACGAGAATGTATTTTAGAACAATCACGCGACATAACACCACAATGGAAACACACTCACGTACACACTCAACACACACATGCATAGACTTCAAAGGGAAAGGAAATTATAGCTTGCATACTAACTGGGCCCTGGCATACTCTCCTTGGCTCTCTACCCGGCTCTCCTTCATCTGAAATAAATACACTCCCAAATACAAAACAGGCAAATCCAAAACCAGTTTAACACGAGTTTTCATCGCTGTCCAAAGATTTATTTTTTTCCATTTATTTCTGAGGTAGGTTTATTTTTAAAACAATCCACGTGTTATTGCAGCAAATAGCACATTTTTGCATTTTTAATAAATTCAGCTGATAATAAAGTGCACAACTAAAAAATGCACAATGTATGATAATCATAAAAATATATGATGTTTTTTTCCCTTCATGTTAACCTGACACCTTGTGTTTTCCCCCCTCATCTTCAGCAATCTGAGATTAGTGACACGCAGTTCTGCCATGCAGATAACGGCTATGAGGGTTCAAAATGTTAACAACTGCACTCTCGGAGTCTATATTCCCATCACTCTGCTGCACGTCGTTACTATCTCGTTTCGGTTCTTAAAATTTAGTGGAGTGATGACTTGACTGTGGGTCTTTTAAGATAGGAGGCAAATGTGGGCATCACTTTACAAGGTCGTCACAATATGTTTCTCACTTGAGGCAAAGTTAAATAAAACCATTCCAAGGATTCCTGGGTTCTGAGTATTATCTGCTGTTTGGACCACCGTCCACCAGTGCCAAAAGAGGCAAACCTGCAAACTTTTAAAGACGGCGTCTGCACATCAGAGCATTTTGAGTTGCACAAAATGTTTCTGACATGACGCAAAGCATTAAAAAAAAAAAAAAACCTTAACAGCCGAGAGGACGGTATGTTTTTTTAGTGCCGCGGGTTTATAAAGTACATCTGCTTTCTTTGTTTAGAGCGAACTGTTTTCTCTCATCTTTTTCTTCCGCTATAAATCAGAGACCACAATGGCACAGAGAATAAAAGTCAGGGACAGCTAAGCTCTGTTGTACATCTCACCAGCGAAAGCAAAGTCTGTGTTTACGCTTTCATACGTGTGTTTGTGCCGACTTCTTGTCCGTCTTGTCCGCCTGTCATTCAGCTTGGGTTATGCATCATTTAAAATGTCTTCGTTTCCAAACACTTGGCTTGCTTATTTCAGGAAATACAGGCTGACGAAAGATGACAGAGAATAGCAAGGCCTTGTTAGTATAAATGATTAAATTCATCCTTCTTGTTAACTAAATGTTTCAGGGAAATTGTGGTTGATAGCATCAATGTACCCTTCTCATTCCTCTCTCCTGCTTTGAACACTTTGCCCAGTGCCTGATTGATATTAAAACTGTGGAAAGTTTGGGAAAGCTATTATTTTGGTAGTTTCTGTCTTCCCTTCTCTTTGTCACACACGATGCTGGTTTTAGTAGAGCTCCTTTTACAACTATTTTCAATATCCAAATTGGTTCCAAACACATACACACACAACGAGCCAGCTGGATGAGGCCCACCCCGCAGCCTGATCTTGTTAGTGGTGCGGTGGAGAGCGCTGCCACACCTCCGAACGAATAACTGAAAAGATGGGACGGAAAGAGAGCAGTGCTCTGGATTCGACCCCTCGTCTCTCTCACGTTATCCGAAGGCGTGGACCCCTGTTTCCGTGGTTATTGAGCCGATCTAAAGCCTGGGTCACAGCGCTCCAAGGACACCCAGTGTCACCAGACTCGCAACACTCATTTATCCTGCCGCATGTGTGGGCACAAGCAGACAAGCAACAGAGTTCCTGTCTGATTCAATGATGTCTTCATCAGTCAACAACAGCAAACATCTTGTGAGACAGTGATCATTATGTAAACATCTTCACCGAAAAACAGGCCATTCACAGAAATCACAAAACCAGTCCTCATACCCAAATGACTTCCAAAACAATCTTTGTGGATGTTTTCCTCTTTGACCCACATGGGTAAGAAAGTCATAACAGTCCAGCTGCTCTCCAGGAGAAACGGGATCTGACTTCAGACACGAGACTAGGCACTGAACATGGAAACAAATAAGCAAAACTGCTACACATTGTTCTATTATTCGGAAACTAACTGGACCATATTTTATGGAGAATTCATTTCAAGCGCTGTTAGCTGTTTAGCTTCGTTAGCCTTGCAGCTAGCAGTACTGTTAGTTGATTCTTTTTGGCCAGGAGCTGCGAGCGTGGGTAACGTGTTATCACAAGAGTTTTGGAGTCTGAGGAAATATGGACTGCAGGGTTGAGAGGACTCAGAACAGAGGCTGGATTAGGAGACAATGTGTGACATTAACATCAAGTACGAAAGGATACAGCAACTCCAACAACATGCCATTTTAGATATTTGACACAAGTTGAATATTGATGTGCTAACGACTAACGGCTAAACAATTCCAATGTCAGTATAGTTGACACCAGAATGACCAGTCCAATTAACGCCCCAGCACACTAATTATCTATGTTTTTACAAGTTGGCCCACAATGCTAATCAAATTCTGAGATCAAATCCTAACACAGCCACCGGGGTAGTAGCCACAGACTGGCTGTAGCTCTGGTTATGGGCCTTCTCCTCTGGCTCTATCGTCCTGATGCAAACAAGCACACTGAACGGATAACAGCATCCCGTGAAGGCTGCACGTCGGGCATTATTTTGACCAAGAAAGTCAAGATAAAGTTGTATGTAGGCTGTGTCGGGTTAAACCGGCAGAGTTTATTGACTGGAGCAATGTGCAACCACATCCACCACAGGCATCTGGACGTGAACCTGCAATGAGGACCGAAGTACCAGCACGGCAAAGGTTCACTGAGTGTTTTCTTACATTTAGAATAGTCGTTGACACTGAATTTAAATGACAGTTTTACGGACTTAGAAATTAGTCAGCGAGGAACATATCAGATATTTAGTCAATAGAAGTTGCCATTGGACCCATTGGCCTAGTAGCACCTAAAAGCTAGCTAAAGGTACAACAATGTTGGTTGGACAGGTGAAGTATGTAATTATCTTTTCCATGAAGATGTGTTAGAAATTACACGACTCTGGGTAATACAAACAAATCCCCAAAAAATACATTTTAAGAGGTGATTTGCACAGCAAAAATATGAAATGTTTCAGGAAAATGTTTGCATTTTAGGGACTTTTGGGTTTAAACAAAACAACTAAAGCTGTTGGGTTTTATTTTGTAGCACGGACCGTCTGAAGGCACATCTGTAGCTACAATGTTCTGAAATCTGATTTAGATTAGGCTGCACTAATGCATGCAGGTTACAGTGGAACCAAGCAGAGCAACATTTTGCCTGGGAGGGGGGAGAGAGCGATGTAGGTTAGGTGTGTGTGTGTGTGTGTGTGTGTGTGTCTGTCTGTCTGTGTGCGTATGTACGTGTGCATGTTTGTGTGTGTGTGTGTGTGTGTGTGCATGGGGTGGGTTGGGGCTGAGCTCACAGCTGGGAGAATGGTGTGCTAACCCTGCCAAAGCCTCAGCACATGACTCCCACCACTTGTCAAAATCACCATGTGTGCAATAATGTGATTACAGTCTGGTTACTATTATGATTTAAAACAACAGCTTGTGTGGAATGGAAGAAACACACTGTCCCACAATGTGAGTGTGTGTGAGTTGGGGTATAAGAGAGGGGCTATAAGAGGGGCAATATGGGTAACAGGAGTAGAGGTGGGAGTCTGTTGGATTTTTGCCCCAGCACGCTGACTTCTTTCTCCCATCCATGCTGCAGGGGGACACTGGGGGGTTCAGGGTGACTGTCTGGGTCTTGTCATGGATTTACAAGTCGGGGGGAACGCTTCGTGTAATTTGCTCCCCCTCTCTAGCCCCTCACACCATCTAGAGCCTCCCCTTCCTTCTTTCATTCCAGGTTACACAATCACTGCACTGCACACAAGGGGTTGTCATCACAGGTGCAGACGAGATTGGCCAGGATAAAGGAACGCTTCCAGCTCAAGATGTTTTTCCCCTCTCTTTTCTTTTTTCCTCAAACGGCTCCCTGCCTTTTTTTGTTTTTTTTTTCTTGTTTTGCCCTTTCTTCTCATGTTCTATAGTTCCTTTTCTTGTGTTTGTTACACGCTTTTCACTCATATATATCCTCCAAACTGGCACAATTCCCTCTTTGTGTATCTTACACTTTTTCCAAGAAGGCTAAAATGGAAAAACAAGTCACTTTAACCACAACACAGTGTTTGTCTTTGGCCTTGATTAAAACCGGATTCTGACCCTTCAACTACCCAGTCAGCCAGGTGCCTAGCCAAAACTCTCACTCATATGCCTGTTGATGGTGCCTGTCCCTTGGCTAACTCCTGACGAGAAGTCAGGCAGCCAAAAGAGCAAAGGTGTGAGATCACCAATTTGCCAAAATTGTGAATATGCGACTGTTTGTAATTACACAGAAAGGTCTTCCAGCCTCTCAGCCCCAGAGAATGGAGAGCCTCCTTTTTGGTGGTACAGCCTTGGCCACAGGACCAGATGGAAAAGGGAGAGGGAGGAAGGGAGGGAGCGAGGGAAGAATGTAAACTGTAACCAGGCAGCCCAGCATGTTAGAAGCTGGACCCGATCCACACGATGCCAGCCGGGCATGAAGGCAGCTTTAACCATTCCCTCCTGGGCATCTGGAAGTGGGAGAGACAGAATGAGAGAGGCCTGGGCCCGCAATGCCACCCATCTCGGAGCTCAGCTAAGTAAAACAAACGCCAGCGGTCACAGAGAGGGGATTTCCGGTTAGAGTCACCTAATACCTCCATGGAATCTCAGAGGTTTGGAATCCAGACTAGTGGATGAGCAGAGGCTGCTATAAGCCACATAGCATAAATGTAATTCCACTTTTAAGTTTCCCCTCGCCGTGTTAAACTCCGTCAGCTTAGAATCGGGCCCTGGATGCCTCTGGCTGCTGGCTAAGCTCAGATGAAGGAAATAACAGTGGATTTTACAACAATAGAAAGATCAAGTGAGTTATCCGGTTTTACAAATCACCAAAATCCCTAAACACATGACTTCCCCATTTTTCATTTTAATTCATGCCTTTTCAGTGATTGATCCTTATTTATAACAAGTTTGGGGATTCTGTCTGTAGAATCCAGGCCAAATAAAGGGAATTAAATGAAGCATTTGGCACAGTGTCCCCCTCTGAGACTGGGACATGGTGTGAAGGTGATCAGTATCTGGATCGCCACCCTTAACCCACATGAACAGCACATGTTTGATACCTGAGGTGACCAGGTGGCCGAGTCACTGCTCATAAGCAGAATCGTTCAGTAACCCAAGTAGCAAGTAACCCTTACATGGGGCCTTGCCTTAATTCTTTCACCAACTTCTTTCTCACAACAGATGTTGTTAGAGGGACAAAGCCCAGACTCCTAATAGAAATAGTTTCAAAAGTCCCTATTGGCTTTTTAGGGAGAGAACCAATTGTGAGGCATGTGTAAGGTCGTGTGTGCATTGGGTTTTGGTCCAATTGGTTTTATGGCCTCGTTTGTGTCTTGTGATAAAACATCTGTGCACATTTGTGGACAGACTACAGTAAGACATTTCTCATGTGGACTAGGTGTGGCCAAAGCTGTTTACATCTTGGACTGAGTCTGTGCTGTGTTCACTAGCGTGGTACATGTCCTGTGAGCACTCCAAGCTCTCTGGTTTCTCTAAGCACTTTAGCCAGGGGTTTTTGTGCTTTGGCGGACTCTGTGATGAGACAGCTGTGCAAGAGCATGAGTGTAGATCACAAAAGAATTGTGTACATCTAAGCAGACTGCCTTGGTGCTGCCTGTAACCCATATGACCCTTTGCCCCAACGCTACAGGACGGTGTGAAGGAGCAAGTTCACCGTGAGCTGGGAGTTAAGGCATCTGTCTCTGCCGTGATGAATAGCAAGCACCTGCACTGCTCACGGAAAGCAGTGGGACTGAGGCACCGAGAGGAGGGGAGGAAAGAGAGTGAGCGTCCACCTCTTGAAATTGGCAACTAGAGACCTCACCTGCAACAAGGCATGAAGCAATAAAAGACTGCCTTCCAGCAAGCCTCCCCTCCTGTCGCAACAATCACCCCACCATACCATAAACGCAGCTACACATAAAAACATAGCACTTAAACAGACATGTAAGCTCTACCCACTTTATTTGAGATGTTTGTTTTGCTAATGTGCGGTACCCTAGGGGAGAGTCAGGCCTAATGCGAGGAGACCGCAGACTCTTCACTCTGTGGTCTTAATACGGGCTAACCACTGGACGATCTTGGCCAGAGCTGGATCGGCAGTCTGAGGGAAGAGGAGAGAGTGAGGATAAGTGATGATGAAGAGAGGGCGAGAGTGCAGGACGAAGGAAGAGAGAGTATGCGATGGCTAAAGAGAGGGAATGAGGCCGGGGATTGTTTTACAAACAGAATTCTTTTAATTAATCACCCTGTTTGAACAGCTGGCCCTCTCAAGACAGGTCGTAACGGGATCCCGACATGGAAGTGCGGATTACAGACGCGGATTCGACAGAAAAATATTAGCTGTCAAACGTTGCAGTCGAGAGGTGCAGGAGAAGGCCCCTGTTTCCTGGTGGTGAGAGAGCTGCGGACAGGGGGGGGGTTGCTTAACATGGCTCCCTAAGGACTGAAGCAGCACAAGGCAACACAGGGGCCTGCGGGAGGGGGGGCGGGGGGGGCAGACCTCGGGCCAGGGGGCAGCCCCCAAGGCCAACACTTGTCCCACAGGGCTGAGCCTAGTGCAGCAGTCTGGGAATGGGGTTCAGATTTAGGGTCAGGCTCTGATATGGGACTGGAAATGTTGAGACCCCCATGTCAGCATTTATGTACAGGCTGCACATAAACAAGTCAGAGCAGCTGTCAAGAGAGTATGCAGTGTCCTAGTGGTACATGTTTATTATCCATGTCCCTGCAGACGCATTGACATCATGTTTAAGAATGTGACTGTGAAATAGCTGGCTACCTTCTCTTTGTAAATAAATACATTCTCTATGTAGGTCAGTTTGTAGACAGGTCATTGGCATCCTGAAGGAAGGCTGGGAATTACATTTATTCACGAATCACTGAATCTTTGACATATGACCCTGCTTTGGGCTACCTTTTTTTAATCTTCCCTAAGCAGTCAATGACCTCAGTGATAATGCAACATTTTACAGAAATAATCCATTCTCTAACGGAATAAATTAACGGCACGATCTACTTTCATTAAAATCTAGAAAATACATTTCTCAATTGAACCACTTGGGGGCACTTTTAACACCAAAACATAGTTCTAAAATAAATGCCTTCAGCAGCTTCTTCTGATTTATTAATAGGTCAACATTTTGCCAATAGCAGCAAGGGTCTGATATGAAACTATGAACTACTAACTGCTTTTCAGCTTTTTCTTTTTGAAGAAAAAACTGACCAACTTCCATTTACTTCAGCTTAGAAGGTTGTGCTTCAACCATAGTGTTCCAGCTTTTGTAGTTCCCCATTTGAGTTCTGCTGTTATGATCCATGGCCTAATGTTGGGTAGGCTTGGTTTGTAGCTTTGACTGTGATTGTCTTCCAAAATAAACACTTCCTACTCCCAAAATGCAGTTTACACATGAACAGTAGGTGCTGCAGTAAAGGCTGAGAGGATGTTTGCTCTGTTCGTCTCCACCCGTCTCTCTCTCTCTCTCTCTCTCTCTCTCTCTCTCTTTGCATGTCCCTCTGTCCCCTTAGAACCCCAACAAAGTTTTGGCAGATGGGTGCTCAACAAGAGTCTGGTTCAGCTTGAGGTTTCTGCCTCTTAAAGGCATTTTTTTCCTTGACATTGGTGGAAAATGTTTAATTTGTAAATAATATTACAAAAACTAAAGTGTCTTTTTATCGCTAAGTGTCTTTAGATATTACTTGTTATGATATTACTTGTTATGAATTGGTGCCATACAAATAAACTAGATGCATTAATTAATTGGATGATATTACAGAGTCAATACAGCAGGGACAACAATGGCACATTTTGACGACAAGCTGATAGATCAAGACATAGATTTTTAGCATCTGTATTTTGTGTCACTTCCACTTGACAGCAACAAAGTCTGGGACTGTTATGATGTGTGCATGAAGAGGAACATTCTGGGAGAAAAGGAGTGGGGATGATTTCATCCGCCCACTGAGCATCAGTCATCTGAGCTTTCTCAGCTCGCGACCACGAAAAAAATAAGGGTGCCAGAGACTGTGTTTGTTTGTCTCAAACTTCAGTAACACTAGAAATGCAGAGAATTACAAATGAGAAGGTAAATCAGCTTATAACAGTATGATGTTAAAAAGGAACATGGACATGGTCTTCTTGAAAGCATCCTGACACTTCTGAAACCACCAAGGACAATTTAAAGGCGGCATTTTTCTTTGAACGTCCCATTCTCAGGGTTTCTACATGACAACTGTATCCACTTCAGTGACTCTGTTTCTGTTTTCACTTCTCGTCCTTCCTGTTTCTCTTTCTGTCTGCTCTTTGTCTTCGTCTTAATGTCTCATTCTGTCCAGCCAGTGCAGGAGGAGGAGGAGGAGGAGAGGGAGTAATGTTGGCACAGGTGCTTGATTGTCAGAACACTCACTTACAGTGTATTTACATGTAGGTAGGGAGGAAACAAATGTCCACGGACCACACACACACACACACACACACACACATACACACCACACAGCATACACACACATCCAAGATGCATTGCTCCTATTGTGTAAACAGTGATATTACTTTCAGACCTTCAACGCCTCCACTCTGCTTTCTCTCATGGACATGATGTAATTACCAAGGTACTTAATAAGTCATTCAGGGACTTGGAGTGGACACAGCTAAAAGTGTGACTTCACGCTTCATGAGGGTTGACCAGAATGTAAATGCTCTTATTTAATAAATGCCAATCACAGCCAAATGAATACAAGAAAGCCAAAGCCGAGGTTGTTTTAGTAAAGCAATATTTGACAAGAGGGACTGAAGAGACCTGCCTGTAAAATGCAGTGAAAAAAAAAGTTTTTGAACATCTGTTGGCCTTTCCTTTGAGAGCCCCATAAAGTTTCACCACAGAGTTGTGTGGTGATTTTCTAGGTTTCTCTGTGTATCCCAATAGGGAGGCAGCAGCTTACTCAGTGACCCATGTTCAGTTCAAAGCACAGAGAGGAGTAGAGGAGTGTTCAGGACCATGATGTATAGCAGACTGGACCACCGGGGTCATGGTTTTAGTGTACCCCATCTCTCAGTATGTGTGTGAGTCAGAGCGTTAATGTGTGCGAAAAGACACCTCCTACAAGATAGACACAAAACAACTGTTAATAGTAATACAGAGAGAATGAATTACAACCTGGTCATTACTTTAATACTGTTATTATACTTAAATGCCTGCCACTAATACTAATAATAAACATTATTATTGTTCGACAAAGAGTAAAGATTAAAATTCAGCAGACTATTAATCACATCTGGTTTGGCATCATATTGCCCCAAGCAAACAGTGAACAACAGAAACCTGTTTCCCACAGCAGGAGATCTACACCGAATAAACACTCAAACTGTATCAACAAATGCTTTGGTTTGTTTTAACCACTGCTGAAGCTCTGCTGGAGGATTAGTGTGTGAGAAATAAGGTGAATTAAGAAAGTAAACAATTCCAAATGTGACTCTTATTCAGTAAGACACTCTCATGAAGTTTGACAAGTCACCATTAAAATGTTCAAAACCAGTGTTCCTAGTTTCAATTGTTGTCGTTAAAGGGATACTTCACCCATTTACATGAAGCTGTGTATCATTAGAAACACGGTAGTAGTGTTGAATGGTCATGAATCCAACCCTCATTTTGCCCTGAGACGAGAAAAATATGTTTTTCTTTGCCTGGAAGTTTTCTTCATGTGATGCAATATGACGCTTTTTGCATCACATGAAGAAAACCTTCAAGCTTCATGTAAATGGGTGAAGTATCCCTTAAATTGACAAAAATTAAAATTCAGACTAACTGACTTAAAGCTGCAATGTGTAGATTCTGCCGCCAAGGGAGCTCTCAATCAATACAAAAGATAAGGTTGAGGCTGGCGGGGAATCATGGGAGTTATCTCTGCGAGTGTCTATAATCCAGTTTTTTGTTACTATCTATCATGCTGGATCAATGGCAGAATCCCTTCTCCCAACCATTTAGCCTCCGAAACATTTACATTGACGATAAGGCGTAAGAAAGGCGCAACAGTCCCACCTTGATCTGACAGTGTTTCTACTTCCACTGGGGGAATCAGACAATTCTATCCCGAATTTGTGTGTAAAAAAAGCTTCATGATCAGTTTTTCTCCCCACTTGTGCGTAGCTGTTCGGACCATGTATAGAAACCATTTCCTCTTAGTGCATCTGGACGTCACACTATACAAGTGTGTCCTCCTTAAATGCCTTCTTACCCACGTCCCAAACCCTGATGACATCATCTGGGATACTTCTCAGACTTTGGAAAGCCCCATCTATGAAAACACAAAATATTATACACTTGTTTTCACTGTGACAAGTAAATGTTTGGAGAGTCCCTTTCAAGAGGTTGCACTTTAACTTGACCAAAACAGAAACTTGGTGTCATGTGAAACTTTGTATATACTCATTGTGGCTTCATCTTCTTTCATTTATTTACACAATTCGCCAACGGAGCTGCATAAAGATTAAAGCGGCTATAGTAATGTGTTGGAAAAAACAGTGCCCAAATCTCGAAGCAGAACAACAACACGGAGTGAGAAATGATCCGATTCAGGATGTGAAGTCAGTCAGCCGAAATCAAACCAGGAAATAAGACTGAGAATGCATCACAAGATGTTTGCAAAGCCATGGCGGAAAAGAACCGCAAGAGCGAAACAGATGACCTTTTCTCACAGTGCTTCATGTTTCCATCAAATACGCATTTTGAGTCCCCGAGTGTTTGCCAAAATGTGCTTTTCAGGGACGGTAACCTCGAGCAGTGATTCTCAAAGTTTGCGAAACATAGTTGGGGGTCCGCGGAATAATTTACAAAACAATTGCAAACGTGGAGAAAGCACATCTCCAAACTAGGACCTCTTGCACCACGAAAATCTGCTATTTAGTCCAATACTCCTGCCAACTTAAGTTTTGTACCAATAGAACATTACATAGTATTAATATAAGCTTATCAATGTTACAATAACGAGGGGGTCATTGGAAAAATCTCTCACCTGAAAGGCGTTCATGGTCTAAAAAAAGTTTGAGAACCCCTGACCTTGAGCAGTGGTTCCCAAAGTGGAGGTCGTGAGACTGTGAGGAGAGGGGGGCGGGCGGGCGGGCGAGTCCTTCAAAAAACATGTAAAAATTAAAAATCTTATCCATTATTGTGAAAATACATTTATTTTTTTTAAAAATATAGTAGTTTGAGAGATTACAAGTGCTCTTCTTCTTGTGTTTCTTACACTAGAAGAATATTACATCTTTGGGCAGTTTTGTTCTTTTGTGCTGTTCTTATTCTTCTATTTGGATGGGCCCTGTAGCATGCATTAAGATGAATGTTTGAACCACTTCCAGGGGACAAAGAAGGTCACCACATAGCTTGCACTGTCATTATTATTATTATTATTTATTTATTTTTTAATGGGGGGGGGGGGGGGGTTGCAGGCTGAAAATTTCGGGAACCCCTGACCTAGAGGATGCAACATCACACATCCATTTCCCAGGGTGCTTTTCTGTTTCTCCTCAGTGTGCACAGTGTTGTGTCTCTGTGCTTTATTTTTGTGTATTGTGACCAGGCACGTTATTGACTCTGTTGCAGCAGGACCTACTTTCCCACAAGAAAAAGAGGCAGGTCGTGAGTCCACATCTGCGGCCGTCCTGTATGTGCACATGACGGAGACTCTTGGATGTTGCTGTATGTTTTTTGTGGTTTTGTTTGTATTAGGTTAGCTGGATTAGTGCTGTGCTGTGGGTGTGTTTGCATCCATCACTGTGAGAATATGTGTGTCTTGGATGTATTTGTCTATCTGTGAATTCCCCACCCTTTTTCCCTCTCTTTCTGTTCTCCCTCTAAGCGGTTGTTCATGTGCCTGCTCTTAATGAACACAGCGATGGGATAAACAGCCGCATGATAAAACAATTAAGCACATATGTGAAGCAGGGAAACAGAGAGAGGCTGGAAGGTTTTTAAAAAAAAACCAAGACTAAACAAGAGACGACAACCGAAAAGACGAACGAGGAGAAAAAAAAAAAGGTGTGAGAAAAAGAAGAGAATGTGAGGAAGATGCTTATCACTTCAGAGGCTCTACTGGGAGACGTGAGGCTCTCCCACGTCCCTCTTCTTCTCTCTCCCCTCGGAGGACCCTGCTCCCCTCTGTCTGCGTTGGGAGAAAGGAAACGGACGAAGGATTTACTGTTGGGTCCTGACTTGTACACATTCCTGGTGTTGTTTTTCTCCCCTCGGCCCCCTCGGCCATACCAAAGGCCTCTAAAACAACAGGCTGTCAGGTTGTGACAGCTGGCTTCAAACAGCTCCTACAGCAGCCCTGCACCCAGGTTCCCAGCCTCACCATGGATATTTGTGTGTGTGTGTGTTTGTGTGTGCGCGTGTGTATGTATGCGTGTGCGTGGGTGGCTAAGTGTTTGTTTGGTCTGTATATGAGGATGTATAGCTGCTTGTGTGGGTATCTGTGCATCTATCACTTTGAGATAAGCAGGACTTCAGTCGCTTAGACTTAACATTTAAACCCCGGTGTGTGTCAGATCCTTGAACATGCATGCACACACACACACGCTCTCACACACGCACACACCCCTCCTTATCCCCGACTATGAACCCAGGTGGCAGTGTGGCTTTGAAGCCCTGCGAGCCTCCTCATGACTCCCCTGGCCATCCAGGTGTGTGTGGGCCGGCCCGTCTGTCTCAACCAGAGAAGGGCCTTTTTTGTCTGAGCTTTGTCAACCAGGAGAAAACCACTGATCCCCATGACCCCCCCCCCCCCCCCGAACCTTGAGTGCTACCACACCTCCAAGATACTAACCCCTGCCTTCAGATGTGGGACTCGGGAGAAATCAGAGCTGTCTGGAGGGTGGAGGAGTTCCTGCAAGGAGGTGTGGGCGGCGCCGTAGGTGAGCAGGAGCAGCCTCTCTTAGCACTAATAGGATCATTGTTTGCACTCCACAGGTGCTCAGCATCCAAATGAGGTCACAGCTCAAGTGTGGCTCTTCAGGAGGAGAGGGAAGATGGGTTTTGGTTTTTTTTCTCCAGCTGAGCAAAAGTAGATTGGAAATAAACACAAGCACACAAAGCAAATAGGAAATAAATATAGAAATGCAAGGCAGTAATGGAGAAAAATAACCCAGTTAATTAAAGATAAACAGGCACACTGAGATATAAATGGATATTTAAGCCATTTCTCTATGTGCACTATCAATATCTAAATAGATTCCGGAGGTGGTTGTAGTTCTTTGGTTGGCTGCTCAATCTGGTATTTGAGCTCCTGCCTCAGCTCTCAAATAAAATGTTTCTTAAAACATTTTAATACATTTGACTAATCCAACTGTTTAGGAGTTTTTAGCAGACGCCAAATTGGTGTCAAATATTTTGCACGCAAGCTTGAGCTTAAACAATGACGTCTGAGGGGTCTAAGAACGCACCATTAAATCACAGCAGGACGTCCGTGTAATAATTAGATACAAAGTCAGACCGCAAAGGACACAATAGTACATGCATCAAAATAAGTCAGAGAACTAATCTACAACTGGTTGGAAACACTAAACAGATTGTGCACAAAATGACTGGACTCAGCTCACCGGCCTGAATGTCACAGCATGGTGCAGGTTTCTTGGGCAGTAGTGAGTGGGATTGTCATTCACAAGATTAAGTGTAATCACAAATAATTATTGTTTAAAGACGCTTGAAGCGCTTCCAGTTAAAAAGGAGGAAATCACTGCTTAAGAGACCTTAAATGTCTTTATTTGTACTTACTTGGATTAAAGGGTTTAGGTCCTGTAAATGGTATCACAGCCACAGATTCAACTTGGGCTTAGTTGAGAAATAATCATGTCAGGTGATCACAATGCCAAAAGGATGAAGTGTGCAGTATAAGATGATGTATGATGGACAATATGCATGTAGATAGAGAAGTGTGTATTGCTAATGGTGGTATATAAACGACTTTAAACACACCCATCACAAATACACACCCACTAATACACACACACTTCTCCACTATACCGCCATTGTTCTGTGTCTTTGCTGGTATTCTCGTTCTGATATTTCCTCTTCATTTGAATCACTCATCGTGTTCGTCCTCATCTGAGTCTTTATGAAAGCCCCCCGGTGTCTCTCTGTTTGTTCTATCCACAGCCACGGCTTTACTGAGCAAGACGCAAAGATGCAAAAAGTAATTTTAAAAAAACAATCAATCCAACGAATGTTCAACTCTGCTTTCCAAGGACTTGTTCTAGAAGAATAACTCCAAAAACAGCTAAAACATTTTTGGTCAATGGTTTAGATAGACAGTGAAATAGAAATATTAGTTTTGGAACAAGAAGAGGCTCAAGAATTTTTTTAATTAAAGATTTCACTTTTTTTTAAACTGAACATAATACTGTTCTGTGAAATCTTAGAGTCAAACACATCCAGTAGAGATAAGCAGCAGCAGGTTTTGGTTAAAATTTTCTTCACGAATAATTGGTTATCGTTACACAAATGTTAGACTGCATGAATGCACACATCGTGTTAAAAAAAAAAAAAAGAAGAAGGAGAATCCACAAAACACCTGTCAGTCCAAACACCAGAAAGCATTTCAGAGCTTCAATCAAGAACTAAATCCTCACTTGAGGAATTAAAAAAGACAAAGAGACAAGCCGAAAAAAAGCTTAGAAAGAAAGGCTCGATGCAGTGAAATACGTAGAACTGAGCATTGAACAGCACAATAAGTCTCAATGTATCTCCAAATTATATTGTATCCTCTATACACATCGGTATATTTCCAATAATCATAATAATACAAGCAATCACACAACGCTGAAGTCCCTTTTTATTCAGAAATGTAAGAACACAAAACAGAAAACCTTCTAGCTGTAATCAGCAGAAACGCATGGAAGTCGCCTCCATTCTGTTGCACATGCCCATCTTCACTGTCCTGGCTAATGAGGCAAAATGCCAAAACAACAAATCCAAAAAGAAGAAAATCAGGTGTCCTTTTGTTGTACGTTGCTAAAAACGGGATCTGAAAGTGTTCACATGAGCTCTGCTTTCCAAGTAGAAGAAGTCAGGCTCTCAAATCAGGCTTCACCTCTTAGTAACTGTAACTTCCCTTTACTACAATCTAAACATTTAAGCTTGACTTTAACCTTCCAGCTCCGTCTTGAGACAGACCCTCCTGTAACAGAGGCTTCAGCGTTGTCTCTTACTGGCCATAAAGTTGTGAGTGATTTTACTGCTGTACTCTGTTTTCACAAAGTAAAATCATATATTAACTCCCTCCCCGGCCTATAGGGAGCTCAAAGTCCCAGGTCAGCTACAACCGTTCTCTTTCTCTGGCTCATGGACACTCCAGCAGGGCACATAAAGTTCACACAGAGAAGAAGAAAAAAACAAGAGTCCTCTTAAATGTTTTGTACAGTGATTGTACATTAAATGTGTTTAGATCAGTGGAGTGCACTTTGGGAAACTATAATGTGGAATTTAAAAACAATCGTCTCGTCTGAGCGCTGCTTTCGGCTCGATGCCACAGTGCAGACTGAAGTCACAATGGGAGACATCACAGAGTCACGGCCTGTAAATGTTAGCTTTAGTTTCTTTTACATCAACAGTTTACCCATCTCTAATTGGAGCACCCCCGCTCCGCTCCCCCCCCCCCCCCCCCCCATCTAAACACAAAGACACAGTACAGAGTGCACATACACATCCACGGGAATTATGGGAACATCTGGAGGAGCTCATCCAATGCACAGACAAACGTTTCCCGGGGAGCACCAAAAGAGCCGTCACAGAGGCTTCAAACGGTTCGCCAGTGCTAACACAAACACACTCACTCACACACACACACACACACACACACACACACACACACACACACACACACACACACACACACACACACACACACACACACACACACACACACACACACACACACACACACACACACACACACACACACACACACACACACACACACACCTCATGGCTGCAGAGGTAAAGGCCAGATCTGAGGAGCGGAGAGAACAAAGAGTGTCTCTTTGCACTCAGAGGTATAGCAGCACTTAAGGTTAACTCTCTGAGCACAAGGGGCGGCTTTCTTCTCCACCAGTGTCTCATCTGCAGAGCATCCTCCTTTATACGGCGGCCTGCGAGGACCCCGGGCCCACCGACACACAGGGGGGGGGGCTGTCAAGTATGTCAGGGTCAGAGTGTCTGGCCATGGACAAGCCTGGACAACACCCCTGTAGTACAGAGAGGAGATCAATACACGTGGTCAAAGTTGTTACAAATGGCACAACAATCACGAAGCACCGTCTAAAAACACTGTTGCTTTCATGTTGAAAAGTTCACAGTAAAATGATAGTATCGTTCTATATTATTTGATACACAGTAAGGGGCGGCTGTGGCTCAGTTGGTTGCCTCTCAACTGGAAGGTTGTGAGTTCAATTTAGGGCTGTGGTGAAAAAAAAATCAACATGGCAATATATCACCATGAGCTCCTTTCAAATACATGCTTCCATGCACATGTTACAGAGTCAATATGGCTGCAAAGCTGTATTTTAATGTATTTCTAGAATCCCTGAGGACCTGAACTGAAGTGATTTAGGATCCTTAATATGCCTCTGATGTTATTATATTATTATGTCATAACACTAAAGAACAGCTGAATGTGAATGAATGGGATTATTTACTTCTGATGGTCACTTTCCATAACAGCCTCTGCCATCAGTGTGTGAATGTCAAGCTCAAGTCCGTTTTACAGTTACCATGTTGTTGTTTTTTAAATGGTAGATTAATATCGCTGATGTGACGGAGGTTTCCAGAACTATTTGAAAAGACAACACTCTTTTCCCATCACCCATTGTGCGTCCTTCTCCTCGTAAATGTTCATCATTGAGTCAGAGCCCAGCAGCTTCCAAAGAATCCTGACTCAAACGTTCACTCTTAGTTTGTATAGTCGACGAACAAAGAAAGGAGCAAGAGTTCAAATGAAAAGTAGATTTTGTCTGTTAAACAGCAGGAAAAAAAAAACAAAAAAAACACGAGCGTCCTCATAATTAGGACGATTTCAAACTTTCTCTCCCTCCATCTCTGCGTCGGTCACGAGACAAAACCAGGGTTTATCATTATCACCCCCTCTCACCTGAGACCTCACCTCTTGCCTCCCCTCTCGCTCCACTTCCTGACACCCCCCCCCCTCCCCCCACCCTCCGCCCGCTCAGCCCTTTTCACCCTTCCTCTCCCCTGCCACGACCCATCCCTTCACACGTTCCCTCCCCTCTTCCCTCCCCCCCCTCCTCACCTCTGTACCACCTAGTGAGCACATTTCCTTACTCCCTCCCCGCCAACAAAGGGGGAAAAAAAAGCTTTTACTCATTAGCGGATGACCCTTGCCCCCGGGCCACATTTTAAGAGGCTCTACTTGACTCCTGACATGGCCGTCAGCAATCAAAACATGTGCATTCGGCGCGTATAGGCCGGGGAAAACTTTTTGGGGGGGGGGGGGGGCGGGGGGAGAGGCCGGTGTGTATTGATGCTTGGCTCGATGTGTGTGTGACAGGAGTCTGACAGGTGACAGACAGGTTCACTAACTACTGCACAACCTCTGCGGTGGTTCCTCTGTCCCCCGGGCCGGACGCACCGATGGCGGGTTAGGCGTGACTGAGATGGATCGCTCCATCTTACTCCTCACGTGAGCCCCCCCCCCCCCGTTAGCTTTATCACCAATGTGTGCGTTTACTCATCGGGAGAAGTGAAGGGTTTGGGCATAGCGTGTCAGAGTCGCTGCGTAATGGTGTTGATGCTTTTCTAATTGCTCGCAGAAGTTGGATGTGGTAAGCTTGTTTAAGATCTGATGTGTTTGTGTTTCTAATTGGGCAGACAGGATGCGAACACATACACACACACACACACACACAGTTAATCTCGCTCTTGGCCTTTCCCCCTCTATCTCTCACACACACATAATATAATATAAAATCACCATTACTGGCTTAAAGACTGGGATTTTTTTTTTCTTTTACAAACGACACAAAAACAGCAAAAAGAGTCAACCTGAAAATGTGAACTACATCCCGAGGCCCTGTCCTGCTCAGGTCCGTGTTCTAATGAGGAAGCTGACAGCCTGTTCCCTCAGGCAGAGTGCTGCTACTGTAGTAATGGCCCTTCATCGCTGACAGATTCATGCTCACTGTTCGTTTGATGTGGCTCTCTTCCTTCTGCTCCGACCTCGGCTCGTCTGCTTCAGGAACGTTTTCATCCAAGGAAAACAGGAGCGTTTCAAAAGGACAGCAAGCAAGCGAGCAATTAAAGGTCCTCTTTAACCTGTTTCACTGTGCGGTAATGTGACAGAGCTCTGGGTGTCTCTGACACTAATATAGACATGTCTGCTCGCTGTATGGCAACACAGGCCTGGTTCCATTGCAGCCATAGAAATGATGAAATGTTTTGAACCACGTTGGAGGAAATGTTTCTATACTTAACTGAAACAAAATCAGCATTTAAAAACAACATGGTTTTCAAAGATGTGCTGAAATTCTTACTGGGTCAACTCTTCCCAAACTATACTGAACTCAACTCAACTGGAAACCTATAAAAAAACAACAGACTTCTAACTGTGATTGGTATCCGAGGGCTGAACGATCAGGACCAAAATCATAGCATGTTTTCTTTTTTTTTTTTTTAGCTAAATGGCGACGCGTGATAACTTAGGGTAGCTAAAATGTTGCTAAAGGGCTACGCTCATTAAAGATTAAGCAATGAGTAAGGTGTTTGACCTGCTTTTTATAAAGTGTCTTGAGATATCATTGGCGCTATAAAAAGAAAGATGGATTGATATATCTGGATAGTTTTACCTAAGAATGACGAAAGTCAAAGTCAAGTCCACATGGAGCGAACGTCACACAGCCAGCTGCACATTGTCAGCATGAAAAGTGACAAAACTAAACCGCACGTAACCCACGTAAAATAAAATAAAACATATTAAAGAAAAGTGTTCCTTAATGAAATAATGTTCCAAAAATCTGTGTGTATTTTGTGATGCGGAGAGGAACAGACGTCAGAGGAGAAATAGGCGAAGTATAGCGGCCTAACAGAAGAAATGATGAAATTCGAAAACGACTTCGATATGAATCACATTGTTTTACATTAGATCTCATTTGAAAATATGTATCGAGAAACTGTCTCTCAAAACCTCTTTATACAGCCTTATTGAGTGTCCTCCACATGATGGAATCTCTACTTAAAACAATTAACACAAACCAATCACGAAAAAAGCTTTCTGTCGAGGTTCATAAGACTCTCTACATTAATATTATAAATATATTTTTACAATTTCAAGACAATCGGCCTTCATAGTACTGGCTAATGTGAAGTTTAGGGACAGTGCTGATATTTCAAAGTGCTGATAGTTTGTGTACTGTCCTGTGGACAGGGTAAACGTTTGGCCCTGAAGGGACAAAACTGGACAGATAAATACAGAGATGGAGAGGTTGGTGGGCGTCTCGTCTGAGGCCTCGTCTTCACCGCGCTACCTCTGTATGTGGACAGCGTTTCTTAGTAGCCTCTGCATCAACGTTTGGCACGAAAGCTTGCCTAATCCAAGCAGCAACGTGCGACATGTGGCCACCAGACTCCTTCAGAGCTCTTTCTGCTCCCTATCCCCCCCCCCCCCACACACACACACACACACACACATACACTCTCCGCCCTACAACCCTTGCTCCTGCTGTTCCTCTAAAAACATCGTGTCCCATGGCATGAGCAAACATGCTCGGCCATCTTTCCCTGTGAACCTGTAGAACGGCAGGACCCCCCTCTTTGCAAGGCCCATAGGGCGTCCCGACCGCCTCTCAGTGTAACTCAGAAGTGGAGGGACAACAAACCTTGAAGTTGGCTTTGTGTGACCTTTAGGAGGTATTTTAACGGCCCTATCTCCCCTCTATTGAAACATGTTGGTGTGCCGGAGTTATTGTATCCCTGAGGAGTGGAAAAAGGTTAATTCAGCTTGAAAAGGCTTCCTCTCGTGCTCACCACGAGGGATGTCTCCTTTCAAAGACAGCTATACGAGAGCCATATTTTCATACTAAAGCTGCAACTCAAACTGAATTAATCTACATTAGCATCACAACACTACCCCTACTATCATATATTTTACATGTGTTTCATCAGCTGACAACAACAAGGATGGAATTTAAAAAAAACTTTTACTAGGTAGGAGGTCATTTTTCGCCGCTGCGTCCATTTCCATCTCAAACTGCACGTAGGTGTGTGTGTCAGGTGACTGCTTTCCAAACATGGTTATTTACTTAAATCCAAAATAAACTGAGGAGCTGAAAATATTTTTTGCAAATGTGAAGCCTCTTTCTCCTCAGCCCAAGTGTCAGCGCAGAGTGGTGTCTGTGATTTACATTCAATCATTAGCTGGAGGAAAGGTCAAACTGAACATGAACATGTCATGCACACACACACATCACATCATACCTTCATTTGGCTGCAGTGAGTGTAGCTACTCATCACGCTCTGGGTGCCTTGGCCGTTAAGTAACCTAGAGAAGCAGCAGAATAGATACCAATGGGGTAGATATTCTGGCAAAAATACTCTAAAGGTTAGACATCTAAGAAACCTTTACAGAGGAATGTTTCTGTTCTGTGTTTGCTTTGTCCAGTCTCCTATGATGCTGATGTTGTGTCACACCATCAAACCTGCTGATGACAGCATTATTGTAATAAGGTCCCTGAAGGGTCATGATTAGTGTGTTAAAACATTATATGGGCCCACGCGGTCTAAGAAGCGAGTAACAACCCCTTTTCACCTGCTCTGCTCGGCCACAGACTCCCATGGATGTGTGAGGTCTGTGTCCAACTCTGCATCTGTCTCCCTCATCGACGGCTGTGGAGTATAGTAAATATTGGAGAGAGTTATTGCTGGGATCCGATTAAATTACATGCAGTCTTGAGTTTCTGCAATCCATCCTTTGTTGCACGACATTAACAAGCTGTCAAGCCGCAAACTGACATGGTTTGTCTCAGTGACTGGCTGTTGGTTTGCTTTAAAGTCACTCTGCGTGCGTGTGCGTGTGTGTGTGTGTGTGTGTGTGTGTGTGTGTGTGTGTGTGTGTGCGAGCGTGTGTGTGTGTGTGTGTGTGAGTGAGAGAGAGGGGGGATTTCAGATTAAATGCATCCATAATCCAATTGATTTGGCATCAAAGAGAGTTGGTTGGTGAAACATCTGACAGCATTGGAGTAAGACATAAAGCTCAAATAAACCAGGCACTTGTACATATATTGACACAATTAGAGAGATGTACACAGTAACCCTGGTGTATTTAAGATCGGAAACAGCTTGGAGATGACCTGTTTTCAAATCCTAATCGGGTTAGAGCTCCTTGTGTAAAGGTGCGGATAAAGTTTCCACAAGTCCAACTGCACCAAACACACACGGCGGCAAACATAGAAGGAGAAGGGTTTGGTTTCAGTTAGGGATATAACTCACAACATGTATCCTGATATAGAGTTCACTAGACGATTCCAACACAATTTTCTGATTTCCGATTTTGTTATAAAGAAATTGAAATGAAGTTAATTTATGAATAAACCCAAGTATTTTATTTCAACTATCTAACAATAAAAATACTGAGAGACGTTTTCTGTTTTTTTTCTTTCGTAAAAAAAACAATGGATTTTAAATTTAGCTGCAGCTACATTTCCACAACTGCTGCCTTTTTTGTCATCGAACATAAGCTTTCATTCAAAACAAAAATGCAGGTAGTATATATCACACGTGCACTCGTTTGGGCGAAGGAGGGTTTCAGATCTGCCTCCTAGCATGTTATTGATATGCATTTGGTGTCTCTAGCTTCTCATAATGCCTTTTTTCCACGACGTATCACATTTGTTGTGCTAATTGTAGAGTTCATCCGTCACTTGCAATATGTGTTCACTGTATAATTGTCTGGTCCATTATGTGCTCACTTCACTTCACTTCTCCACCCTCAGTTTGAACTGACATTAAACAACAGAAGCCAAGAGCAGATAGCACCCTCTGCTGGTGAATAAAACAGTATCACTATATTTTTTTGTCTCATCAATTCAAATTGTCCACATGTGTCTCGATTTTAAAATCGATTGTACAGTGAGGTTTCGTTACATCCCTGTTTTTACTGGAGTCAGAAGAAGGTCAGAGCTGAATCTGCATTTTAATATTGGATCCTGCAAAGGACTATAAACACTTTTTGGTTGTATGGACATAAAAGTGGAGGGGGCTTTAAATTGAAGGAGCTGACTCATAAGCTAATTTTTCTCAGGTTTCTATTCCTTCTTTTTGCCTTATTTCAAACATAACCCCTCTTTTCTACATGTAATGAGCACCTGCAAACACTTTTAGCAGCTACCTAAACTAAATAAGAAGCTTTGGCACTTTTAACAGTAGATAGAGGTGGCCTAGAACTTGAAAGTGGCATCTCATGGGTTAAAGACATCTGCCAACATCTGTAGCTGTGGTTAGGTTTTTAATTGTGAGGCCCAGCAAGCAAGCGAGCAGCATGGAGGAGAGGGGGCTGGCAGGCCGCATATTTCAGCCCAGTGTTCACAGAGAAGCTTTCCGGCCGGCCATGTGGACTCAATGATGGCGTCCAGGGGAGTACTGTGCTCCTATGAAATATTAAATCTGCTCAGCCCCCAAGTGTGGACAGACCACCTGCAAGCAAGCAAGCGTGGCGTGCAGCGAGCCCAGAGATCAGATGTCCCTCAGCAACACACATGCACAAACACACACGTGTCTGCATGAGAAAAAGAAGTACACGCAAATGTCCCCACACAGGATAAACCTGTAGGCCTGCACATGCTTACACTAATGGACGTAAACACATGCAAGAAAAAAAACAGTGAGAACATGGAAACACTCCAGATCTCTGCAAAATCATACTTCCTGCATGTGATACAGAGCACTTCTGCAGACTGCTAAATGGGAATAATTCTTAATGAGATTTTTTAGGCATCATGTTTTAATGATTTCTGTTTAAGCCAAAGTAGATGTCTTAACCTATGCAAATCTAGTGCACAATGAATACTTCTATATGCTCTGCAAAAGATCACATAACATTCCCTTATCTAAAAAAAGAAAAACTGGACACTTTCAGAGTACACAAAGAAACTTAAGCCTGTTTCAAAATACGGCCAAGAGTGCAACGGGTGCTTGTCGAGTGCCGTCCCCTTCAGGGCCTCGTTCATTTGCACGTCGTGCAGTCAGTCCTCAGCCTCCCCTCTGGTCCCCTGAGGCGTCTCTGCCTGCCCAGATGTGCAGCTGTTTATGTGGAGAACAGCAACCATAGCAGCTGCTCGGCTCTCCACCTCGTCAGAATGAACAGAGGGGGTCGCTATTCTCCCACTATCTATCTACTCTATGAGTGATACTTGTTTTGTTTTGACACTATGGTCAAATTGTGACAAGAAACAACTAAGGTCACCAATGATATGATGGCTTCATTTTTTATTTTAATACTTTCTGTCACCAGCTAAAGTTGCTCACTTAAATATGTATCACATTTTAAAACTATGAAGAATAATGCAATAATCTGGGGGGTTTTTTAAACTATACTTTATTTTGAAAGGTATACTTTTAAATTATTCATTGTCATTACCAGCTCTAAAATAAAATAGTCCAGTCTCACCTTTTAAACAGTGCTTCATATTTCACCCCCATAAGTTATACTCTAGTGACCTCCTGTGGTCATCTTTTTTGCTCATGCCTCAGTGAGATGATTTTTAAAGACTTTTGCTAATATGTTATCTCTGGCAGGGAGCTGACAGTGGCACACATCTCTATTTGAGATGCAGTAGAGCTATTTTAATGTTCTCGTTTAAAAAAAAATTATTACAATATCTGTGAATTATTTTGTGGCAGAAGATCCCACAGAGACATTACATTTTCTGGTTACTATGTCACTATTATTAAGGAGTCATCTCCAAATCTGATGCTAACAAGCTACAATGACAGAAAATAAATATAACAGATAGCATTGCAGCACCCACTCATTTCAGCCCTATACTTAATCTATGTGTACTAATTCTGTTGTTTCCTGGTGATTACTTATCTTGCTTTATTGCCAGTTTGAAACAACATTTATTAGCTCTGTGACCAAAATGCAATTTATTTACCTCAAAATACATGCACGGTTTTTTTTCTACAGCTCTTTGGAAATTGTGAATAACTTAATATGTTTTCTGAACTGAGTTTATTGCTAACCTCGCTGGCAACTAGCTGTATAGCTAACATAACATATGATACATTTGAAAATTTGGTTTACTTCATGTATAAACTTTCCTTTTGTTAATTTAAATGCTAAATACTAAATTGAGATACATAAATATTAATGTTAATATTCAAACTATTGACATAAATATTTGGGAGCTATGATGGTCGTTTAAAACAGGTGGTTAGATTTGATGCAACAACAAATAACTCGATTTCGTGTAGAAAAGCAGTTAGCATCATTTAAATATACCTTACTAGCCTACATGCACGTCGCAAACTAAGTCTACCATACGACTGAACAAAGCAAAAAGAAACCAAGAACAACCACAGAAATAACAATATTAAAGTCACCACTAAAAACCATTTAAGTGAAGCAATGAAAAGGCAAAACAGGACTGCAGGTTGCTAGAAGCTTCCTGACAATTAGACCTGAAGTTAGCCTTGTGTTGCTAACTTTAGCCCACATTACAACGCAAACTTACCATTCAGTGTGCAGCCCGTTCGTGCAGTCATCATCTTCTTTCACTTCAGCAGTGTCCACGTTTGGGTTGACAATGTGTTTGCAGTGTTACAATGCTGAACTTAACACCAGACAGAGTTAACAGTGAATGTAGCTCCAGACATCCTCTGACCCTTGTGTCTGAACTAAAGTAATGATAAACATAATCAGCTGTTTAACTTAAATAAACCAGAACCTACAGACCTGACTTACCATTATACCACATGAAGATACGCCTGTTGATGTTATTTTTACATTTACCTGTTGATCTTCTTTTTTTTCTTCTTTTTTTTTTTACATGGCCTGATTAATTATTTCCACACAGTTCATAAAATTGTTCTAATCACATAATTACTACAGGAGGCTCAGGGGAACTTGGCCTTTCTCAGAAGGGGCCAAACAGAGACCGCTACTTTGCTTATATCGTTAAACATCTACATTGAAAGCAGAGAAAAGTGAGGACATTTTGATTTAGACAAAAAAATATATCAAGGAATATTTTTGGAGGAGCGCTTGAAGCATAGTCTACAACTTGGCATATCTTTCTTCAACACTAACTATGAAGTAATGTAAATGTCAGCTATTAGCCTACATGTGATTCTTATCAGTCATTAAAAGAAGCCAAGATGAGGGGCCAAAGTGAGACAGGGTCAATGTGGTCAGAAGCATTTTTTGAACCATGAGTTTGTAATCAGTGTTCCTACCACGGATGTAGATCATTTCTTAATGGCCAATTTTTTCCACATTTTCTCCCTAAAACAACATTTTACAAAGTCAACCTTAAAAGAAGAAATCAGAACAAGAACTCAGTGTTTTTATGGCATTGCTGATTGATGAAAATATGTGCTCACCATTTAAATAATCAATCTAAGAAAATATTTTGTTGATTTGGACACTTATTTATTTACTTATTTTTAATCTTCTTTAAATAGTCTGGTTTGCGGTTGCTTGTTGAGGGGTTAAAGACAATCCATTGTTAAGCATTTTAAAATCTCCACAAAGGGCTTCTTTCTGCAGGGCATGTGGGCCAGCTGCTGTCAGTGTCACCCAAGAGATTTTGAATATAAAGGGCATTTAAAAACTGCCAGATTTGTGGAAGATGGGCGGTGCATAACAATTTAGAGTTTATGTCACCGCAAACATATATGTACATTTAAAGGATAAAATAAGGGAAGAGAAAACATTTGGCAAAATACTATGATATATACGTGTATTTACTGAATGAATAAGAAAGCTCTGGCCTTATTTTTTATCGAGCACAAGGTGGCAGTAGAGGTTTACTGGCAATTTACCATTTGCCCTTAAAACTGCAGTGTCCTTTGCACCTGCTGTAACAGCGAAATTTGTTGTGCGAACATGTAAGGAAAAGATAAATAAGCGTTATATAAGGAGTCAATATCAACTTTGTCCTAAAGGTCCCAAACAAAACATAAACATGGTATGTTATTCTTTAATGTCATTAGGCGTACTTTGAAATCAACTAGTAACATCTCTTGTAGATTGGTTTACATAAATAGGAATATTTGCATGATTCTCCTATATAATGTAATAAAAGGAGAGAGACACACGAGGAGCCTGCATTGTTACTAAAATCTGCAGACATTGACTTGCCCTTGGAATATATTTGTGAATGAGCCCGGGCAGAGGGGCGCTCCCTCCTCCCCTCTCCTCATTTGGATAAATGTCACGAAATACCTGACGGGCGAATCAGTGTGCATTTTTGTCATTCAAAGGGAGGGAAGCTTGTCATTTTGTTGCCTTGGAGACTACAAATCAGCGGCATCATGCAGTATCTCCTTGTCCATTCCCAATGAGCGTTTGCAGTCGCTGCTGTCGTCATCAGAGCTGAAGGGCGGAGCCGCCTGAGTCATCTGCGCGTTGATTGGCTCCTGCCGATAATGAGCTGCCATTGAAGATTTTGGGTTGATGCGGGGAAGGAGGTGTGTCTGTGCTTGAACAAGCACACGCCTCTTACATAAAAACTGAAAACAACGGTTGTGCTGATCAGACGCACCAATTTGAAAAGCTGTGCTTTCGTCCTTGGGCTTTTCTGATAGAGTTTCAGCCGGAGACACCTTTTGGTTCGCGCGAGCGGCTCGAGCTGCCTTTAAGGGGACAACAGAGACGGTCAAAGTAGAGAGAGGCACGTGGCTGTTTAAACCTTTCTAATCAGCAGCATTGACAGCAGGTGTGAATTCATGTCTGTATTCTCCCCGCAGATATACTGGTAAGTACTCGCATCTTTTCGACTTTTCACCTGCAGCAAGTTTGTTTTTATTTGTTCTTAACTCCATAGGCACTAATGTCACATAGACCAATAATATCATAGCAAACACTTTAGTTGGTAACTTTACACCTAAGTTAAGAAACAATCAAATATGAGTTGTAGTTTCTTTTTGCTAGGTGATGTCCCCTTTGTTCCTTCACCCACTTTTGTTTCCTTTGATATTTTCTTTTGTGGGGTGTTGCCCCTGAGACCCGAAATGTCATATCACAAAGATGGGAAAGAAAGTGACAGAAGATTCTGTAGCTCTCCGTGAAAACTCATGTTAGAGCCAAAGTGATTGTCAGCCAATCCGTATTTTCCGTATTTGCATGTTGATAACTCTTTCTTTTCTAACTATAGAGGACATACAAGTTCACTTGTCTGTATCCTCAGGCATTTAGTTGGAATACGACACTGCTCTCATCCCTTAGTGCTGCAGGTGCAGTGCAATTGGAGATGGAAAGATGCACTGTGCTCCTATCTGTTACTTATATCTGTTTCTCCAGCCCTAACTCTTATTAACTTCTCGAAACGTGTGTGTGGAATGCATCTCGGTGCATCTTTGTTTGTCTAAGTACGTCTGTTATCTCTCTTGTGTTTTCCTGTTTGTAGAGAGGATGCACTGTTTTGCAGCTCTGTTCAAACCTCAGCAGGCTTCTGACGAGCTCTACCAGGAAGTTAAGAGTCGATCTCTTTACTGTAACCATACGCTGCCTTCTTGCCTATACTTCTGCAACGGGGCTTTCCATTCCTTCTTTAATTACTCATTTCAAATGTAAGACCAGAAAAGTTCAAGTAAACTTTCTTTTGGATTTGTGTGCTGCCAGACTTGCTAAAACTCTTTTAAATGTCCATTCTATGACTTCCTATTCTTGTGCAAAACCTTAGAGTGGTGTGGCGTTGTTCAATCCCTGCACTACCCACATATACTGTTGCTGCAGTGCTGTTTGATTGATGGAAATCTTTGTCCGTTACCATACAGGCTGAGATTTACGATGCTGGTAGTAAGAACTGTGGGGTGGCAGCAGAAGGGGAAACAATGTTGATAATGCAAGATTCAAATACCCCTCTTGTGCAATGAGATTGTTGCACTTGAGGGCCATTTACAGTGCAGACATACAAGGAGGCGGCACAGCCTTGGTCTTTTTTTTTTTTTTTTACAGCCTGAAACAGGTGGATGAACTTGGTGTCATTCTAAGGAAGTGTGCTCACAGTATAATGAGGTAGGTAGATGTTTTACAAAGCCAAACTGTCTGCACCTCCAGTGGCTGTAATCCACAGGGTTAAACCTTTTAAAGACATGTGTAACATTGTTCATTCTCATACATGGTATAGTAAGCGGTGGTGGTGGGAGAATCCCAAGAATGTCCTGGAAAAGGACTTTAGTGATTAACTCTTGGTCATGTCTTATGCAATTTTAGCTTTTAGAAATATTGCATAACTCCACTTTAGTCGGATTGCAACAAGACCGATCGTTTCATTATTGATTTGTGTGGTGAATATTCCCTATTACTTATTTAAAGTCGAAGATCATGTGTCCAAATTGTTCGTCTGAGGAATATTTCCAACTATTGTAACAAGGGCAATAGAATCGCACACTATTCAGAAGCTTACTTCTGACCACTTTTTTTTCTTCCCCACAAACTGTCCTAGAAATGACTTCGAAAATGTTGCAGATGGATTTATCAACAAATGGTTTTAAGTCTATAATCCCTCCCATGTGCAGTCTGGACTTGTGCTTTAAGACTGACCTGGTCTTGTACCTGTGCTGCCCTCATTGGACATGGCATTAGGAAGTTGGCACGACCAGGTGTGCATTATCTGCACTGAGTCAGGAGGTGACGAGGTGACGAGCCATCTGCCACAGCAGCATCAAGCATTCATTAAAGAAGGCCAGTCATCTTAAATCATGTCTCCGGTTGATGACATGACAACATGCTCATCAGCATTGACTGAACTAGCTGTGGTCCATGATCATCTTATGTAACACGCGCTCAGGTTGCTTACTTATAGAACACTTAACGCTAATAAAGACGTCCCCTTTACGAGAGGGACACTCTGTCCTCCTGCCTGACACTTGGAAGTAGCAATAGATCTGACTGTGGTCTGCTTGTGTTTGTGTCCTCCCAGGTCAGCGTGTTTCTCCTGCACCCCCACTTCCTCCTCATTGTGCCCCTTTATGTTTTATTAGGCAGATGTTCTGTTATTCTTAGCCGAGCAGGATGTTTATACGATCCCCGCACAGAAATATGACTGGCAGGGGCCGAGTGTTTAGCTTTCTTTCCCCTCTTTCTCTTCTTGTCTTCCTTCTCCTCTGCTCAGGTCTTCATTGTCATCGTTCATCCCTCCTTCCTCTCTCCTGCTGCTTTTTTTTTTTTTTTGCATGCCTGCCTCAAACTCTCTGCTCCCCCCCCACTCAAGGATGAAATAAGTTCAAGAGCAGCCCCAGATGACATTATTTTTTCCATGTTAATCCTAGCATATCCTTCATGGCTCCTTTATTTTTGGATATCCGGGTATTGTTTCAACCAGGTATGCCGTGTTGCTTGAATGGTTCAGTAAAGGTTATGGTGGTTAAACCAGTATGAGTAATCTCATGATTAGTTGTGCCCTACACCCTGCAGTGATGCGACTGTCTTCCTGGAGGAAGCAGATAGTTTAGGGCTGGTGACTGGTGCTGCTGGGTTTTCTACTCTTCACGATGGATTAGCATTTATTTTTCATCAGGGCTTAATAAAACCTGAGATGGGTAGTGTGTTTCAAAACAAATCAACTATCAAAAATATATATACACCCAATAGCAACATGACTGACAGTGTAACACAAAGCTGTAGATAAAAATGTAGATGCCTAAAAAAATACAACAGACTTTATTTTCTAGTAATCTTTGCTGTGATGGTCTTCTCTCCACTGTTTTGGGTCATTTTCTTGATTTTTATTTTATTTCTTGATTTATTTTTTAATAGAATTTATTGATCAAGTAATGTTAAATGCAGTGTAGCAATTACAATAGTGTTGGCCGCTCAGTCAAACAACACCAATGTAAAGTGCATGATCACATTAGCCCCCCCCCAACCAAAGCAGGCTGTAGTAGAATTTAAGCTAGAGGTTGGGGAAATAATCGATTTATGTAAAAATGGAGATTCTCACCTTCTATGATTTTTAAATAGATTCATAACTAAATCGTTTTACTGTAGAGCAAGTGACTGGCTAATCTGTCACTCCCTGCTAAGGGTAGCTCTTTAACTCATAAGAATCAGTAGCCAAATGGAGCAGCAAGACATTTGGCCAGTGTCACAGATGGAGTAGATCCTGAACGATGTACTCATTCAAAAATAGACTTTAAATCCAGAATTGTTTTGAATGGAAAATAGATTCTCAATCGGATTGTGACCCCAAGAATTGACATTGAATCATGAGATACCCAATAATCCCAGCCCTAAGATAAGAAGAATTGATTTGTTTTTGTTTTTCTTATTTTTAGCTTAGATATTTTAACTGAAGTACAAATGTGACCTTTTTCATTGTTGGATGTAGAGACCTTATTATGCAGTGGGAGAGTTTGTCAGAGAGAAATCACTAAAATCCTTGAGTTTCATGGTAATTCATGCGCCACTAAAACAGAGACGTAGAGAACACACCACCGAGGGTATTTTCAGTATGATGAGTCATAAAGAGAGACAGAAATATTCAGCTGCGCTTTACTTAGAAATTCCACTGCAGGTGTCATGTTGTAATTGCAGATGGAGGTATTGTAGGTTTATTTTTTGTAGGGACATCTGTTTGTGAAGCGTATCAAACGCCGAGATGATTCAGTTTCCAGTTTGTTATCTAATGGACTTTGAAGCCAGGGGGTTTTGATGGATGAATAAGACTGCGGTGAATGGTTGAATTTATTCTTTGGAATACATTTACATAATCACTCCTTATTTCAAAACCATGTTTCAATCACAACCAGGGTATAATTTCCACCATTCTGCTGTATCCCAAAATAAATGTTTTTTTGTTTCGGATGCAAAGTAGGTCAAGTGTAGCCCACACATCTCTTGAATGAATAAATAAAAAAAACCATCCATGAATGGGATAATGTGAGGATATGAGCAAGTATGTTCTGTTTTCTTTCTTCTGTATAGCATTGACCACAAGCCTGCAGCGACTGACCACAAGGCAGCGGGCTTTAAATAGAGAGCGTGAGAAGGCTGCTCAGCCTCTCGTCTCAGGACTTGGTAAATGTCAGTCCTGGGCGATGCTTAAGTATTCTTTATTTCATCCTAACTATGACACTGCTGGATAGTGAACAACACGCTTATCATGAATAATCAGCATTGTGTTGCTTACATCAAAAATTGGAAAGTTTGGCCAAGCTTTAGCGGAACCCAGAGCATCAAGTTCCTCTAGAGTCAAATACCACAGACCGCCTTCAGTCGACTCTCACAATGACTGTGTTCTGTAGTCTCTACTGCAGGAGCACATCAGCCTGTTTTTATGGCCACCTTATGCAAGCAGCAGCATCAGCTGTGCAGATCTGCAGTGCATTACCTCTGCACGGCAGAGCACTGACTAGATGCTTAGTGGTACTGTGGTCAAGATGTGCAGAGAATAAACTTACACCGACACATTTTCCATAGATCGAACAGAGACTTTTAACCTTTTATTACAAGGTTTGGGCATTTTGCATTTATCAAATGGGAGAAGTGGATAGAGTAGGAAATTGTAAAGAGAGGAAAAAGTGGGGAATGACGTGTGAGAAAAAAGCTGCGGGTCGCTCTTGAACCCAGGCCGCCTGATTGGAGGACTACAGCCTCCGTACATGGGACGGAATCTATCCGCTAGGCTATCAGCATCCTGAGACTGTTATGCTTTGATAGTGCAATTTAGTTTGAAACTGTTTTAACATGGCTGCCCCTTAGTGTCTTTACAGGGAAAACACATTTCTAATAGTGCTGTCACTCAGCTTGTGTGCAGTATACACTGCAGGTGTCATGTTGATGTCAGCATATCCTTGTCCCACTAATGCACACAGAATATCAGATTGTTTTTAATACAGAAGAGGGATCTCAATTTGTTATCACAGAATCTAACAAAGTAACTTTTTGTTCTTTTAACCTCGCAGCCCAGTGTTTGTGCCCGGACGAGATATGACTGAGGTGATGATCAATAGCACCCCCATGGAGGACATGAGGCTGAGCCCTAGCAAGGACAGACTGTCCTTCCAGGTAAGACACAAGCATCCACACACACAATCACACACACACGCACAATCACACACTGCCCGTAAAACACCACAATCGTCCCATTTCCCTGTACATCCGTACATTCTTACAGACATGGTCACTTCAAATAAGTCCATTTATAATAGTGACTTTGCTTGACCTCGGCATGAACAGGAAGGAAGAGCCACTGTCAGGTTTTGTAGTTTGGGAATTAAAAGATGTCATTGTAAATGCAAAAGAGGATTTACATTTTTTTGTTTATTCAAAAAGAAATAAACGTTCTTTTGGCGTTTTGTTTTTAATATTCAAAACCGGTTCCAGGCTATATTGTGTTTTTACCAAGGATGTTTTGACTCAGGACCAGTACTGAGGTTGGAACACTGACCTACACATTTTAACACTGACTTGTTCAAATGTAACAGTAAACTTAAACACAATTATTAAACATTCAAATATATTGGAAAGAGGTCATGGTTAGACATAACTTAAAACGTGCAACAGTAAAGTTAGTCTGAGAAATGTGTGCAATTTACTGTAACGATGACAACCTATTTAAATAATAATAAACCCTGAAGATTCAGAGTGACAAGAGGAGCAGCCATCAGGTGGTTTTGACAGGATGCAGCTTTGTCTTACTGTCAGCTAAACAGGACCATCCTGGAAACACGACTACTAAAGCAGACAACTGCTGCTTTTTTGATGCTGCATGTGTCAATAGGCTGATAGAAATAACTGGCAGGATGTTTAGATACTTGAATCAGTTTGAGCAGTTACGGTAAAATGTTTGTATCTACCCACTCCGGTTAGGACAGGAAGTAGGTCCTATGGTCAGTCGAGCTGCATCTTAGCTGGTGGAACAGAGTTACAATAAGGTCATGGTTAACTTAATACTCCACCTGCTGAGGCGCTCAAATCTCACAGGGCCATTTCAAAAGACTTTTCTTTGTTTGAATTTCTTACTTTCGTATGGGATCCATTTCATGCTTTCTTAAACGTAACACAATGGAGTGTTATTGCAAAGCTGAGGCTGACCCAGAGGAAGGGGTTTGACTTCCTCCCCCCCCCTCAGTTCATAGCCCAGCTGTAAGTCTGTCTGAGAGGATGAGATGAGCGGATGGAGGGAGGGGTGGTGTTAAAAAAAAAAAAAAAAAAAAAGGATGCTTCTTCACTATTTCTGTGCCCACTCTGTACTTCCTCATCCTCAAGGTCTCCATCACTCCCCTCTATGAAGCAGTGATGCTGCCTCCACTTCCTCCATTATGTATGTTTGGGGCTTTGACACACATTGTGTGACCATTGAGTTCCAGCTGCACCTATAAAAAGTATTTGGGATGAATATGTCCTCAGTGTAAATGGATGATCAAATGGTTACTAATGTACTGATTTATCATCCTTAAGCCATGATTCAGGCGTATAGTATTCACCCTGCACACCCCCCAGAAGATCCTAAAATAGCTGGCATTGTGCCTGGCTGATGATGTGTCGTCGCTTTCTGTCACTGGATGTGAAACAAGTTATGACATGTGTTAGCAAGGGGTCCAAAGGCAAGGTCATTCCCTGCCTTACTTCCCTCTGACGCACACTGAGGATTGGCGATACGGGCCCGGAAATGCAGATACACACAGGCTTTGTACTTGTACACAGACGAGCTCTCGCACATCCAATCGCACCTCTTGGCGTGGCTTTATAAGCAGCTGTTTTTGGAGGATGTAAAAGCTGCTGATAGAAGCATACATGCATTCATAACCTGACAAATTCTCACATTCACAAGGCATATTTATAGCTTTTTGTGTTTTTCCTCCCTTCTCATCCATCTCCATTGGAATTCAGAGACTCAGACACAGCTGGATCCCGTCTATCTCTTCCTCTCTTCTCCTCTTAGTCTCTCTTCTGCTTCAACTAATTCTTTTTTTCCACTCGGCTCTTTGCCCAGACAGTGACATTGCCCCCCCCCCCCCCCTTTTCCCTTTCTTTCAGTGTCTTAGAGTGAAATATGCAGGTCTAAAAATATTCTTCCACTTTATCCAAACAACAGCAAAAATGCTGTTCTTGGACCAGAAGTGGCAGGCTTTTTTTTTCCCCCCTTGGGCCGTTTCTCCGGTTCCTGAGAACAGAGAGAGTCTGATGTTGATGTCAAATCTTGCCAGGATGGGGAATGCTTGTAATCTCTCCTGTCAGAAAGTCCCTCATGCCTCTCACTTTAGATCCAAACATAAGCGAGTGCTGCACTGCATTTGTATCATCAGCCTGGATTTGTATATAACTGCTGATTTCATCGTCTTTCCGAAACATTTTTCCATCTCCACGGGAATACCAAGTATTCAACTCTAAATTTATATATACACAATTTTTTTTGAAACCTTTCACCTTTTTGTGTTTTTAGCTTGCTGTTGATTTGAAATGTTACGATTATGCTCTTGTATAATCTTCCGAGTACTGGGTGGTGCAGTACTGGATGAGTTGGTAAGCAGCTACGAGCTGCTTGGCAAAATGCCTCCCAAAGCATTTAGATTAAACATGATGCAGAATTGACCGTAAGTCTCACTGGACATGCCTGATTGACTAAAACAGAGCCACTGATGTAACTTCTGCTTGTGCAATCATTTATTTGAGTTAGCCCCTATGTGGAAAGCTAGAATGGTTGTTGAAAGAAATACGGGCTAGGTGAGGGAAGGTATGCCACCAGGAATTTAGGGAACATTTCGTATCACAGATGTTTAGACTCTGCCTCTCTTCCTTCAGAGTGTTTAGCCTGTAGAAGTGCCTGCAACACTTCTAAAATACTCAAACAGTGCCGAGCCTACACTAAGCACTGATGATGGATATGCTCACTCTCCCTGATACAATATACACTTCAGAAAAAGAATTTCCCATGGGTGAGGTTTGGGGTCTATTAACAATTGTGTTCAGGAAAATTCAGTTAACAACTCAAAAAGTAATAAAATGTTGGGAAACAACTTTCAGAGATGAGATTGTTTTGCCAATAATTATGGCAACTTATTAATATGCTGATTTGACACTGATCTTTTTATTTCAGTTTTTGCATTCAAAGAATTAGCCTTTGTGTTTTTTTTTGTTGTTTTGTTTTTAAATACACCAGGTTGTCCGACTGTAAGTTGTAACTGTCCATATGAAATTGCCTAAATTGGTACAAAAAGTAGTTTGTAGCATTAACTTCAATTCCAGGTAAGAGTCGGTCATATTTGAGTGGTCTTAGTGAATGCTTAACTGCGGCTGAAAATCTGGTGGACTAAATCACTATGAACTAAATCTTTAATCTGGGGAAAAGCAATCAATATTTTGTGAAATACTCTGAGAATAAGAATATCAAACCGTCCTCTTTGTAAGGTTTAGTTTGTTTTCACATTATGACTCAAAGCTCATGAACACAACATCAAGAGTAACGTCCATTCTCTGTAAATAGGACCTTCACACAGATGTAGCATCAGTCCTGAGGTAAACATTTGTCTCCGTCCTTGTCCTTTCTCTCCAGATATTCCCCGACCCCTCAGACTTTGACCGCTGCTGTAAACTCAAAGATCGCCTGCCCTCTATTGTGGTGGAGCCGACGGAGGGAGAGGTGGAGAGCGGGGAGCTGCGCTGGCCTCCAGAGGAGTTTCTGGTCAGTGAAGAAGAGGAAGATGAGGAAGACGAGCAGAATAATGGCAGCATCCCAAACGGACAGCCGACACAGAATTCACAGCATTAAAAGGCTGTGTTGTAGCATTGTTTCTCTTTCTCTTGTTTCTTTCTGCTGGACTCTCTTCTTCACACTGGTTCCACTGCTCCTCCAGCACTCCTGACAGATTCAGACGGCAGACACGCGCTCAGTGTCTCGTGATACCATCTCGTTGCCCTTGACACCAAAGCATCACACCCACAAGAGAAGCAATACACAATAACACACTCTCACATGATGAAGTATCCTCCCAGTCTGCAAACGCACCAAAACAGGCTTGAAAAGAACAGACATGCACTCTCATAATCTACACATCCTTCCTCCCATGCCTGTCACGAAGTGTGTCTCCGCCTGGAAGATGTCCTGTTGGACAGTGGCAGCTCTGAGCTCCATGGACAAGCTCTCACACTGTAAAGAGGGCTGTGACTGCTCTCGATCTAACTCCAAAAATGGCTGGCGTCATGACCCCAGAGACTCTCATACTGAACTATTGTGGTGTCCGTGGGAATAATCGTCTTCAGTACACAGTCTGTACCTGTGTTCAGTTTCTGGATTGATATGTTGGTTATTGTGATTGCCACTGCTGTGTTTCTGAGAAGTGAATGTTTAGTGGTGTGAGAAGTGGGTGTTTGTATAAAAATGTTCTTGGGACTTTTGGTTTCCCTCGACAAGATTTGTCGAAAATATTTTCTGTGGTCTTAACGTCAGAGATTCATTTAAAAAGAAAAAAAAAATGACGGGAACGGGGAAATAATTTTATAAAGGTGAGAAGAAAGCAAGATAAAACAAACCAGCATGTCCCTCTTTGTTAATGTAAAAAAATGTCATTGTACAAATACTTGCAGTCAGAGGTCAATCTGTCATAATCCCCTCATTGGGGTGATCCCCTGTAAGCCTTTTGACGAAACAGACACTGATGACAAAGAGAAATGTGTCAACAATCACATAAACAGAGTAGGTAATTGTTCAGAATAGTGAGGTATTGAAGGCCTGAAAAGTCTAATATTTGACAAAGCAGTTTATAAAACGATGTACAGACCCAATCAAGGATGTGTAAATACATGTTCCCAACGAGCCAAACCCTGAAGCCTTGTGGTGCGCTGCTCATGTTTGTACTCTGGGTTTGGTTTCCTTTTCAGAAAGACAAAGAGTGAGAATCCCTTTTGAGCTGTACACACCTGAACCGAAAAGTTAACTGTCTTTAGTCTTCCTGTTCTTTCTTCTTCTTCTCTTCTTTTTAAACTGCCATATATTTTGATGCAGTGGAGTTCAGGTCACAAAGAAATCGCACCGTATGACAGAGTTCAGATGCATAAGACAATATCTTAAACACATTCTCAAAACACAGTTAGTCCTGTATTCGCCAAAAGTTGTTTTTGAGAAATCTTCTTTGCTCTCTGGTTGTGATGTCTGTCATTTAATTTGTCTGTATTGAAGTCTCAAAAGTTTGTTACTTTGTTCACTCTTTAAATATCAACAGGTTGTTTGTGGAACAGTTCTTGTAAGTCATTTAGTGAAAAAAGACGCAATATGAAATCCTGTTCAAGCATGACTGAGATATTATGTCTGTTGTGTTAACTTCTCATTTGAGTGGCATTAGGGCTGTGTACAAAACATCTCTCTCTCTTTCTCCTGTCTGTCACCTACAGGTCCCACATTGTTTTTGTAAAGCTCAGGGAGATTAGCCGCCATCTTTCTGTTTTTGTTTTTCTTTGTTTTTTGTATTTAGACCACTTTTCTCTGTGACAATAACAGAGGCTGTAAATAAACATTTGAATTTGCTATCCAACTTTGTGACTCTGCTGTGAAAATAATTGACTTTGAAGAGTTACTGCAGTGTTTACTGCACATCTTTTACTGGGGCGCTCCAAGTATTGTTACGAAGAGACTCGACTTCTGTTTACTTTAACTTTCCCTCATGTGAAACCCCCCACCCCTTTCACCCACTGGCTTCACCTGCAGTGGTTAGAAGAAAAAAAAGTTGTACTTCCTGCTCTGCATCTTGCATACAGTCTCTCTCTACGAATGCAATTGCTTGTATCAAAAAACATGTAGATGTGAGAATAAGCCACATGCTACATCCTGTCTTCAACTTGTGCACATTTAGATACCGCAATTTCTAATCTAGTTTAAAATTAGACTGGAGCTTTCTGGCATTATGGAGAACATGGGGTTGACCTGCAAAACTTTTTCGGGCTTTTTTTTTCTCTATGATCCCAGAAAATAAGGATAGTGGAGAGTATAAAAGCCTGTGGAAGCAGCTCCTCACGCTCTCCCCATAAAGACTTACCACAATGATACAGGACTAATAAAATGTGGTTGAGTGGAAATGCTCTAATGGGGGACTGGGGGATTTACAGGAATAAACGGAAAGCTTTGTGATCACAGTTACAATGGAAACTTCTCAGGTGATTTGCAGCTCTGTACTGTATTAACAACCCCGCAGGTCAAGTTTGATTGCCCAGTACCGGGAATAGTCCTTCAGGGGTGCTGCTGTAAGTCCTTCAGGCCTGATGGATTTTCGAAGGTGGTTCTCTCAGGGTCTTTGGGTCACTTCCTAGAAGGGAAACAATGCACTGACATTCTGTCTCACTTCCTTTTTCCTGAAAAAAACAAGAAGCAGAAAGCTATTAATACCCCCCCCCCCCCTTTTTTGATAATGGCAGTCAGCAGCAGAGTGTATCCGGTGGCCACTTCTGTAAAGGCAAGAACAGGAATGTCCTTTATTCCTTTCTTATTGTCTGCTCCTTGATCTCAGTGGAAAATGTCATGAGATCACGGAAAGAAGAAATCACAAGAAGTTAGGAAAGGACAGACGCAGTTCTCCTCAGAGAGACTCGCTGAACTCACATCCAGCTACGCAGTTATGTGACGTCAGACGGAGACCTCTGAACTTTGCGTTGACTTTCAAATATGTCTGAAGAAAGTAATGGTGAGAGAGCAATATACTTCAGCTTTAATAAAGAAAGGTCCTGAGGTTTTGGGCCTTATATATATGAATGGAAAGCCCTGAAGCAACGGTTCATAGCATTATGACTTTTCAACAACTTTTATCTTCGGGCACTGACTGTCGCAGGAAACATCTCTTTAATTTGATTTAATTAAATGCGGCTATAATTTCAGTTGTCCTTGACACCTACACATCACCGTTACACTGGGGGGGCTAAAACTGCTTTGTACATTACAACAAAATAGCACAGTTCAAGCCCCCAGAACTATTTTCATACAATGTTCTGATGTGTATAGCTGATGGATTAATATGTGAACTCCTCTTATTGTCACTGCTGGTTTTGGATTTGTATATTTCTGAGAGATTAATATTGAATGATATGTATTGAATGTTTTCTCCTTCCCCTTTAGAATGAATTCAAATGATTTGACTTCACAAAAAAAAGCATCCTGGAATCGTTTTAGTGAAATGTGCAGGAATTGTAGGGAAAGAAAATTAACCAGCATGCCAGACTTTGCTTCTGTGACCAATTTGTTGTAGAAATGCTTGTCATGCATTGAGGGCACAGTCATGCTATGATCTCTTCATCACACTGACCTCGTGTAAAGCCTTGTTACAGACAGGCTTACAGGAGGCCGTAATTGGATGACAAAAGAAGAGAGGACAACATGGACTAAATGTCACAGAAGCAGGTTAGTGTTCAAAAGGGCACAGCTGAGTAAAGACTGCAATTACACATAAAGAAGAGCAATGACCCAATAGAGGATGTGTGATTACTTGTTCCCAATGAGCCAACAGGAGAGGCATGAAGTGGCTTGTACTGGGTTTGGTTGATATTTTAGTAAGACAAAGACTGAACTGTATACTTGAACTTGTAATTGTCTGTCTTTCCTGTAGAGTTCTTTTTAAAAAACATCAGGCTTCCTTTGCCCTTTCAAACCTGAATGGAAAGGAGAGCTGAACAAAATGTGAACAGGAGTTCATGAAAACAATTTTTCCATAATCTTGGCAGTTCAAAGTTTAACTGCAGGAATGTTTTAGTTACATCACCAAGTAAGAGCTCCCTTAAAAGGCCCGGAAACCTTGATGGGGCCTTACATGAAGACCTGTCCAAATTAGAAACATTTTTTTAGTCCACCTCGTTGTTTCAATCACTAGATGGGCTCAGAAAAGGCTGCGTCACAAGATTCTCTGAACCAAACAGGTTTAAACAATAGGCTATTAAAACACGAATATTTTGTACTTGGGTTATTAAGTATATGTTGCTAAGAGACAGCGTTTCCAGTATTTATATTATTTTATTTTTGAATATATGAGTTGTCCTATTCTTGTTAAAAAAATAGATTAGACTATTATTTATCTTTATTTCTCACCCAAAACATAGCTCTTAGGTAAGTTTTAATTTAGCTTGGCTTAGTTTACAGATCGAAAACAGCTACAGGAGCCTGATGCTCTCCCAATAATAAGAAAATCTGACCACCATCATATCTAAAGCTCAAAAATCAACATTATGTATATTGTTTGTTTGCTGAAAATATTTTTTTAAAGCCCAACTATGCTAGCTAAGGAACTACAGAAGGTTTCAGACTTAGCTAAGTCACATAGGAATGCTAGGAGAGGTGCTAACAGACATGAGAAGGAACTCAGCAAATTCTGTTGTTAGATAAGTTACTCCTAAACATATTACTTGTTTACTAAAATTACATTACTTCAAATCAAGTTTGATGGGTTTTATTTGTAGATTTCCTTTCGGTCTTCAAGTTTTAATTTGAACATACCTGCATATTTTAAACACCTTGTCTCTTATGTGAGTTCTCTACACTGTTTAGTTTCTTTACCACTCTGCTGGAGTTCAGAAGTGACTGCATTGATTTTCCAGCCGGTGAGATGAGTGCTTAGTGACTCTCACAGTGCACATACTGGCGAAGGGAGAACGGAGTGTGTCTCGCACACCATTGTTGGCGTGAGACTCGGTATCTTTAAATGTGAGTGGGAGCGTGTGTGTGCCGGCTGTGTATTAAAACTGTTGTCAGAGCCCTAGGAGTGTAGTCACTGATAGCTCTTCTAACTCATTCTTGGAATTCTTTCCAGTGGAAACAATCCCATCACTGATCCCAGTGTGTCAGCAGAGTCTGACCTGCCAACCCCTGAATTCTCCCCTACTCCCAACTATAGTCCACATTAACGCTGTTTCACTGTCACTCCTATACACATTAAGTCACACCAACCCCTCCATGTACCCATAAACCTTCTCTCCTCAATAACTCTGTCAGGAGGAGATAAAAAATGCTTATGCGACGAGCTCTTTTTCCACTCGCTCTCTTCATTTAACTGCTGTTGTTTTCTTTTTCTTTCTGTTTTTTGCTCTCCCAGACTTTCATCCCTTTCTGTTGTTTCAGCAAGTTTCCCATACTTACATGACAGTAGAAATATACTCTGCATTCCCACAGCGCCGGTTATGTAATGTAAGTTAACATTTCATTATAAACACTGGCCCCTGTTCTTATAACCTTGCTATTTTAGTGCTGCAACCTTACTGTATAAGCCACCCAGGTTTCTTCTGCGTGTGCATGCATAACTGTGTCTCTGTGTTTGTGCAAAGCTTGCAAACGAGTGCATGTGCTCTGAAGTTTTATGTATAACCGTGTCTTGTTATTACCAGTATCGTGTGCGTAAGGGAAAGATTCTTTTCCCATGGTTCCTCAAGTGTGAGAAGAAAGCAGAGCTCTCAGGACATGAAGCAAAAAAAACTTTTCTGGTTATTTATAACCTGTCTGGAGACGGCCCACCATGCGTAGACACATATCTGGCTCTGTCAACACGAGAAGAGCTGGAGGAAGATAGGCATAGAGGCACACAACAAGTAGTGAGGATTAATAGGTGAAGTGATCAGGCAAGGAAAAAAGGAAGGATGTTAGGTAGTGCATTAAGAACACCTGCACTGTGACAACAGATAAAACACAAGGTAGAGACTGGCAGACAATTTAGATAAGAATTGATAAGTAACAAGATTTGGTAGCCCAAAACCATAGGAAAATAATACTTGGTTCTTGTAGTTTCAAATTCCCCTCATAAAATCTACAATATGTGCTTTTAAATTGACTCTACATTTACAATGGCAAAGATCACATATCCTTTATTTTTTCTTAAATCTCTTATCTAAGGGCTGATATGGCAAAGAAAGCTGCATACACATTGTACATGTGCACAGAGTAGATGTGTTTGTGATTGGAGTGTGTTTGAGTCGTGTAGTGTGCAGACGCTTGGGTAATTTGTAGCAGGGATAAGCAAATGTTTTGCACATTTGTGTTTACTGTTTTTATGTGTTTCATTTATTGTCTGTGCAGCAATTTTCCCAGTATCTGAGACAAATTTCACCCCAGGGAGACAAATAAAGAAACCTTGAACACTGACCTTGAATATTCTCAACAACAAACACCCAAACAAGAGAAGCTGGAAAAAAAAAAATCAACTTTTATTTAAATGCGCCAAACACAATACATTTTGATTACCTATTTACATAAAGAGAAAGTCTAAACAGAAGTATCTGGAACATTATCAAGAGAGACTGAACATTAATCTGCCACGAGTAATCACTTTGGCAAGGAAAAACGTCCTACATCCCTATAGCAGAATCAGATGGTGTGCAACAGCTTCCTGCTGCTATACCGGATAGATTTAGAGAAATATACACAGAAACATAAGGAAATGTACAGACAACAAATATAAAATAAACAATCAATCAGACTTAGGGTAGCAATGCCAAGATTATTCTAGCAGTCTACTTATTATTATAGTAATAATAATATCTTATTTTTAGAACACTTTTCGAGAAGCAAAAAGTGATTATGCCTTTTCTCTCCTTGGGTTTTTTTTTTGCAAATGCTGCTGAGATTGAGAATACCATCCTGGATTTTGTTGTAGACTAGTACGATGACAATAAAAAATCCTTATGCCCTTTTGTTAAAAGAGCCAAATACAAATTAAGTTTTTAAAAAAAATAGAACAGGAGAGTTAAAATATCAATCTCAATCAATCAGTCTTTATGTGTATACCACCACTTAACAAACCATATCTCGAGAAATTTCACAAAAAGCAGGTAAAAAACCTTACTCAGTGTTCTATTACAGAGAGTCAGCATGAATCCATCTTGAATACAGACTGTTCATGAGCCAAGGTGCCATCACAGAAACAGCTTGATCCATTTTAACCTCCACCTTGGCTCAGGTATGGCAAGCAGGTTCTTCCTTTAAATTATCTGATGTTCAAAAGACTACAGCGCCATGACATACACCAACCAAGATGACAAAGAGGTTATTACCATACCAAACAAGTTCTCTGCACCTACACTTTTAATTAGAATCAAGCATGTTTAATACTGCTAAATCCACTGTGTCTGCAAGTCAACAGACAAGGATTTAAAGACCAAGTACACCTGCTGGACTCAAAACCACAGCATTTATTTGCACAAATGAGTTTAAGCACAATTGGAAAAGTTTTTTTTAATGCCTTTGTCTTTTACAAGGTGATGTAACTACCCCCAAACTTTCAACTCAAAATAAGTCTGCTACAGTAAATCTGCATTACACTGTATTTTTGTGTGATAATGTGCTAAGCCACAGCCTATTGCTCTTCCAAAGGCTGTTGTTGATATAAATAGACTGCTTACAGCCCCGCCACTCTTAATCCTTATTGCCTAGAGACCAGGATGGAAAAAAAGAGGAAAGAGACACAGGGATAGGAGCAGGACATAGAAGGAGATGAAAACACAGAAATAAACCAGCAAAACTGAAAATCCAGTAATGTGTAAAGCACTGTTACAGGTGTGAGGATGAGACATGTTGTCAGTGGGTGGAGGAAGGGAACTGAAAGAGAAGAAGACTTGAGTTAAATCATCCATGATGTCCCCTCTTTGAACTGCCAAAAGAGCACAAGAGGTCCCTAAGAGGCAAGAATGTTTTAAAACCAACATACTTGAGTTTCTTTTTCAATAAAGCCTTGTTTAAGTGCTATCAATAAATCCCATTGAAAATAAACTGAAACACAGTGTACAATGCCCAAAGAAAGTCACTCTGTTTCTCCAGCATTACGTTATGTAAGTGAAAAGGCATGTCATGGTTGTTATTCTTTACATTTATCTGTTAATTTGATCCTTTAAAAAAAGTTGCATATCTCCTGGCTTACCTCCCATGTGGATTTGAAAAGTAAACATAACAAGAGTGCACATGTTTTATGTTTTTCACGCATTAAAATGTCTGTGATTCTTACCAGAGGGCTTAGATATTTTGTTTTCTCGAAGGGAATATGATTAGGAGTACCCGATCATATTGCTTTCGCTAAATTATCTCTGACAAGCACCATTAATCAAATGGATGTGCTTCTTGTTTGAAGGTGAGCTGGCACGACAAAAAAAAGAGGGAGAGCTTGTTTCAAAGCAAAGTTTTTCCGTTCGCTCTCTGAAGTGATGCGCTGACCCTTGAGGAGTTTATACTGACAGAACTATAGTGTTCACTCAGTCTCTCAGATAGAGTGCATGCCATAGGGAGCAGGTCATGGAAAAGTCTTGAGTTTGACTAAGTGCATTCTCTCTTTTACCCAGTCTGTCTGTCCGTCTGACACTATTTATCCACCAACACACATGCAGCGGCCTACATACACACACACGCACAAAGGAGAGAACGTGTGTATGCTCACATACGCTCAGACACATTGACCAATCTTGTACACATCACTGAATGCTGAGGTAACTCTGTAACAGAAGAATGGCTCATATCTGAGGGTGAAAAAAACAAATGACACATGCTAGGATTTACTATAATAGGTTATGTTCAGGGGAATCAGTCAGCAAGTACATCATGAGATATTGCTTGTGAGTTGAATGAAAACTTTCTTATGCATGATTTACTGTACCTGGAGGTCATGAGGAAAAGCATTGCAACATGAGCAAAACCTTACAAGCTCTGAAGAGGACCACTGAGCACAAAGGAGTTAAGAAACTGACACACAATATCCCTGGCTCATGTTACTGATTTAAAAAAATCATTAATATGTCTTTAACGTTAAAAGAAGTTAAAGATATTCATGTCACAGCAAAGGTTAGAGTCCCAAAAAGAAAGTAGGTTATTAGGTGGTCTGTTAAAACAATATTAGGCCTGCAAAAACATTTACTCTTAAAACTTTAACTGAAGGTCGTGAATGATTTACTTTGTGTCAGTGCAGTGTTGTAGGCTGTTGTTGTAATTTTTTTTCATCTTTGCTAATTATTAGAGGAAATCTGTTTTAATAAATGAATAGACAACTTCTTAATTGGATGGAAATGTTGCTATACATCTTTACATATGAACTTTACTTTGTGTTTCTGTTTATTATACACTGAGGTTGAAGGCAGCAGATATATTATACTTAGGTACAACTTTATTGGAGAAATTATTATAATCATTGAAAATATTGTGTTGCATGAACAGTTTTAAAATATGGTGTATTTTGACCTATCTAAATATATTCACCTTCACCTTTTTCTTAAAGCTTAATTTATATCAGTATCAGAGCCTTTTTTTAATACAGGACTTACACATATACACTAATTAAGTTTTTGCTGAATGTGTTATTAGTGTTTTGAATATATTTCAAGATTTACACCACATTAGAATTGAGTAGTCTTTCCAACATTTTGTTAATGTCCCTAACACACCCTACAACACTTATGAGAGCTGGTACTGCTTTAAACACAAGAAAAACATTAACTAAAGGCACAAACAACACACATACAATCTACATAGCACTCAATGTGAGGACTCATGCATGGGTTGAACATGGAAAGCTTGTGGGTTGATGTCAACATCTTCCATGTGCGTTGCTTGCACAAACAGCGCCCCCTGTCGGTGTGAGAGTGTAACGACAGGTGAGGGGTGAGGAGTTGAGAGGTCGAGTTAGCAAAACGGTAAGGCGGTGGCTACACTTATACTGCACTGTTTAGTTTGTAGAGAAAAGACAAGACAAAAAAGGGGGCGAAGTTCTCCATAATTGGTGACAGACTCGGCTTCTGCCTTTGTGTAAAACAAATCAGTTCCCGGAGGAGTTTTCATCCGTGTTATCTGTACAGGACTAAAAGCGCATTTCCGTGTAATCTTTGCTAACGTTAGCAAACGTTGCTATGTCGCAACCGAGTGTTTGGACTCAGTGGAGCTAACACAACTAGCGCGCCTAAAACAAGCTTTTATTCGTGGGAGGAGAAAAAAAACGAAAGGTGGGTATATATATATCGATCCGAGTGTTTGTTTTACACCCATGTTAGTTGTTTGTCTTTAGAAAAACTCGTGTAAATGAGCAGGATGAAGTCGGCTGTGAAGATGCTGTGTAATGTTAGCATGCACGTCGTTTGTGATTGGCACATTAGTCTGGATTAAACGGGATTAACTGCAGGTGACGTTATGACAGTTTTTCTTATATTGTAATAAACTTAAATATATTTTGTTGTTATACCTGCCCTCAGTTTACACGTGTACAGATAGGCTGAAGAAGTGTGCAATCGTAACTATAATCCCATCAGGATTTTAGTAATTTATTTTGACACTCCATCATTTCAATTTTGTTTCAAGATACCTCCAGGGGTGTCATTTTATTTGCATAAAGAAGATGGTGATAATTATTTCCACTGGAAGCAAGCACCATGTCAACAAGAACTAAGAACAAGAAATTTAAAAATCAAGCATTGCCCAAGCCGATGTATTTGTGGTTACATTTCTTGCTCCACCTTGGGTTGATGGGAAATGTGTTTGGCTGTTTATTCATCTTGATTACGTTGCATAAACGAGGTGTGGCAATACTTATCTGACAAACTGACATGGTAGACTGGAGAGGACCGTGAAGCAGACACAAACATGCACCTTGCTTCAAACTAAATACTCAAACATGAGCTTTATGTACAAGTAGATAAAAAAAAGTACAAATTAAGTTTAATTAAATACAGTCTCTTCCATATTCAATCTCTAGTCTTTGTTGGTTGACGCTTTGCTGCTTTTCATTTTCGGAAAAAAACAAAGCACACTGAAGATTATTCTGGTGCTGAGATGTAAAAAAAAAAACAACCCACTAGATATGATGCACAAAGATTTATTTGCTATACCATTAATGAAAGAATGTACAACAAATCAGCCCTCATAGCTGCCTGCTGGACTCATGTGAAACACTAAAAGAAGCAGCCAAGGCGAGATCCTTCAGAAAAGGTTTTTTTCATCATCAACAAGACAGGTTTAACTGCTTTCTGCATTTCCTGCTCAAAGTGACCTCCAGTAGTTCAGTTGAAAAGGACCCCAAACATGCATACAGTTATAGTCGTTATTTGCTCCCAACACTGCTGTATTGTTTCATACTTGTATGTCGAAGAGCCATCTTGTTTTGGCATTTAATAATAATAATAATAATAATAATAATAATGCATTGTATTTGAAGAGCACTTTACATTCGAGAATCTCAAAGAGCTACAGAGTTTAAAAGAATAAAAGAGGAGTGAAAACATTTTTGAAATTTGCAAATGTAGTGTTTTTGGAGATGGCTTTAGGCTCTTTTAAAATATCAGACATTTTGAAGTACTGCAAAAGGACTGTTTCTGTTTTCACAGCAAATTGTACAGAACAGTTCAGGAGGATGATGATGGTTCTCTCGAGATGTCCCTCAGTTTGTGAAGCAGCCCTTCACTTAAAAGTCTATTTGCAATCATCATTTTGCAGCATTATCCACTTTTCTTCTTCTCTCTCTCACACTCACACTCACTCACACTCACTCACTCACTCACTCACTCACACACTCCTTGTTCAGCCTAGACATGCTTGACCTCTTACCTCTGTTTTGCTCTGTTGGGATATCTGGTCTTGGCTTAAAGTAAGGAATGTTAAATGTCTGCCAGAAACTTTAGAAGTGGAGTAAGAAGCGTATGCTGTGTAATGTGTGACGGTTGTGTTTGATGAAGTGCTCTCTGGTTCATTTCTATGGTGATTACATAAATGTTTAATGAACCCAAATATAAGGGACTACAACTTAAACGAATGGACAGAAGTGCTAGCTTTGAAGAATAGAAACAAAGTGTTTCACTGTAAGCCACATACTTACAGAGTTGTGCCCATGCAAAGCAGAACAAAACATGTTTCTTTAACGCTGAAACATTATTCCATTCACTTCTGACGTCTCTCACTACAGATGTGTCATACCTTTTCAATGTTTGCTCGCAGACTACTCAGATTGTTCGTGCAGCCACCCAAGGGTGTGTATTCTGTGTTTGTGGGAACGGGGCATAATTGTGGCGGTTGTGCTGAGCAAGACTGTTGTCTCACCTCTCTCATGCTTCACATTTTCCGTTGTTAAAAGCAGTAACCCTTAAACCCTTATTGCTGGGATAATCATGCACGCAAACACGTTTGCATCTTTTTAAATGCACCCTCAGCCGCTTCGGTGGCTGCTGTGAGACGTGCTGCGTCATCGTGCCGCAGAGGCCGTCGATGAGGGAGAGATGATGGGAGGGTTGGAGAATGGGTGTGAGCTTCGGGCTTGTGCAATCATAACAGTAATTGAGGTGGAAAGGTGTGAACCGCAGATCAAATACAAGATGAAAAAAAAAACCCTTCTGGATGAGAAGGCTCCCTGTAGCATCAGCTCTGTCTCCCTGCGTCATCAAGGCCAGGGCCTTCTTAAATTAAGACTCTCTGTATTTCCCCTTTAACCTTCATCTCGGAGGACTTGGAAGTAATTTACTTCCCTCTAGTGTGAAGCTTCATATGAGTGAATTTTATTCTTAGTGAAGATTGTCTGGAACATGCCATATTAAGACGCATCTTACATAAGTAAACACTTTGATGGCGTTAAAATTAAATAGGAATGTTTGGTCATCAAGTTAACCTTCTTTTCAACCTCTGAGCTCCCCAAAACATTTCTGCGAAGTTTCTCGGCAAAAGTCCTCTCTGATGCTGTATTTTAATCATGTCTATAAATCGTCTTTTTCAGCCCTGCTTAGAACGGGCTGTTTCTGTGTCTGTAGCTTTAAATGCAAATGAGCTGTGTCTGACCACGCCCCTCTCTTGAATGGCTTGTGTGGCTCCGGCTCTCCCTCTGCATGTCCTGTAGTTTGCGATGAGAAGGCAGACTCAGAGGGCAGAACAAACACCTAACTGTGGGAGTGTCACCCACCTGGGGGGAGGGGTTACTGCTCTTTGTGATGTCATTAGGAGAAATCTCCAAACGGTCTGTTTGAGCACACATTTTCTGAAGAAGTGGAGCAGGTAAAAGACGGAGAAGATGGACTTTTCTCACAATTGGGGCGTTTGTAGACGGACTAGGGACACATGTTAGTGCTAGAACAACATGGTGAAGGGTGTGTTTTTCACAACATGTGACCTTTTAAAGGCCCTTAACACAACCAGAAGAGTTGCACTTAACTTTCTGGATAATTTTCCTGATTGCATACTATTATCTACTCGTGGCTCTTCAACTAGTTCTCATGTTTGATTGTAGGAATTACAGGTGGTCACAATGTTTTTATGAAGTCAAATATCTTTAACAAACAGACTAAAAGGAGAGGGAGAATCTCTTCCAACACACAGCTCTGAGGAAAAAGTCTCATCAGTGTGTCTTTACAGCATACAGATATCCAAGTGGGACATGCCTCACAAGTATACCATTAGCACTGGAAGCCAAAGTGGTCACCATTGATGTCATTGAATGACAAGGGATCCCCTTTGGCATCTCCAGATGAAACCCTTTAAACTGTCACATGTGTCATTGACAATTGAAGGTCCCGCTACTTGGTTTTGAATTTCTGAAGGATTACAGGCTCAGTCCTCTTCCTGCAGGGATCTAATGAACATGTGCTATTCCTGCTATGTCTCAGCTACTGTAACAAACATGGCATAACAGCATTCAGTCGACTTAAATCCTCTTCCTTTTATTTTCATCCAGAGTATTTCTGTCTGTCGGAACTGACTATGTGTGACATTTTATTTGAGACATGTTACGTCAACGTCAGCTGGATTCAAACGATCTAGCAATGCTCGCACCTCTTTTAGTGCTAACCGTGTACTCGTAATGCCTCAGAAAGAGAAACGCTTCGTCGTATGATCCGTCAGAGTGGGATACAGCGTCGGGCAAGCTTTACGCTCAGTGTCACATTACTGTAGGTGTTCTCGACACAAAACATGTGGCTCTTTGATTTTTCAGAAAGTTTCATGAATCTTCTATGTAGAGGAATGCAATACATAAAAGCACTAGTTGTGATGAGGAGGGAAAAAAAAGAGCTTTCAGTTCAGTTCAGACCGTTATCGTCCCCGGAAGGAACATTTGAACGTACTGTCCAGCAGTGGACAGAAAACCCAACAGATGAAAAGACAACCTGATAGAAGACAACCAAGATAATGAAAAATGCTACTGTACCAATCTCGCGTAACTTACCAAAGTACCCTGACATTGAACTTAGGCTGTACACAGTAAAAAGAGAAAAACACTCAAGATTTTAATAGATGATGTGATTTCATTATATTCACTGAAATAACCTTTAAAACAATGACAAGCTTGTATTGAGTATTTTTTTGTGGGGTTGGATATTTGTTTTTGAAAATTTAAGGAAGTTCCAAAAAAATTGCTATCCAATATTTTCCTTCTTTGTTGTAATTTACTGTTTTGCCCATAATAGCGAGACACACGCCCGCTGATATTGACGGTTCATCTACGACTGTGTTGCAAAATAGTATCCAAAAAGTGTGACACCAATGTTGTTTCATAGTGTTTTATAATATCACGTATTGTTCTTTGTAACCCTCATTAGCCTCAGTTGGCTAATGAGGGTTATGTGGCATCACTTTTCCTTTTTCAGAGAACATCACAAAATGTTTTTGTCCCCGCTCACTCAGTGAATCACTTTGAAGCCACAGCTCCTCCTGATTTAGTGACCACCAACCCACAATTTGTCACCCACAGTCTGAAAGATTCCCCTATTTACATTCCACAGCAGGAATGTCTACCCTGGAGTTTCCACTGTTTGTGGGAAAATATGTCAGAGGAACAAGAGAACAGCAGTGTTTGTGATTGATGAGGCGGCCTGATAATCCCGTTTGTTTCATATTACGGAGTCACTCCTCTTAAGCCCTTTTTCCAGAGTGGAATTCCAAAACAGAAATAAATTCCCACGTCATCATGTTTCATCCTTTTTTCGTAATGCTTCAGATCAACCCTGCCACTGCTCAATCCCATTTCAGTAATGGACCTCTAATCTGGGCTCCTCTTTCCACAGATGGCGGTGTCGGTGCGGGGCTTGTACTTTGTGGTGACCCTGTTCTTGGGCAGTTTCTTTGGAAGTGTCTTCATGCTGGGTCCGGTTCTGCCCCTCATGCTGCTGTCTCCCGCTTGGTACCGCTGGATCACGGACCGCATCGTCGCAACCTGGCTCACCCTGCCTGTGGTGTGTACATCAGCTTAGCCCCTACTTAGCCTACTTGTGTGTCTGCCAGATGGTCTTAAGGCACCTGTGTTGACGTCGCCATGACGACCTGCGTCATCTCGGCCTTATTTATGCCCCTCTGATTAATACGATTTTATTTTTGTCAAGTATCATTTGATCAGATTGCCTTGGAGAGCAATTATGCAAATCATGTTGACAGATCAGATGAATTTATGGCATTACTAATTTATTAATTTAATTTATTTGACCATCTTTCTCCTTCCCAGTCCCTCCTCTCTCCCTCTACATTCTTTATAAATGATCCATCTTTTCTCCCCTCCATATCATCCACCTCTCTGCTTCACTCCCTCTCTCTGCCCCTTCCCACCCTTCCCTTTCCTCCATTTCTCCTTCGCCCTCCCTCCGCCCTGGTTCCCCCTCGCGCCTGCAGTCCCTGCTGGAGCTGGTGTTCGGGGTGAAGGTGGTGATAACCGGCGACGGCTTCATTCCCGGGGAGCGGAGCGTGATCATCATGAACCACCGTACCCGTCTGGACTGGATGTTTCTGTGGTGCTGTCTGCTCAGGTACAGCTACCTGCGTCTGGAGAAGATCTGCCTCAAGGCCATCCTGAAGGCTGTGCCTGGTTTTGGTGGGTAAACAGTGGGTGCAATTTCCTCAGCACAGACACACACACACACACACACACACACACACACAGACTTATCATTTATGCTGTGCAGAGTATTCCCTCAGACACAGTTATTGCAATGCAGCTTCATTCCACGGCAGGAGGTAAGAACAATGCCATCAGGTAAAAGGGAATATGTAAAAGGAACATTATAAGTCAAAGGAAGAGCACTTAAAAGGTGCAGAAATGTGAACGTTAAGAAACCAAATCAGATGCTTTGTACGTTTGATAACATTTAGTGAAAAAGAGAGGTGTTTGTCTGGGGCTGTTATTGACACATGGGAGGTGTCCAGACTTAAAGACACAGTAGGATGGTAAGAAAATAAATGGAGCCATGAACTGCAGCTCATAGTAAGGAGTTAGGAATACAGTTTAATCCTAAAACACTCCTTTCAAACAGAAACCAGACATGGTGAACTCAAGGATTGAATACAGGTCCGATTTGATAACAATCCATTTTACTCTTTAAGTTTTTAAGAAGCTGAATAAAGTTTAACGTAACAAAGCAGTCTTACAAGAAGGCTGAGGTTTGACACACCTCAGGCTGTGTGTTTCAGAGCATTGGTAAACACAAGGACTGATGACAGATGCCTTGTCTGCTTTTAGAAACTGGTCACTTTAAAAGATTCTCTCCGATTTTCAAAGGAAAACATTTCTCTTTTCCAGGCTGGGCGATGCAGGTGGCCGCCTTCATCTTTATCCAGCGTCGCTGGGAGCAGGACAAGAAGCACATGGAGAACATGCTGGACTACTTCTGTGACATCAGAGAGCCCCTGCAGCTGCTCCTGTTCCCAGAGGGCACAGACCTTACAGGTGAGACATAAACAGTGCAACAATCTGTCCATTCATGGCACAGTTTTAGCGACACTTCGGTTGTTTTTCCCCACCGGACCACCGCGACCCTCCACCTGTCACACACTTAGCACCGACACTGTTATGCAAGCGCAATTTCCAAATGATAAGACGTGATCACATCCCCTGAACTACACCCCTTTTAGTCATTTCTGTAGGAATGCTCTGATCTCCCAGTCACAGCAACACCAGTGTCTAAAGCTACTGCAGATCTCAATTAAGCCAGTCAAAGTCCAGGCTAATGTAATAAGGTGAAGCTTAATGCTCTTTACTAACCATGATGTCATGTGGGTGGGGAACGAGAGTTGCATCATCAGCTTGTAGATTTAGGGCTTCAAACGTTTGTTTTGTTCGCGCCTGTGCATGTGTTTTAATCTGCACACACGCGTCTGTGTTTAAGCCACTTAGACCTCTCGGATTAATTTGACCCAAGAAACGAGGGGAAGCGGACAGTATGTTCCGTCTTTACACGCGTAATACTTAATCTAGATGCAAACGCACAGACCCCATCCTACAGGCTCGTAACCTGGGTGCACTGAAGTCTCTCTCAGAGTCTCTCAGGTCTGCAAATATTCCCTTTGTCCTACCAGTGAGCCTGAAGCAGCGTCTTGATGCATGGACAGAGTTTTCATGATCCTGCTCTAAGTAAGAGTCATCTTTAGTCATGAACAGATTTACTGCAGCTTTCACATTTAATACTCTATTTTCTTATCAGTTCTGATAAAGATCCTGCAGGGTTTTTTTATATTGAAACCTTATCTGCACTGAGTATCGCACACATTTAGAAAAAAAAAAACCTAAATTTATAATGGAGAAAGCTGTTTAAAAAAAAGTCCAAGAGCCATTAAAAAGACTCTGAACTACATAATATATCGAATATCATTAGTTCTGTTTTTATTTCAACTTCAGGTTAATTGTTTGTTTCTTGTGACTTTGGAAACTTGTCTCAGTTCGGTTCACTCTTGTTCACAAGTGTAACCGTTTGAGTCTGCGCCTTTTGGTTCACGTTGTTTTGGACCGTGTTGAAGAAAGTGATATAAACGAACGTAACGTAATGCTCGTCATCTATTACAAAGTACACATCAACCTTTCAAAGCTCTGTTGTACAGCCTCTGTGTTCTCCTACATGTCCAAACCAGCCCTCCCGTTATTGTTGAGCTGAGAGGAAAAAGAAAAGTAGGAGCACAATGATAAAACAAGTAACTAAGTTTCTGCCCCGATTACAACTGTTGCACAAGTATTTTGGATTTCATGTTGCAATGAATTGTCTCCTGCAGAAAACACAAGGACAAAGAGCGATGCGTTTGCAGCGAAGAACAATCTGCCGAAATTTGAGTATGTGCTGCATCCCCGCACCACCGGATTCACCTTCATCGTGGACAGACTACGAAAAGGTCAGCTGCTAGCCACACCGGCTGTTTCTGAGGTCATGATGACACCGATTGTGACTTCCATCCACTATCCACTTGTAGCGAAGACGTTGGTGTTAGGTGGTGGTGGGAAAGCAGCTGAGTGTGCTGTGAGGCAACACAGTGATGGAAATCTTCAAACCAAGCGGAAAATAACAGACTGTCATGATGATTGTAGTTAATCCGCTGACGCTGTTTGTGGAACAATGATCATACCTGTTATTCCTCAAAGTGTCAGACCTTTGCCTCATCCTACAGCCAGTCATTACAACACCCCTGAGACTCTCATGTTTCCCTATGAGCTAATCCTGGCACTCCTCCAGAGTTCTTAAATACCACCTCTGGTTGTCTCGTCCCTCAGCCGCCCTGGATGCAGAGCATGGCACTAACTCTCCGAGCAGGTGTTGTGAATCAGTGTGATGTCATCACACTTGGCAACATCTCCTCTCTCTCTCACACCGCACCGCTGACTGACGTGCTGTGCATGTTGTTCTTTGTCCAAGTGCACAGTGCCCCTCTCAGCTCTATTTTTACCGCGGTGGAGCTGAGTTGTACAGAAGCAGGCGCTGGCAGGTGTCATCCTGTCCACTTGGTTCTTAATTCAGTGTCATCGCACTGTTGTAAGGACACCGCAAGAACTGTCACGGTTGGTTTTAAAGGTATAGAGCTCCTGGATAATTAGCCGTACATACGTGATGGAGCAAGAGGCGGTATTTTAAACATCTTCGCTGATCTATGGATCTTGAACAAAGAAAATAGTTTCAAAGTTTCCTTGCAGGTTTATGATGTGAAAACTAAAACCATGAATAATCATCAAAGTTCAAACTGCGAGACAAAGGTCGGAATAAAAAGAACAGATAAGTGATCAAATCATCAGGTTGTCAGTAAGGTTGAGTGTTGCGATGATTTTGCCGGATTTTAAAAATCCTGGCAGCTGAGTCGTCATGAGGACTCTGGAATCAATTGAGAGACATTTGATGAAGGAGATTTTAAAAAAGGCTGTGGCAGCATCTGTCATATAGGATTGAAACTTTTTCTCTTTTTTTTTGCTGGCCATTTTTGCCTTTTATTGGTTAAGACAGTCGAGGAGAGTTATGAGCATCAGAGCTCTGAGGTTGGATTTGGACCCGCTGCGGTGAGGACTATAGCCTCTGTACATGGGCCACATAACTGAACCACTGTGCTTTCTGGTGCCATGCAGAATAGTTATTAAAAGTAAAACAAAATATTGTACGCTAAGCTTGATGTTCGCATCGTGTGTCAGGAAGTCTGGCTTTTTTTTTTGATGATTTCAAACTGTGTTTATTTTTTTTCTTAGGAGACAACCTGGATGCCGTCCATGACATCACAGTGGCATACCCCAAGAACATCCCTCAGACCGAGCGCCACCTCATCCTGGGACTTTTCCCCCGCGAGATCCACTTCCACGTCCGCCGCTACCCTGTGGACTCGCTGCCCGCCGCCTCCTCCGACCTAGAGTCTTGGTGTCGGGATCGCTGGGCCGAGAAGGAGAACCGTCTGAGGGACTTCTACTCAGGCCAACCCCGGGCGTTCGACAGGGAGGGTGTGGCTCGTGTCCCGCCTTGTAAGTCGGAGCTTCGCGTGGCTCTGATCAAAACCGCTTCGCTGCTGTACTGGACCAGCTTCATTGCTTTCTGCTTCACCGGCCTGTGGCTGTGGGCTCAGTTCAGGCTCTACTTCATCGTCATGGTCGGAGTGTACATGGCCCAACAGAAGCTGGTTGGAGGGGTGGAGCTGCTGGAGCTGTCCTGCCATCGGTACTGGAAGTCCATGGCTGCTGATGTAGGGGAGAAGAGCAAGGTGCTGGAAGGGAAGACGCAGTGAGGATTGAAGACTGGGACGACTGGGGAAAAAGTCCTGTTTTCATCTCGGCTCAGCGAGAACACTGAGAACTCAGCTTTCTTGAGAGCTTAAGGATCCCCCAGAGGGAGCCAAGGCTCGATGCCTTAGAAAGGGAGTAATGAGTTCACCTCCTGACAGTCTGCATGGCTTTAAAGGAAAAGCTTACCTTTCAGATAAAGAAGAAATCAGAGGAATGTAATGTACATTTAGCTGTGCTGGATTTGACAAAAGCATCCCGCAAGATGTGCCACTTCCCTGTGATTGTCTCTCCTTGTACATATTGCTGTTATTGAGCTCACTGTTTGTGCATTTTATGAGTTAATGTTGTTTATTAGGGTGGTTCGTTCAGAACCTCAGTGTCAAAATGTGTGAGAAGAAAATTCTGTTGGTATTTGTTTTACTGTTGCCATGTCTTAGAAACTGGTTTTATTGTTTATGTTGCCCTTTGTTTTATATCAGTGTCATGTATTCTGGAGCAGAGCCATAGCACAGAGCACCCGTACTTATGATGACTTGACTCTCATCAATATACAAATCAGCACTGCACTGGTCTTATGAGACTAAGTTAGTATAAGTGGTCTCATGTCGGAGTGATATTCCAGAGAGGGTCTATACAGGTATATCCAGTCTGTGTACCATTGTTTACCTTTATGGGGTATATTGACCCTTTTATACATGTTGGGGAATGGATATTTCCCGTTTAGTCAGTCAGAGAAAGCCTGTCGTGATTTTTTAAACTGTACAGCTCGTGAAACATAAATGGTGTCGTTTCTGCTCGTTTCTTCAGGCAGTTTTCGCACATTAACGCCAAAGGTGGAAAAAGTACAAAAAAAAAGAAAAAAAAGAATAACCAAACAGAATGTAATGCGTCTTTGTCAGGTGAGAGTAGCGTCAACCTCCACCCAGCAGAGACGCCCGTCACAGCCACACTCGTGTAACACTTGTAGTCATCAACTCGTCGAGATCAAAGATCCGACCGAGATGTTGCGTGTGGATGAGAGCAGAAGTAGATGAGCTTTGTGCCCTTTCAGGGACTGAAGGGGGGGGACGCCTTTTAAGAGGCAGGATGTGGGTGGTGCTGGTGGGTGGAAGAATGTCCTGTTGGGACAACATTACCCCTCTCCATGTGAAGGGTGGCAAACAGGACCAGACTTGGAGTGGAAAACTGGCCCTGAACTCGACCTAATCCAAAAAAGCCCTGTAATGCCCACCTCTGCTCGTGTCCCTCTGTAGAGGACTGGCATTGATGCGCCTGCTAAACTCAATTAGCAAATGACAGCTGAGAAAGCTGCTCCAATTGTGCCAAAAAAGGACAGAAATTGAAACGAGATTGGAGCGGCTCTTCGGCCACGCTTTTAGCCACCGACTCTCCTTCCATCCAATGATGTTAATTAAGGGAGTTATGAAACATTTGTGTCTGGGACAGTCTGTAGCAATTTCTGTACCACTGTAAAATGTATTCAAGCCGACCACTTTAAAATGTCCTTCAAATTCAACCTCACTTTTTTTATTTTCTTTCTCTGAATCTGAAGCTCCTGTAGTTAGAGGTGTTAAGGGGCTGTTTGTAGTCACTGTGATCCTGCTGTGTTAATAACTTTATCATCAGCATGTAGTAGTAGTTTACTAAACATGGTTCTTTACTGTTTCCTCAAGCTTAAACCAGCTAAATTCCCAATGTGACACACTCAAACATGCTGTTTTCTGTTGCTCATTATACAATCACTCTTTGATGCTGGACCTCTTTCAAGTTTCTGTCCTCAGGTAAACACAGCAGACACTGTTAGGAGTTGGTTTCTTAAAGGATAAAATGTGTATGTATATATATATAAATAAATATAAATAAATATACTATATCAACTCATTAATGTTTCCAGTCTTTACTTTCAGGTGTCTGGAAACTCCTCGTAAACACACTCGATCTGTCGATGAATGATGTAAGAGCTTGTGTTAATACTGCTCAGGAACAGTGACGGTCGCTTTTCTCTCATTTATTCATGAATTATACAACTTCACCTCCGTTGTCTCATCTGAACATGGAGGTGTGTTTTTCTAGAATGTACTGTAATATTCACTCTGCAGTGACTGAGTCAACAGGACCTTGGATGCTCATGTTACACAACACTAGAGCCCCCGTTTGTCTCTTACACACACACACCACACACACACACACATTCTCATCTACCGTGCACAACCTAAAAGGTCAGGAGCTTTGAAGGTGAAGTGCAGTCTCCATAGTAACTAATGTTGACTCCCCTGTCTCCTAGCAACGGGATGTAGAGTGATGTCAATGGAAAGCATGCTATTTTCTCCTGCTGATAGAATGATGTCACTCGTGTGTGTGTGTGTGTGTGTGTGTGATGGAAAGACAGGAGTTTATTTCTATATTTCAAGTCTCCTGAGGGGGGGGGGGGAGAAAGGGAGAGGTGGACATGATGTTGACATCTCATGGAATCAAAAGACAGTCAAAATGAGAGGATAAGCTAAAATAGCTGTCCAGAGAATGAATCATGGGCCAATTGGTCATGGTGCAATTATGCTCCTGGTTCTTTTTTTGGTTTCTCCTCTCACTCTCAAATCCTCCTCTTCTTCTGAATATATCTCCAAATTAACTCTGATAGCTTTGACGGTGGGCGGAAAAAAAGATGCATGATACATTGTGACACATGAGCGCTTCACTTCGGCGGTGCGCCTTATTTTTGTTATTAAACTTACTTCAAAGACTGTGGGTCAAGGAAACAAAACATGTTCTAGTCATCAGGCATGAGAACTTCAAAAACATCGTTTTTCAATCATCTGAACGCCCTAAATCCTGCCGAAGGAAAACTAGTTCCGCTGTGAACACACGTCAGGGCTGTGTTATATCTAGATTTGTGCCACATCAATCCAGTTGCACCTCCACTAATAGGATCAAGACACCAGTGTAATTATCCTTATCTGGCCCATTGGCTTTTTCAGTATAGACAGCAGATAATCCTGAGGTTAATCAGGGACAAAGTCAAAGAGTGCATTGAATTAAAAAGCAGAACAGTGACAGTTGTCTCCCCTCTAGTCATGTCTCTAGATGTTGTCATAAAAACATCAATCTGTTTCCGTTTATGCACAAAATCCTTCAAAACAAGAGCAAGCAACCTGAGTGGGCAGTGACCACGGCTCTTTGTGTCTGTGTTCATCGGCATAATTATTATTTGTCTGGTGCAGGGATGTCTCCAGGAGTGACTGCAGAGACGCAGACCCGTTGTTGTTTCCACCGCTGTGACACAGACACACTGACAAAGAAACCATCCAACAGGATCGGGGCTAAAAATAACTTTACGGCAGCGCTGCAATATCAGTGGGAGGATTAGGAGGGAGTCGTCACTGCCTATTTATGAACCTGATGCAGTCAAACCGCAGTGGAAAGTGAAAAAAAAGGGATTAAAAGACAATTTAAAATGATCATGTAGTGTTTTTGTCATACAGTAGATGTTCTATTTCGTTTACTTCTAGTCTTAACTCATTCAACATAGCTCGGTGCTTTTATCTACCAGCACACTTCATTCAATTTCATGCTCCAGACTAAAATCATTAATATGACATTTTCAGACTGCAGTGAAACTCTATAGAGACGAGCAGGCGAACGTCAGAGGAAGGCGAGGGATTCAGCATGAAGAATCCTCAGAGATCAGCCTGTCTCTCTGTGTGTCCTGCTGCCACCTAGAGGTCTGATCATTTTGTTTATGGAAGTCAATATAACAGTTTCTCAGTTTTAAGTAAATCCAAACACAACTTTTAGAATATCTGTTTAAAATATAACCATCGAAAAGAAATGGGACAATTATTTGATTGCGCTTGCTAAAAGAGAATAAATAACAAGCTCCAGACAAGAAAATGAATAGCAGTGAAGGAAAGGCACCCCATGGCCGCATGTTGCTATTTGGCGCATTTCATATCAAATACATTCAAAAAGGGGGCAAAAAAATAGACAAATGAAGACAAAAACTTTTAATCCTGGGAGACTAAATGTTTATTTAGAAATCACATCAAAGAAAACCTTGCAATATCATACAAGAAGTTCACCTTTTCTAACCTCTTATACATAAAAGATTCAGTAAGATAAATGTATCCATCAATAAAATAATAACCAAAAGTAAGTCGAGAAGAAGCTATGATCCATAAGAAAAGAAAGTGATAATCAAATCTGTCATTGACTGGACAGCCGAGGTGAGTCGAGTTGGACATGCCACTGACTTGGGGACCTTTTCAAAGTCAGGCAAGAAATCTGGACAGTGTCAGCAGTGGAGGGTGAACCATTTGGGTTACGCCTGCAGGCATGCACAAATCTGAAATGGCACAAAGTCTCACCAGGGCCACGTCGCCACAACCCACTCCAAGAATCAAATGTCACACAGATTGAGATTTTTTTTTTTGTAAAAATTTGACATTTTGGTTTAAATCTTCACATGGCCACACACATATTTTTTTTTAATAAAAATCGAGACTCTGGCATAGTAAGAGATGACAGAGTCCACTGAAGCATCTTTGCGTTGATTTTATAAGAAAGAAGTCATCTTATAACAAAACGTGCCCTAAAACGAGGATTATAAAAACATGTGTGACTATCCTAAAATTAGTTTAACACCAGGAGATGATTTCTAAAGTTAAAAAATGATGAATGGATGTCTGCTGCTTTCTGTCTGTTCGCTTTTCACCTTGCACTGGCTACTTCAAACAGTCGTTATCCTGTCCTTCTGACAGCAGGTAGTCTCCTCTGGCACACTGGAGACACATGGCAGAGAGGTAAATACTCCTCATCACAGGTCACCACAGTGACATGTTGCACAGCACACAGGCATGGAAACAATAGTAACAGATAGAGAGCGCTTTAACTGAATAAAACCGCAGGGCCACTTGTATGATTGTCTACTTTCCTTTTCGCTTCCACACTAAATACTGCATTAATGTGACACTTCTATCACCTTGCGTTGACTTCAAGCAAATCAGGTCACTCAATATAAATGTGAGCCAGATGAAAATTAAACTCAGATTATCATAAACAGCAACAATGAATACTCAAATATGACATCAATCTGTGCAGTCCTTATGATATCTTTACATGGGAAACTGATTTTAAACACAATTACAATAATTGCACTACGGGCTAATTACAAAGAAACGGATATGTAGAAACTATCATGGTCTTAACTGCATCCAGGGTCCACCAGTGACGAATACACTGACACAAAATTGACGACACAGAAGCACTAGCCCCATTAAAGCAATATGCACATTTACAGCTCATTTAGAATAATGTGTAGGCTTGGCTTGATGACGGACATACTCAGCTATACTACCTGTTATCAAAATAAACCAAACAACCAAGTGATGCTGCACGCTGTCTTATACTGTATCATGCACGAGTTTAATAACGATGCGAGATAAAAGTGAGGAGCATGCCTTGTGCAGAGTCGTGAAAACTTCCGTGTGACCGTGCAGAAACGCTTCAACAACTGAAGTTGCAACCCCCGTTTTTGTGCTCCCAGCTGGTAAGGATGGCGCTCTGTGATACATAAATAAGGAAGTACTTTTGACATAGAAAAGAGCCAGCATACCAAATCTTCTAATTAGCAGAGGTCAAAGACCAGAGCGAGGGGAAGGGGTGTGGCAGGCGAAGCTAAAACTTCACTGAGCTCTAAGTCTGCAGGTGGAGGTGCACAGCGCAGAGGTGAAGGGAGAGAGGAGAAGGAGGGAAGGAACAAACAATCCTTGGTCGAGGGCTCATGAGTTGTCTGAGGGGACATGCTCCTCAAAGCCTTCACTCTCCCTAACCAGCGCCCTCTCCAGGATGACGCGTCCCTCTTTGTACCGCTGACTGTCCTCGGTGGCAAACTCGTAAATCCAACCGAGCTTGCTGTTGCAGTTCTTGCAGCTGACGTCCCTCACCATGTGTCTTCCAGTCAGCATCACTCTGTCCTGCACCTCACTATACTGCAGGTTCACCACCTGTAAGGGTGAAACACACAAGTATGCACACATGTTTTTAAAGGAGGGAAATGAAACACTGAATGTATTTAAGATGAAATGTCACAACTCGGCATAGCAAACGTCTCCTTGTACCTTGTTGAAGAGGAAAGCTCTGCCCGTGGCTCCTGTGAAACGTGTTGAGATGAGTTCAGACCTGTTGGTCAGGATGGTGTCACAGTTGGCACAGGAGAAGAGGCGTGTGCCACCAATGTGGTCCAAGAAGATACGTCCCATTGTAAAATCTCCTGGTGTGAATAAACTAAAGCTGAATAAGAGAGAAAAAAACTGTTATATTATATTTTAATTTTTTTGTTTGAGTATGTTTTTAAGCAATTTGCAACAGAAATCAATCAATCAAAGACTCAGACTCAAAAAAAACAAATATCTTGTATTGCTAGTTTGACAGTTATGAGCCATGTGATGGATTCTTTGCCTCCTAGTATGGCCATTATAAGGTCAAAGTAAGCAAAGCATATTAAGCTCATTATTCATGTACAGCACATCTCTATCAATAAGCAGCAATTGGGAGGGTATTGAGGGCACACTCTTAGTTATTGGCCTATTAGCTATAGATTATGGTCATATAGAGTAAGGTACTTATAAGCACTCAATAAATACTAATAAGCAGCCAGTGTGTTACAAATTAGCATGCTCATTTAAGACACAGGGGGACTATTTAAAAGATAAATAAAAGGTATGATATGTCCCCTTTAAAGAATAACAGTTCCACAACATGTTTGCGTCAACTAATTGATTCCTTTAGGTACATATATTAGATGTCAGCCTTTAGGGCAGACTGCAGAGTAGTGTGTAAAGTATATCAGATTAAAAAGTGGTTTAGCTGTGTTCTCTGAGGTGGATGAGAAAAGGAAAGAAATCAGTCGTTTATAAACAACATCAGCAGCTATTCAACACATACTGTATGACCTGTTCAGCTTCTGGTAGCCTACAGTAGAAAAAAAAACAAAAAAAAAACAGACTCTAGCTTATCAGGTATTTATCCAACTGTATTTGAAGTTGTCTTTATCGCTTCTACTTCCATGTTGAGCATTTTAATGATCTCATTAAGCACTTTTGTTGACTGTAGATGGCAGCTGAGCGTTTAATGGCACTGCAGGAAAATAGATTTTGTAAAATAAATACAGCACCAATCATTCAGATGTTGCCACATAACTAAAACATATGACCCCGTGAGCTATTCCATGCTGTTGTTGTCCAAGACATTTTGTTCTTGTGGCCTGGCATTGGCTGAACAAGTCAAAAGACGCTATCGTGACGTTAGCTTGCAGCTAACAGCTTCAACAACAACAAAACAAAATTATGTTTGCGAAACTTCACTTGATGACGCCATACCTTTTCAAATATGTTTCAGTGGCAGAAGACGTCTCCACCTGTGCAGATGTCACCGATGTTTAAGGTACACAGACGCACATCTGTTGTTTGTGCCGTCGTCTTCGTGGCTTTGTTGTTCTTTTTCAGCTGTTCCTGTCTGCGCTGCGCTCCGAGCTGGTATCAACATCCGGTTATGACGTAGAGGCCTGGACCTGACGAAGCGGCTCGTGCGTGCTGCTCCACGAGGTGTCAGCAGAGAGGAGAGAGAAAAACACATTTATTAGTCTTCAATGAAAACACAATGAAGGGCTGTTCTGGGAGTCAACGCCATGACCGTTCAGGTCTATCTATCTATCTATCTATCTATCTATCTATCTATCTATCTATCTATCTATCTATCTGTCTATCTGTCTGTCTGTCTGTCTGTCTGTCTGTCTGTCTGTCTGTCTGTCTGTCTAGAGATGTTCTTATACACTAGTTGTACAGAAACATATCAGACATGCAAAGTTTGGCTAAAAACTTGAAGTCCTCTGGTTGGAAAATGCAGATAGATTAAATTAAAAAAAACACTTAGTAATTTACACAGTAATTTACCATAACATAACATCACAAACTGCAAACATTCCCTGCTGCATAATGGCAATCTGAAAAAAAATCACAACATCAAGATAACCTGTTGCGTTACTCTTTTTAAGGCTCCGACTATCTGCAAAGCCAATCAAAGGACAAACTCATAAAGAAATTTAGCAGTCTAATCAATTTATAGACCCCTGGTCGTTAACAAGTCTTATGTCACTCTGGTGAAATTAAGAAACACCAGTGTCTCGTGAATGAGCATATACTCTGGCTCGAAGTTAAATGGCTATACTAAAAGATTGTATGAAATGAAAGTGGGTATTAAGAGTTCATCCGTAAGATTTTGCATGCATCTGTCAACATAAACAATTAGATTTCTCTGTGTGCTCAAAAACTAAGATTTAACATGCTGATTAAAACAAGTTTGTTTGTGCTTTTAACGCCAAGTGAGCTTTAGACATGTATGCATTGCCCTGGAAAATCTCTGTGGTTACTATCATTGTGTCCACAAACTGTTCTGTTGCTCATAATGATAGATTGTATCTGTCCTATGCTATGTCTGAATAAGACGTTTGTTGTACAATTATGTAAACTCTCTAAACACCTAGAGAACTTTAACCCTCAAGAGATGATTGCTAAAGATTTTAAATCACAACATTTTTTACAGACGAGCCGGGTTGTACATTGTTACGTTATTTGATACCTTTATATGTAAGATAAGATCTTGCCCATCATGGACACAAAATGCGATTGTACACAAACTATGATAAGATTTGAGTTAACAACAGGTCATTTGATTGTTTGTTTTTTCAACCATTAAATGAATGATGTGATTTATTGATGATTTTTTCGGGATTTACAGTGAGAACCATAACATGACGTCTCAATGACCTTTTAAACTATGTATACACTGGTCTATTGCAAAACATGTAGTTATCCTTTAGGTTTACAAGAAGAGTCGCTGGACAGAGATACAGAGATAAAGTAGAGGTGGTATAACTTTGCTCAGGTTGATCCTTATCCAGATAAATAGATAAGATTGAGATATGAGAATAGGAGGAGGGAAAGACACAGTATTGATCCTTTTTCATCTCATATAAAATGTGGCTTCCCTCCTTTTTTTGCCTTGTTCCTCCGCCACACCCCTCACAGGTACAGGGCACTTCTACACTCTTTATTCTCTGAGGGAAAAAAGGAGGTGGACATTACACAAACCCCTCAGTGTGGATGGTGTTCAGTATCTCAACACATCATGAACAGCAGATCTGCCCTCGTGATTCTTGTAATCATTGTTGGGGTTTGTGTCCACATTACAGGTAAAGCTTTATTTTATTTCCCTTTAGCTGTTGCTCTGTCTGTAAAGGGTCAGATGTGTTTATTCAATATGTAGATCTATTTCAGGTTAGTTGTGATTGGTTTTATACTGGTCATTGATGCATTAAGGTCCTCTTTAGCTTTCAGACCATTGCCTTTATTTGTTTATGAAAGTATTAAGTACAAACACTTGCTGTTTTACCTTTTCATTACAAATTGTTGGCTTTCTGTATGATATGAGAAGTATATTTCCTATGTGTAAATAATGCAGCAAGTTTGGTTTCAGGTGCAAACATGAAAATAGTAAATTAAACACTTTTAAAGACCCTAGTATCACAAGGGTTGAGCGTACTCTGTTGACAGCCGCAAAAAGTAAAGGTAACTGAACATTGAAGAAAATGTCCTTTTTTATATGCTCTAATTTTGTTGTTTGTTTATTGCATGGTCAAATGGGAAAAAAAAGAATGTGTTATATTGTTTATATTTCTACTAGTTACATTCTAAGGCTGTATGTTATTGTAAAAATGACATCTTCAAGTGTGAACTCTTTGGTATAATTTTTTTTTTTTGTGTCATGTTTAGATGCCGTAAATGTACAGAAAAATGAAGCATCTACAGAAGAATCAGAGGAGGTACTGTGTGAGAAACATGTATCTTCTTTTAAAAATGTATCATCAAAAAGTAACCTATGATGGTATGAAATTGTGTCCATGCCCTGCTGAGGAGTTTTTTTGTTTTTTGTGTGTGTGCTACAGACAGAAAGTTACACACCCTTATTCTGCTCACCATTACCTGCCCCCTTAACCCCATCTTCTTCAGGTACTGATATCTGCTTTAATCACCATTAATCTTGTTTATCAATGATCCCATTCATGATCAAATTTAAGGGATAACAAGTCTTCTAGTCCTCCATCACGACCTTGCTGACTTCTGTATTTGTCTCCATCAGTTCACGCTCTCAGACCTGCAGATGTCTCGGCTGTTTACGTCCTGGGAATGCCACCATCACACAGGTAGAAAACACATGCAAAGAGAGCATATATACATTTCTATTGACTTGATTCATTGAAAGTGAAACTGCCCGCTTCAAAGTTAACACCTTGTCATCATGATGTCATGTCTTTTTTTCTGTATTAGGGAGGAAGCATCCAGAGTGGTCAACAGAGTAGCTGGTAAGCCTATACACTCTCACAAGCTGCTCGTATAATTGTACAAGATTATATCAGCACGTTCTTCAGGTTGAAGTTTAACTTTTACGATAGTTTCGCAACAATTAGTAAAGCGCTAGTCCTTGTCTTTAATTTCCTTGTTTGCTGCTATAATCTTGCTATGTCATCGATTAACTTTAGCCTGGGATGAGATGTAAAACGAGACACTTTTTCCACAGTACAAAGGGATTATCCAGCCATAAAGTTGAAGCTTTTATAATTCACAGAACGCTTGGTTCAAGGTCTTATTCAAGAGCATGTTGCAGGAAGTGTTGTCACACTGGTTTCAGAACAATAATCCTGCCGTTTAGTCAAGTTTATCTCCAAAGTGTGACTGAGGGCTATAAAACACAGGTCATTGACTTTCATTTCACATAAAGCTCAGCATGTTGAATGGAGCTTTCACCAAGAACATCTTTCACAACCAAAACAGCTGCACCATGTGAATTCTCTACTCTCTGTTAAGAATGATGCACTTGGTAGCTTCGGTGTTAACAGTTGTGTCTGTGTGCGTTCTCAAGAGTTGCTGTCGATGTTTAACCCTGAGGGTATCACTCAACATGTGGATCAGAACTCACAGCAGCCCAGGTAACACAAACATGCACCTTACACACAGGCAGAAACACAGATACATGTTATAAAAGGTTTTCTCGGAAGGTTTGTCACATATTCGTTTGTGTTGTAGAAGCTTGTTGCAGGAAGCTGAGGACCTGTCCAGTTCCCTTTCACGTCAGGTACACATTAACCCACTCAGCATGCATTTATATATGTCCCATATATTTTCTAATTAACATGAAGATAACTGTAAACTAAGTGTGTTTACCCACTACAATATGACGTCAATAAAAACAGAGTATGCGTCCTACTTAAGCAAATAAATGTATAGTTTCAGGATTTATATGAGAATCCTAAAATGTCATCTCAAGGCAACTTAACCAAAACAGAAGTGTTGATGACTTAGTATTTTAAAGAATAAATGCCACTACCTCTTTTTGGTTGATCTTCAGTCTTGTAATCAGGTACAGATTTGTACATGTACAGTGTTTTGAAACTGACCAGGTTGCTGACATCTCATTGGTTATCACTGTAAAGTCATAGCAAGGAAATCCAAGTTGTAATCATCTTATTTTACCCAAGGACTGTCAAACTTTTACATTTTTTAATCCACATTAATCAATACATTTCAATAGGTCATTGGAATTACTTGCACTTTTAATTGAATGTTTGAAATCCCATTATTTCACATTTAAAAATAAATAATGTGAGGGTTAATTTTGAATTGGTGTACTGTCTTAAAGTGATAGTGATGGGGTATTGCAAAAAAAAAAAATCTGGGATTAAATGCCTTAGCAAGAAATTTCCTCACAATTGTGTTCATAAAGGTGTCTCATAACCCATGTGAAAAGATTTAAAGTCAACTCATAACTCAAAATCTGTGAGAGCTGCTCAAAATTGGGGTACCCAGAACCTTATTGTTGAAATCAAGTGTAACCTCTGACTTAAATAGATTGTGAGGTCAATCCAGGGCTTTTTTTAGGATTCTGAATCAATTGCGAGCATTTGTTTTGCACAAAATCCACTCATTGGTGGAAAAACGGCCACACACACTTTTAGGTGTGCTTTCCTGGAGCTTAAACCCAGACACTTTACAATAGATGAACTTTCACAGTTTGCTCTTTTTTTTTTAAAATCTCTGTAGGAGACTGAATGGACGTTTGTGCTGCTGTATGTTTCGGCAGATTCCATCTGTGCCTGTTCACCACATGTAAGATTCCTTCTGAACAAATCATGCTCAGTGTTGCCTGCGTAAGAGCTCAAGGATGTGAGGAGGATGTAAAAATGTTACTATGTGCTTCAGGTGGCTGCAGATGTTAAAGGTGCTGTGCAGGAGGTGGAAGCAGCTCTGACGTTGTTGAAGAAACGGGTACTCCGCTT